>NC_047038.1:100181715-100494905 GCF_011762595.2 Tursiops truncatus
TATTGGTAAATACTTAGAAGTGGAATTACTGGGTCATAGCTTGGGAATATATTTAACTTTACAAGAAACTGCTAAACTGTTTTCCAAAATTATTGTCCATTTTATATTTATATATCCACAAGCAATGTATGAGAGTTCTGGGTGCTCCACATCCTGGTCAACATTTGACACTGTCATTTTTTAATTTTTCTCCCCATTCTAGTGGATGTGTGATTATGTCTCACTGTGCTTTTAATTTGCATTTCCCTATAATTAATACTGCTGAACATACACTCATGTCTCTATTGTCTATTAATATAACTTCTTTTGTGAGGTGACTGTACAAATCTTTTGCTCATATTTAACTGGGGTAAATGGAAATTTATCATTGAAATTTTCTTTCATTTCACAGGAAGAGATACAAGGTTGTGATAAGTTAAAAATTAATATTGTAATCTCTAAAGCAATCAAATAACAAAAAAGTAAAGCTAAAAAAACCAAGAGAGGAGATAAAATGGAATAGTAAACTATACTTTCTTCATCCAAAAGAAAACAGGAAAGGGAGGAAAAAGAAACAAAACAGAAAGAACAAATGGAAAAGGAATATCAAGATAATGGACTTAAACCCAACCATATCAATCAATTGCATCATCATTTATTTATTTTGACCTATTTTCTCTTTCTGAAAGTAAAATTACATGTATATTAATCTGCTTGATATTTTTCCACATATGTTTAATGTTTTAACTTTTTTTCCTTGGTTTTCTAATACCTTCCACTTCTGTGTGTCCTCCAGATTATCAGTTGAGCTTGAAACACCTCACTAGCACTTCTCTTCTGAGCCTCTGCTAAACCTGCCTATCCATAGCTTAAAATACAGCTAAATCTCAAGATGACTATGCTCTTGCCTGTATCTCCTTTTCTGGATACAACATAGTCTTAAATGATTTCTTTTTAATATCCTTTAAAATATTATTTTAAGGGTAAGCAAGAGATAGAATAAGGAGTATCAGAATAATTTTACATAAATAGGGAGAAGCAGAGGAGTCACAAAATGATTGGAATTGCTGCAGGAAATACTGCAGTGAAAAAAAAAACAATTTTAATCCATTGTTTGTGATCGTTATAATTTTTTTGTTATATGAACTCAATTCCTTCAAAAGTGGAATTTACTAATACTAGTTACTGAAATTCAGCAGCATATGCTGGTACGGCTGTGGTAGTTGTTAAAACACTGATAGCTTCTGTATATGACAGAATACAGCTGCTGCCTCCAAGCCCTCTGAATGCCTCTGCTGCCCCAGCTGCCCCAGTCACCACAGCCCCTCATCTCAGGAGTCTCTATAACTACCCATAATCCATGAATTTAAGGGTTAAGATTTAGACATTTTTCACAGAATGAAAAAAAAATCCTAAAATTTGTGTGTAATCACAAAAGACTCTGAATATTCAAAGCAATCTTGAGAAAAAATAACAAAGCTGGAGGTGTCATGCTCCTTGATTTCAGACTATAGCACAAAGTTACAGGAATAAAAACAGCATGGTACTGGCACAAAAACAGACACACACAGATCAGTGGAACAGAATGGACAGTCCAGAAATAAACCCACATGCTTATGGTCAGTTAATCTACAACAAAGAAAGCAAGGATATACAATGGGGAAATGACAGTCTCTTCAATAAATGGTGTTGGGAAATTGGAATGCTACTTGTAAAAGAATAAAACTAGAACATTTTCTCACACCATATACAAAAATAAACTCAAAATGGATTAAAGACTTAAATGTAATACCTGAAATCACAAAACTCCTAGAAGAAAACATAGGTAGTACACTTTTGACATTGGTCTTAGTAATATTTTTTTGAATCTGTCTCCTTAAGCAAGGGAAACAAAAGCAAAGATAAAGAAATGGGACTACATCAAACTAAAAAGCTTTTGCACAGTGAAGGAAACCATCAACAAGATGAAAAGGCAACCTACTGAATGAGAGAAAATGTTTGTAAATTATAGGTCTGATAAGGGTTGATATCGAAACTATATAAAGATCTCATACTTAATATCAAAAAAACAAGCAACACAATTTAAAAATGGGCAGAATAGGCATTTCTCCAAAGAAGACATACAGATGGCCAATAGGCATGTGAAAAGATTCTGAACATCACTAATCATCAGGTAAATGAAAATCAAAACCACAATGAGGTACCACCTCATACCAGTCAGAATGGCTATTAACAACAACAACAAAGAAACAACAGGTGTTGTCAAGGATGTAGAGAAAAGGGAACACTTGTGCACTGTTGGTGGGAATATAAATTGGTACAGCCACTATAGAAAACACTGTGGAGGTTCTTCAAAAAGTGAAAAACAGAACTACCATTCGTTCCAGCCATTCCACTCCTGGGTATTTATCAGAAGAATACAAAAATGCTATCTTAAAAAGATATATACACCCAATGTTCATAGCAACATTATTTGAAATAGCCAAGATATGAAAACAACCTATGTGTACACCAAGAGATGACTAAAGAAAATATGGTATATATATATGCAATGGAATATTACTCAACCATAAAAAGAATGAAAATTTGCCATTTGCTACAACATGGATGGACTTGGAAACTATTATGTTCAGTGAAATAAGTCAGGCAGAGAAAGATAAATACTGTATGCTTTCACTTATATGCAAGATCTAAAAAATAAAACATGAATAAATACTAAAAAAACAGAAATAGACACAGATACAGAGAACAAACTAGTGGTTACCAAAGGGGAGAGGGATTGAGGGAGGATCAAAATAGGTGAAGGGGATTAAGAGGTACAAATTACCAGGTATAAAATAAATAAGTTACAAAGATGTAATGTGCAGCACAGGGAATAAACTTTGTATGGTATATAATCTATAAGAATATCAATTGGTATGCTGGACACCTGAAACTAATAAGTCAATTATACTTCAATTAAAAAAAAGATTTGGCTTAGTAGGGGGACTACTGTGACATATTCCAAACTATTGGTGTCTTATGCTATACTATTAGTGGTTAAATATTTCTAAGATCACCCTTACTTATATATACATTGTGATTAAGCTTTGCCATATTCATGGAATTGTATTAAGCTTTCAGCTGGGTGAGCTGATTGGAAAAATATAATAGCTGCAGTCCAAGTATTTGTCAGAGAATATTATCTTGATTTTAATGCCATGCAGTGCTTTTTGGAAGTTGATATTAGCCATCTTCTTAGCCTAAGGATTACATGAGTGATATGCAATCCATCCATTCCCCATTTTAGATATGAAAATTTATCCCTAGAAATTATCATACTAAGTGAAGTAAACCAGACAAAGACAAATACATGGTATTGTTTTTATGTGGAAACTAAAAAAAATGATACAAGTGAACTTATATACAAAACAGAAATAGACCCATGGACATAGAAAACAAATGTATGGTTACCAAAGGGGAAAGGTGAGGAGGAGGAATAAATTGGGAGTTTGGGATTAACATACACACACTACTATATATGAAATAGATAACCAACGAGGACCTACTTTATAGCACAGTGAACTATACTCAGTATTTTGTAATACTCTATAAAGGAAAAGAATCTGAAAAGAAATATATATGTTTTTATAACTGAATCACTTCGCTGTACACCTCAGACTAACACAACATTGTAAGTCAACTACACTTCAGTAAAAAAATTAAAAATATAAAAGTTTATCCTTGAATTAGATTTCAGCAAGATCTGTATTTTAGAGTGAATTGTTTTATCCCTTTCTTGAATTGCTTTAACTAAATTGCAGTTGGTAATATACCATTAGTCTGCACTGAAAGATGTTTTGAGAAATAACATTCAGAATTTTCTTTCTATTGAAATGTATTCTTTATAAGAATTCAGGGGAGAAACTCTTCCCAGGGCCTAGTAGGGGAGAAATAATTTTGCTTCTTCACAGTTACTGTTTGTTTTCATGTAAGGAAAACTGTCTTTTGAGTAACAAATTGGGTTTCCCTTACTGGATCAAGCATTAACAATCTCAGATCCAAATTTGTTTTCTACCTTTAACAATTCTTCATTCTATCTTTATTTCTATTAAAAAATCTTATATGGCAGATACTTTTATAAATTTACATCAGTTTTAAGCAAGGGTGAGTACAATTAAGTAAGCAAAACATGCAAATGAAACACAATAAGCTTTCCACTAAAATATTTCTTTGTGTCCATGAAGCTGGAACCCAACAGCTAGATTGCAAGGGCAGGAGGCTCCAATATTTCTGTGACGTTTCATTGTCATCTGAGGCCTTCATGTTGTGTGTGTGTCATTGATGCAAAGATGCACATCTTTTCCACATTTTATAGTGAAAAATCTAGATGCACTTTACAATTGATAGTGCCTGAATTAGAGGGAATATGATATTTGTATGTATTTGTGGATGGTAAGGAAAAAGAGAGAAGTTGTCTTCATTTTCCCTTTAATAAACTAGCTGAAGCCTTGCCTTTTCTATTATGTATCACAACCTGCATCCCTCTTTCCCCATCCTCTGTCTGGCAAACCTGACGCACTTTTCAAAGCTAAGCACAAATATCCTGTTCCCTAGGAGACCTTCCTTGATGCTTCTGTTAAGGTTAGGGTACTTTTTTCATGCTTTTAGTATCCAGTTCCTCTTTGCACTTACTATACTCTTATAATTCTCTGTTCAGGTGTTTGTGAAGCAACATAGCAGAATAGTTAAGCACTTGGCCTCTGGAAGTAGACAACTTTGGATTTAATTTTACTATATTAACTTTTGGGTGAGTTGCTTAAACTCTGCTGCTCAGTTTGTTCATCTGTAAAATGGAATTATCGTGGTAACCTATCTCATGGGACTATTTCAAAGGTTAAATGAATTAACACATTGAGAGCACTGTTTGGAACAGTAAATGTTTCTCTTCTTCCTCCTCCTCCATCTTGTCTTTCTTCTCCTTTTTTTTTCTTCTTGTTATTACTATTTTTGTTGTCCTCACTGTAATGTGAGCTTGGGAAGCAGGAACTGCCTAAACTCCCTCTAAGTTTTTTATTTCTAATTTCATTTTCATTTCTAATTTCCCAGAACCTACAAGAATGCTTGGTACAAGGAAGTCCTTACTAGATGTTACCAGTAAATAAAATCCTGTATTAGAGATGAATTTTGAGTGATATGTCATATTTTAGTGAAAACTGAGCTGTGTTTATGAAAATGCTTTATGAAATTGAGCTAGTGTAACTATCAGAATATCTTTCTAGATGGTATAAAATCATTCCCTTTATTGGGAAGGATTCAATTACCTATTTAATAAACAGTAAGTGAGTGCCACCTGTGTAAGAAACTGTCCTAGCTACATGGGAATGCAGAGGCGAAAAGAACCTCTGCCTTCAAGGAACTAATTTTCTAATGTAAAGAAGTGAGAGCATATGTTTTTTTTAACTGGACATTTTGTTTGTTATGAAAATGCCCTTAAATCTAGCAGTTTGTGATAGTATATACAAAAATAAAAAAATTTATTATTCCATAAATTTATTTTGTCCCTCAGGATAATATTGAGAATAATAATTTCTTCCCCAAAGTTTAAAAAAATTACTATTTCCTTATCTATTCTCTGATACATTAAAAAACCAGAATTGAGAGGCTAGCTGTTGATTTCTGTGATGTATTCTTTAGATTGAGGACCATTTATGGCGTTAGATATTGTCCTTGAAAAACCTTTTGCATTTCTTGGCTTCTTTTAGTAAGTTATGTTTGATCTTACTTAGAACCACTACAAGTTGTTATATTGAAATTTGGGCCCTTAGTTTCAAGTTTTTCCACTGGTATCCATTTAACTCAATTGCCCAGTACATAAAAGTAGCTCATTAAAATAAACCCAGCTCTCTTATGTTTATGTTGTGCTTCTAAAACAGCAGTAGCTTATGAATCCTTTTTTTTTCAGTTGCTTGTTTCTTTTTAAAGAAAGTGCTTGGGCACCATTGACTTGTACAGTGAAAAATATTTTCTTGAGAGATATTCTTACACAGTCTCTCTTTCTTGAGAATTTTCTTTTTAACCTTTAGTTATTCCATGTGTTTTAGTGCCTACTCCCAAATTCTAGCTGATGTAATTTCTCCTATGGTACATATCTCGACAGATGATTCCTCCAAAATTTATGAGTACTATATAGCAATCCTTAATTCTGGGGCAGGATTCCATCTCCTGAATGTGGTTATCACTTATAGTCTTGCCAGTTTTGCTTCTTTTTACTTATTTTGTCCATCTGGCAGTATACTCCCAAGCCTTTACAATTTATGAATCACTGGCAATATTCACACCCAATTGTCTATGACTCACTAGGAATCTTTGCCAGATTTCTCAGTATTTAAAGGATATATTCCTATTTTATGTTCTCTTGTTTTAACAGGAACGGTTGGCACATATGCTTCTTTATACTGTAATTTCAAAAATGGATGCTAGGTTGAAAATCGTTCCCATATTTAAATCATTTACACATGTAGCCTCTTGTTCTAAAAACTCACAAATTAAGACCTCTTTAGGGGCTGCTTTTAACAAGTGTGGATGTCAGACTTAATGTGAACTTCTCTAGGTGAGACATTAGAGTGAATAAATTATTTCAGTTCTGTAGGAAAATTGGGAATGTTAACTCTCTTTAGATGAATTATAATTTCCAAGGATTTCGTCCTTGTTTCCAATAATGATAAAAGCATAGGCTCTGTTACTCACTAGCTGTGTGATTTTAAAGATATTAATAGCTTTTCACGTTTCCTCATTTGTAAATATTTGTGTCAATATCTATGAGGTTACCTCTTCAGCACTTTAAGAAATTCTTTACATGGAATTTGTTCCTTGGAAAATATTTTTATTGATTAGAAGTAGTTTAGAAGATACTTACATAAAAGATGAATATATGGAAAGAACTTAATATATTTTTTTTCAGACATGGGTATACCCACATATAATCATCTCACCTTTTTTTTTTTGTGGGGGGCAGAGGTGAATAACTCATTATTATCTTAAGTATATGAAGATAGCATATAACTTAACAGAGAACAATACCATATCACTATAAAAATCCTAAAGATATGAACTAATAATTCATGTATGTACAAACACAAAAAAATTACAATTTGATTAAAAACATGGGTAAAATATTCAGTCTCTATAGTGATCAAAGAAACACCAAGTAAACAGTAAAATTTCATTTTGAATCCATGAATTGATAAAGATTTAAAATCATAATAGGTAAGGGTGCATGGTTTTAGAAAATGGATGTTCTTTTTTAAAAAATTTCATTGAAGAAAGAATATCTCAATACCTGTGATTTATTCCAGGAGTTCTGATACAAGGAAATGGACATTCTTATACATTTTTGGTAGAACTGTAATTATATTATTTCTAGAAGTCAACTTGGCATCATGTCTCAAAAGCCTTAATATATTTCTAATGCACTGTGAACCTACAATTTATTTATAGAAATGTATTCTATATAACCAGAAAAGCCCCCACACACATATGTATAATATATGCACATATGCATATTAATTGAATATTGTCATTAACAGTGGGAAATCAAAATAATCTAAATCTCCATCAATAGATTTCTCATGTCACCAACAAAACTGTTCCTCCCTTGGTTTTCCCCATTTCAGTCAGGGGACTTGCTTAGATAAAAAACTTGTTTCTTCTCCTTCTCTCACTTTCCATATAGGGTGAGTCCCAAGTCCACTTTTTGACATCCCAGAAAATAACAAGGGTTATAATGTATAAACTCATTTAAAACAATACATGGCTTTATGTTAACAGCATCAGAAAAGTAAAAAGAAGGACCATATACATCTGTACATTTACATTAGCTCAGAGAGAAGAAATACAGAGCAGAGAGGCTGGATATAACTTCTTTTTGGATGCTTGACTGTGTAAATAATTCTCTTCTCAACTACAAGTGTTTTTATATACCAACTTTAGACTTTGGGTGATAGCCTATTCCTTGAAGGTACCTTAGCTTAGGAGAGACCTTTCTATAAGGCACAAAAACAAGGAAGATGAAGCTCTATCTAATATACTTATTTACCTTCTGAAATAGTTAGAATAATCACTACCCATTGTTTTTATTACTTTATTGTTGTTTTTATTATATTTGGATTTGAGTACATTTTGAACCGTCATATAAGACCTGTTCTTTAACAGCAATTGTCTTTAACAGCAATTGGAAGACATGTGACTTTCTTTCTTTCTACTGATATATGCTCTCTTGATAAAAGTTCCTTCTAGATGTTTTGGAATATTTTAAACAGAATTTTAAATTCTTGTGAAATATCACATACTGGCATTAATTACCTATATTTTTCCAATTGGAAAGATGTGGTGAAGTGAGTGCATTGGCTAAGTTTATTTAGCAAGAAAATCAATATATAAAAAAATGAAAGCAGATATACTGAATATATTGTGGTATTTGTCCAACTGGTCTTCCCCTAACTTTATATTTTCACTCAGCTTACATAAAATGGAGGCTGCAAGCAAAACACAGTGCTGTCTAAACGTAGTTGTCATTGTGGCCTAACAAGTTTGATTAGCTCCATTAGCAAGAATACCCTGCAGGGAACTTTAGGTAAAAAACATTAAAAACTTGTATTATCAACAAATTCTTAATCCTAGCTGAGTCTGGTAGCCAATTTAGAAATTGGTTGTCTCAAGCAGTTGGATTTACCGGGGTTACTGTATCAGTATCATATCTGATACTTCTTTTTTGTTAAGATACAAGTAATAGACTTCTGCTGCCTTCCTCATTATTCCATTTCCATGGGATAATCTGGATTGCCATTGAAAGCATTGTTCGGCAATGTGAAAAAGCATTCATTATAAGGCACTGGATATAGCCAACAGGAGTCCTTTTAATTTTTATTATTAGTTGAATTTATGAAAACTTCACAGGGAAAAGGGAATAAAATATCTCTGCTCATAGTTAGTGCCATATTCTCATTTTTATATTGGTTATATTTTTTAAAAGTTAATGCTTTATAGGTTAATGTGCTTTATATAGAAGTCAAAAAGAATCAGACTGGTTTTGGAGAAGAAGTAATATTGCCTTCTTTGTACCATTGCCTTCTTTGTACCATTCTCTGGTAAAAACATTTCAGAGATTTTATAGGTCATAATTTCAGATTCACATATTTAGGGAAAAATATTGTTTTTCCCTAAAAGTTCTATTTGATTTATAAAGTCAATATGATCCTACCCAGATTCAGCCAGAGGTTTTCTCCTGGTCTTCAACATTCAGATTTCTCATCACACTAGTGGCAGATAACAACTTATCTTCCATAGAGTTCTTGAATGGACTAAATTAAATGAATATATGTTAATCACCTGGAACAGAAAAGGTGCTCAATTCTAAAAAGAAAAGAAAAAAGAGAGAGAGAGAGAGATGCCCATTTATCACCAACCCTTTCCCCCGACATTGAACCAGTTCTCCTTTCCTCTGAACTACTATGGCACTGGGGACTGTGCCATTTCTTTGCTATGTCATTTACTACCTCGTATTGCTAATGTTCTTAGCATTAATAGTTTGAATTCATCATGTTTCACACCAAATCTGTTCCTCATCCGGGATTTCTATCATGGTGAGTGGTAGAACACCATCCAAAGAGGTGTTTAAGCACAAACTGGACACCATGTGTGACTCTCCCATCTGATTCCTCAACAGTAAATGTGAAGTTCTGTGCCATCTCAATATCTCTGTTCTCTGCCACTTTTTGACGTCTTTCCTTAGCTCAAGGTTTGATCACCTCTTGCCTGGATTACTGCTACAACTTTCCACAGCTGGTTGGATTCCAGCATTGTTCACATTTAATCCATTCTCCCTCATGCAGCCAAAAATATATTTGCTAAAATGCAAATATGACCTTATCACTTTCCTGCTTAAAACTTTTCATTGGTTCTGAAATACTTTTAAAGTCCAAATTTCCTACCATGGCATACGAAATATTTTATGATCTAACACCTACTTAGTTATCTAGCTTTATATCTGGGAACTCTTTCCACTGTCCACTCTAATTTCCTCCCATACTGAGGTGAACACAGATATTAACTATGTTGATGAATGTGGAATGGGACTTTTCCTTTTGTCTTAGAATTTCTGCTAAAGCCTCAAAGTTAAGGGCAGTAGGCAATAGGTATTTACGACTTCTAAAGAGAGCTGCTAGACATTTCTATAGAACAGCCTAAAACATAATAATGTAAGTTTGTGACTTATCATTTTCTATCACCCACATCCAACCTATACAAAAGAAAATTAGAAATGCAAAAGACAGTTTATTGGAAAGTAGGAGAATTACTAGTGGCGATGGTGCTATGGTATTTCCCTTCCTCTCACCATGGAAATCCGATGGACTTCATCCACTTCCCCCAAACGCATGAGGAGTCATCAGAAGTATCACTTACAGAGGTTGGAGTTGTCTGAAAGAGGGGAATTCATATCTCTTGTTGTATGTGTACTGTACTGTGTATTGCTAGCTTGGACTCTGGTATGTACTGGAGCAGAGAGTTGAGAGAATTCTTGGAAGAATTCTCCCCTAGGGATTTGAAACATATGAACACAGAGCCTTGTGATTGCCTTCCCCTGGTGAATTTGAAGTCAGGAAGCTGACTGGAGTACCAATGTGAAGAAGACAAGGCAACTGGTAGAAGAAGCATTTGTCAGAGCAAGAATATGGGAGTTTCCCATAGGCCAAGTGGATGTTATAGAGGGAGCACTGAACTGCAGGGGTGAAGAGAAGCCTGCTATTTGTTCTGCATGAAAGTGTACCTCCAGCAGCAGGAGTTTGGAGGGTTTGCCAAAGATCTGTGGAGTATGTGTCTGTTTGGAACAAATGCAGTGCACAGGACCCTGCAGAGGCCAGGGATGGTCTCTAGAGAACATCCAAGCATCTCATGAAGCAACCAGCATTTGAACGCTCTCCATAGTGCAGGGCCTGATATCCAGCTGGGGTCAGCCAAGAGAGAACTACAAGCATACCTGCCAAATATGAAAACCTCTGCCATCTGTCTTCTAATCCTTTCTCCCCTTATTCCCTATGTTGGGGAAGCTTGGAGGGATGGAGAGGAGATAGAGCAGGAAGAGTGAAGAAATGGACCAAGCTCCCTACCCACCACAGGTCTGGGGGATTAAGCTGGGGAGAGGAGAGAAAGTATGCTTAACTCATTCCTTCAATAAATATTTATTGAGAATTTACTGTGTACCTGCCACTTTTCTAGGCACACGGAATACAACAGTGAACAAAAAAAGAATGATCTTTGTCTTTATGGACCTTATAACCTAATAGAGGAAGAGAAATGATCAAATTAAAATGATAAAAATAAGTTAAATGTATAGAAGGTAATATGCGCTACAGAAAAAGGACATATTGGGAGGGGGAGAGGGTTAAGAGTGGAAGAGATGAGAAATGTTTGCTAACCAACCAAGACAACCACATTTGCTGAGGATTAGATGTGGGGTATGAGAGGCAGGGCAGACTAGCGTGATTTTTGGCATGAGCAACTAAAGGATGAAACTCTCATTAACTGGGAAGTGTTCTGCTACAGGAGGAACAGGTTGGGAGCAGGCTGCTTTGAGACATCCAAGTGCAGATGTCATGGCAGGCAGTTGCAAGGGAGAAGTTAGTGTTAGAGAGAGAAATGTTGACACAGTCAGTGTGTGGATATCATTTAGATGAGACTGAAGTTTTGATTTATATGGCTCTGGAATTTTTAATACCTGAAATTAAAACTATTTTTAGAGCTGAAAGTGACTGGAAAGCTATCAGGTCGGCCCAGGGTGGTATTAAGGGGCTGGCATTTGAGAAAAAATCCAAAGAAGTGCATTAAACTCAGTGATAGAAGAACGATAAAAGTTTCCTGTTTGTGTTCCGTCAAAAGCAGCACATTCAACAAACCCGTTACATCCTCAATGTACCTTGCTCTCTCAAATCTTCCCACATTTACACATGACTTTCTCTGCCTGGGTATTCTCCACAGTACCTTTACTTATCTTTGCTCGGAAAGCTAAAGTACATTTTTCTAAAGTGCACTTTTCTAATGCTTTATGGGAAGTGTTTTCCTATTCTTCTGGTTGAATCCATTTCCTTCCTGTGAAAGCTAAGACCCTTCCCTTTATGACACTGTTTCCTTGTTCTTTGTCCCATTCTAAACTGTAAGTTCCTTGAGGGCAGGGCACCTGTCTTATTACCCTTTCTGTCTCTTGTGTCTAATATAGGATCCTGAATAGTATATGCCCAATATATCATTATGAAACGTAAGCAAGCAGGTTAAGGGAAGAGATCATGCCTTATATGTTGTATTGTTTCCTATGGCACTTGAGTAACTTGTATCACACTTAGGAATAAGTCTGTCAGCATCAGTGTAGTGTAAGGAAGGCTGCTGGTCTGTTTTTCTTGTAATGGGTACTACACACTTGATAGTGTTAGACAGGCAGTGTCCCAGTTCCTTTAAATACTGGGGAGTTTCTCTCTAAACTTTATGAAGATGACAAAAAGATTTGTTGAGAATGACTGAACCAATGTTCTGAAATAAAACTGTATACATTTATCTTATGTGTAAATTACGATGCCTGTGAATTCTATATTTAGGTATTTCTCACCGACAACAATATATACCCAAGTTAACATCTTTTTTCTGGTCTGTGCTCTTCTTTTCCTCAACCATTTCCAATGGTGTTCACTTCTGGCATTAATGTCATACAGGTTCTGTGCTGGGATTGTTGTGATATAGTTCAGGATTAGGTGTAGTTGAATAGTACAGAACACCTAAACTAACAGTTACTAAAATAACATAATTGTTTATTATTATTTTTTTTAATGAAAATGAATCCAGAGGTAGATAGTACAGGGTGGATTTGATGTTCCCATAGTCACTAGGGACTCAGGTTTTTTTCTTAATTTCTGCTTCTCCATGTGTCTAGCATGTGCCTCCAACTTCGAGGCCACCTCATAGTCTAAGAAGGTTTTTGATGCTCTAGTCATTGTGTCCCAGTTACAGACCACAGGAAGAAGGTGGGAGAAAAAGAATGATAACAGGGAATTTCCTTCCAAAGGAGGCAGCTACCCTTAGGCTTTCCTGGAGTCCCACTCAACATTTCTGTTTACATCTTATTTTTCAGAAGTAGTCACATGGCAACTGCTTGCTCTAACAGAGGCTAGGAAATGCTGTCTTTTAGCTAGAACTGGGGTTCTATTCTATACAAAAATGGAGATTGGTGGCAACTGGAAAATACAGTCTCTACCATGGCTGTATGCTTGTATCAGGTTTACTGTTTACTACTTTGTCCCTTATTTTACTCCATGTCTTCTTAAATACAAAATCTTTACTTATTGATTTCCACAAAATGCCACATTTCTCTCTAATCTGCTCTGAAAATCCTGGCTGACTGCTTTGCTTGTTCTCAGAGGAGTAGCTTTGGTTGGCCTACCTGGCCCTGCTGCTCTCTTTCTAACCTCAATGCTCTGTCTTATATCTGTGTTCTCAGAGCCAGCTGTGTTCTCCCTGGAGGGCAGGGACAAACAGCAGGACTTTATTCTGCTCTCTTTCTATTCAAATAATCTCTTTCTTGTCAGAATCTGAGCTGAAAATTGCACCTTGGCTTTGCAGTATTTTAATACTTCCTGTGGCCAAAGGATGAGTAAGTGGAGGGTCTCATTGTGACCTGAAGTGGCAGCAGACTGTTGCTCATTTGTGTCAGGTGCCCTTCCATGCTGCTTCCGATATCACTGGGGATAATCATTAACTTCTAGGACATAGAATGACTTCAGCATAACAGTATTCTCTTCTGTTCAATGTTTATTATTTGATAACTTAAAATGCTGTTTTTGTATCATCTTTAATTTCTTTCATCAGTTTCTTATAATTTTCTGCATACAGGTCTTTTGTCTCCTTAGGTAGGTTTGTGCCTAGATATTTTATTCTTTTTGTTGCAAAATGTTCATTGCAGCTCTATTTATAATAGCCCGGAGATGGAAACAACCTAAGTGTCCATCAACGGATGAATGGATAAAGAAGATGTGGCACATATATACAATGGAATATTACTCAGCCATAAAAAGAAATGAAATTGAACTATTTGTAATGAGGTGGATAGACCTAGAGTCTGTCATACAGAGTGAAGTAAGTCAGAAAGAGAAAGACAAATACCGTATGCTAGCACATATATGGAATTTAAGAAAAAAAAATGTCATGAAGAACCTAGGGGTAAGACAGGAATAAAGACACAGACCTACTAGAGAATGGACTTGAGGATATGGGGAGGGGGAAGGGTGGGCTGTGACAAAGCGAGGGAGAGGCATGGACATATATACACTACCAAACGTAAGGTAGATAGCTAGTGGGAAGCAGCCGCATAGCACAGGGAGATCAGCTCGGTGCTTCATGACCGTGCTTCGTGACTGCCTGGGGGGGGTGGGATAGGGAGGGTGGGAGGGAGGGAGATGCAAGAGGGAAGAGACATGGGAACATATGTATATGTATAACTGATTCACTTTGTTATGAAGCAGAAACTAACACACCATTGTAAAGCAATTATACTCCAATAAAGATGTAAAAAAAAATGCTGTTTTTGGATTGAAATGATGCACTTATAATTTACATAGAAATGGCTTCATTCATATGCAATCCCTTTATCCATTTGGTGGGTGAATATTTTAAAGTGAAAGTAATTTAGTTGTCTTTACATTGTTACACATCAATTAAAATAATCAGGTATTTAATGAAAGGGAATACTATGACTTTGCTATTGTGGAAGGTACCTGTTACCTGAACCACTCTTGAAGTAGTGACTATAATCTTGATACTGCTTTATCTACCTAAATAAAGGTAGATAGAGAACTAGCTCTGCTACTGTAAAATGTACTTGGGCTGATGATTTTTCTGAAGATGTCCTAGAGGTTCCACTTATCACTAGGAAGTAAATGTTATGGCCAGTGCTCCTTGGTGAGTTCTAAAGCTTGCTCTGAGAGCTCAGAAACTTCCACTCCACCATTTTTTCATGCATGGGATGATGAGTTTGCTCTAGGGAACAGTTTTTTTAATCTAATAAAGTAGTGATTTGCATTTTTCATACTTTTCTCCTTGAAGCTTCTAATTCTCTTGAGTGTTATATTGTGTTTCTGTGACTGAGGGGAGGAATGTACATAAAGATTATTTTTTAAAATATTCTGCCTTATTATCTTTTTGTGCTCATTTTCCCCTTTTGAGCTGTTATATTAAAATTTCTGGACTTCATATGTATAAATTAAAATTTTCTTTCTTTCTCTACCCTTTCTAAAATCTTCATAAAGATTCTTCTCATATCCCTTAAATGTTATCTTCTTAGGAGGAAGAAACTTGGCCTAAACTGTCACATACATTTTTCATGAATGTTTGCCTGGTGTGGAGAATGCCTTGCAAAGTCTAAGAATTTTGCCAAAGGTGACACATGCATTATATCCCTTCTTTCAACAATTCCTTCACCAGCTCTGTATTGAAGAATACATTTTCCAGGCACTGTTCTAGACACTGGTAAGATAAGTGAGACAGATATGGTTGAGGCCTGAAGGAATTTACAGTCTAATAGGGGAGACAGATTTGTGAGTCAGCTACAGGCATATGTTGGAGATATTGTGAGTTTGGTTCCAGACCACTGCAATTAGGTGAATATTACACTAAAGCAAGTCACACAAATATTTTGGTTTCCTAGTGCCTATAAAAGTTATGTTCACACTATACTGTAGTCTATTAAGTGTGAAATAGTATTTTGTCTAAAAAACAAAATACATACCTTAATTAAAAAAATACTGTATTACTAAAACATGCTAACCATCATCTGAGCCTTCAACAAATCATAATCTTTTTGCTGGTGAAAGTTCTTGCCTCAGTGTTGATGCTGCTGACTGATCAGGGTGGTGGTTGCTGAAGTTAGGTGGCTGAGGCAGTCTCTTGAATAAGACAGCAAGGAGGTCTGCCACATTGATGGTCCCTTCTTTCATGAAGGATTTCTCTGTAGCATGCAAGGCTGTTTGATAGCACTTTACGCTGCTCAGTAGAAGTTCTTTCAAAATCGGAGTCAATTCTCTCAAACCCTGCTGCTGCTGTGTCAACTAAGTTTATGTAATATTATACATCCTTTGTTGTTATTTTAACAATCTTCACAGCATCTTCACCAGGAGTAGATTCCATCTCAAGAAACCACTTTCTTTGTTCCTCCATAAAAGCCAACTTCTCATCCATGAAAGTTTTATCATGAGATGGCAACAGTAAATTCCTGTCTTCAGGCTCCACTTCTAATTCTAGTTCTCTTCCTATTTCCACCATATCTAGTTACTTCCCCCACTGAAGTTTTGAACCCCTCAGAGTCATCCATGAAGTTTGTAGTAATCAACTTCTTCCAAACTCCTGTTAATGTTGATATTTTGACCTCTTTCCATGAATCATGAATGTTCTTAATGGCATCTAGAATTTTAAACCCTTTCTAGAGGTTTTATAGTTCAGTTTGCCCAGATCCATCAGAGGAATCACTATTTATGGCAGCTATAACCTTATGAAATGTGTTTCTTTATTTCAATAAGAAAATCTATTGAAGACAAGAATAATCTATTTTTATACTTTGGTGATTTCCATATAAAAACAGCAAATATTTATTTTGTTATAATGATTGACTAAATTATAATTCTCCTCTCTGTCATTGTCATTTAGAAGTGTCCAATATGCAACATATAATTCCTTGAAATTCTGCTTTTATTTTTTGTTGTGACTTCAAATGTAGTACTTAGAAGGATTTAAGAGTAGATAATCTGGTTGTATCTAGGTCTTGCACCTCAAAGGTCTTGCCGATAAAGAACAGCAGCAGCATCTGCTGCTGGTAGAAATGCAAAATCTCATGCCCCATCCCAGATCTACTGATTCAGAATGTGCATTTTAACAAGATTCCTAAGGGAATCACATTTATGAAATGTGTTTCTTAAATAATAAAACTTGAAAGTGGAAATTATTCCTTGATCCATGGGGTGCAGAATGGATGTTGTGTTAGCAGGCATGAAAACATGAATCTCATTGTACATCTTCATTGGAGCTCTTGTTTGACTAGGTGCATTGTCAATGAGTAGTAATATTTTGAAAGGAATCTCTCTCTTTTTTTTTTTTTTTTCTGAGCAGTAGGTCTCAACAGAAGGCATAAAATATTCAGAAAACCATGTTGTAAACAAATGTGCTGTCATCCAGGCTTCGTTGTTCCATTTGTAAAGCACAGGTAGATTTAGCATAATTCTTAAGGGCCATAGGGTTTTCAGAATGGTAAATGAGCATTGGCTTCAATTGAAAGTCACCAGTTGCATTAGCCCCTACCAAGAGAGTCAGCCTGTCCTTTGAAGCTTTTGTCAGTCATTAACTTCTCCTCTATAGCTATGAAAGTCCTAAATGGCATCTTTCTCCAATAGGAAACTGTGTTGTCTGCATTGAAAATCTATTGTTTAGTGTAACCACCTTTATTCATTATTTTAGTTGTATCTTCTGGATAACTTGCTGCAGCTTCTACATCAGCACTTGTTGCTTCATCTTGCACTTTTATGTTATGGAGGCACCTTCTTTCCTTAAACCTCATAAGCCAACCTCTGCTACCTTCAAAATTTTCTTCTGCAGTTTCCTCACGTCTCTCAGCCTTCATAGAATTGAAGAGAGTTAGGGCCTTGTTCTGGATTAGGCTTTGGCTCACAGGCACGTTGAGGCTGGTTTGATCTTCTATCTAGACCACTAAAACTTTCTTTGTATTAGCAATAAGGCTATTTCACTCTCTTATCATCCGTGTGTTCATTGAAGTAGCATTTTAAATTTCTTTCAAGAACATGTCCTTTGCATTCAGATTTGGCTAACTGTTTGGTGCAAGAGATCTAGCATTTGGCCTAACTTGGCTTTGGACGTGCTTTCCTCACTAAGGTTAATAATTTTTAGCTCTTGATTTAAAGTGAGAGACATGTGACTCTGCCTTTCATTTGAACACTTAGAAGCCATTGTAGGGTTGTCAATTGGCCTAATTTCAATATTGTTGTGTCTCAGGAAATAGAGAGGCCTGAGGAGAGGGAGAGACTTAAGGAAACATCTAGTCAGTGGAGTAATCAGGACAAGTACAGTATTTATTGATTAAGCTCTCCATCTTATATGGGCAGGGTTCATGGTGTTCCAAAGCAATGACAATAGTGACATCAAAGATCACTGATCACAAATCACCATAACAAATATAACAAAAATGAAAAAGTTTGAAATATTTTGAGAATTACCAAAATATGACCCAGAGACGCGAAGTGAGCACGTGTTGTTGGAAAAATGGTACTGATAAACTTGCTAGATGCAGGGTTGCCAGAAACCTTCAATTTATAAAAAAAAAATTGTGTGTGCTTGTATTATAGTCCTGTGGGATAAATGCTATGATTTCAGAAATAGGCTGCCTTTGAGTTGAGTTTTGAAAGGGTAAGTAAGAATTAGCTTGAAAACAGAAAGAAAAAAAGGCATTTGAATGGAGGAGGGTCTGAAACAGTATATATGTTTAAAGCATTTTAAATCCATAGATGTGGACTAAGAGGAAGAAGCATGGGAAGGAGTGATAGAAGAAGTTACAGTAGGTAGGTGCCTGGTCATGAAGAGTTTGTGTGCAAGTGAAGAAATTTACCTCTAATGTGAAAATTATGGGGATATACAAAAGGATTTTTTTTTACATCTTTATTGCAGTATACTTGCAATACAATGGTGTGTTAGTTTCTGCTTCATAACAAAGTGAATCAGTTATACATATACATATGTTCCCATATCCCTTCCCTCTTGCGTCTCCCTCCCTCCCACCCTCCCTATCCAACCCCTCCAGATGGTCACAAAGCACCGAGCTGATCTCCCTGTGCTATGTGGCTGCTTCCCACTAGCTATTACGTTTGGTAGTGTATATATGTCCATGCCTCTCTCTCGCTTTGTCACAGCTTACCCTTCCCGCTCCCCATATCCTCAAGTCCATTCTCTAGTAGGTCTGTGTCTTTATTCCTGTCTTACCCCTAGGTTCTTCATGACATTTTTTTCCCTTAAATTCCATATATATGTGTTAGCATACGATATTTCTTTTTCTCTTTCTGACTTCCTTCACTCTGTATGACAGACTCTAGGTCCATCCACCTCACTACAAATAACTAAATTTCGTTTCATTTTATGGCTGAGTAATATTCCATTGTATATATGTGCCACATCTTCTTTATCCATTCATCCGTTGATGGACACTTAGGTTGTTTCCATCTCCGGGCTATTGTAAATAGAGCTGCAATGAACATTTTGGTACATGACTCTTTTTGAATTATGGTTTTCCCAGGGAATATGCCCAGTAATGGTATTGCTGGGTCATATGGTAGTTCTATTTGTAGTTTTTTAAGGAACCTCCATACTGTTCTCCATAGAGGCTTTACCAATTCACATTCCCACCAGCAGAGCAAGAGTGTTCCCTTTTCTCCACACCCTCTCCAACATTTATTGTTTCTAGATTTTTGATGATGGACGTTCAGACTGGTGTGAGATGATATCTCATTGTAGTTTTGATTCACATTTCTCTAATGATTAATGATGTTGAGCATTCTTTCATGTGTTTGTTGGCAGTCTGTGTATCTTCTTTGGAGAAATGTCTGTTTAGGTCTTCTGCCCATTTTTGGATTGGGTTGTTTGGTTTTTTGTTATTGAGCTGCATGAGCTGCTTATAAATTTTGGAGATTAATCCTTTGTCAGTTGCTTCATTTGCAAATATTTTCTCCCATTCTGAGGATTGTCTTTTGGTCTTGTTTATGGTTTCCTTTGCTGTGCCAAAGCTTTGAAGTTTCATTAGGTCCCATTTGTTTATTTTTGTTTTTATTTCCATTTCTCTAGGAGGTGGGTCAAAAAGGATCTTGCTGTGATTTATGTCATAGAGTGTTCTGCCTATGTTTCCCTCTAAGAGTTTGATAATTTCTGGCCTTCCATTTAGGTCTTTAATCCATTTTGAGCTTATTTTTGTGTATGGTGTTAGGGAGTGATCTAATCTCATACTTTTACATATACCTGTCCAGTTTTCCCAGCACCACTTATTGAAGAGGCTGTCCTTTTTCCACTGTACATTCCTGCCTCCTTTATCAAAGATAAGATGACCATATGTGCGTGGTTTTATCTCTGGGTTTTTATCCTGTTCCATTGATCTATCTTTCTGTTCTTGTGCCAGTACCATACTGTCTTGATTACTGTAGCTTTGTAGTATAGTCTGAAGTCAGGGGGCCTGATTCCTCCAGCTCCATTTTTTTTTTCTGAAGATTGCTTTGGCTGTTCGGAGTCTTTTGTGTTTCCATACAAATTGTGAAATTTTTTGTTCTAGTTCTGTGAAAAATGCCAGTGGTGGTTTGATAGGGATTGCATTGAAACTGTAGATTGCTTTGGGCAGTAGAGTCATTTTCACAATGTTGATTCTTCCAATCCAAGAACATGGTATATCTCTCCATCTATTTGTATCATCTTTAATTTCTTTCATCGGTGTCTTATAATTTTCTGCATACAGGTCTTCTGTCTCCTTAGGTAGGTTTATTCCTAGATATTTTATTCTTTTTGTTGCAATGGTAAATGGGAGTGTTTTCTTGATTTCACTTTCAGATTTTTCATCATTAGTGTACAGGAATGCCAGAGATTTCTGTGTATTAATTTTGTATCCTGCTACTTTACCAAATTCATTGATTAGTTCTAGTAGTTTTCTGGTAGCATCTTTAGAATTCTCTATTTATAATATCATGTCATCTGCAAACAGTGACAGCTTTACTTCTTCTTTTCCGATTTGGATTACTTTTATTTCCTTTTCTTCTCTGATTGCTGTGGCTAAAACTTCCAAAACTATGTTGAATAAGAGTGGTGAGAGTGCGCAACCTTATCTTGTCCCTGATCTTAGTGGAAATGCTTTCAGTTTTTCACCATTGAGAATGATGTTGGCTGTGGGTTTGTCATATATGGCCTTTATTATGTTGAGGAAAGTTCCCTCTATGCCTACTTTCTGCAGTGTTTTTATCATAAATGGGTGTTGAATTTTGTTGAAAGCTTTCTCTGCATCTATTGAGTTGATCATGTGGTTTTTCTCCTTCAGTTTGTTAATATGGTGTATCACGTTGATTGATTTGCATATATTGAAGAATCCTTGCATTCCTGGAATAAACCCCACTTGATCATGGTGTATGATCCTTTTAATGTGCTGTTGGATTCTGTTTGCTAGTATTTTGTTGAGGATTTTTGCATCTATGTTCGTCAGTGATATTGGCCTGTAGTTTTCTTTCTTTGTGACATCCTTGTCTGGTTTTGGTATCAAGGTGATGGTGGCCTCGCAGAATGAGTTTGGGAGTGTTCCTCCCTCTGCTATATTTTGGAAGAGTTTGAGAAGGATAGGTGTGAGCTCTTCTCTAAATGTTTGATAGAATTCGCCTGTGAAGCCATCTGGTCCTGGGCTTTCTTTGTTGGAAGATTTTTAATCACAGTTTCAATTTCAGTGCTTGTGATTGGCCTTTTCATATTTTCTATTTCTTCCTGATTCAGTCTCGGCAGGTTGTGCATTTCTAAGAATTTGTCCATTTCTTCCAGGTTGCCCATTTTATGGGCATAGAGTTGCTTGTAGTAATCTCTCATGATCTTTTGTATTTCTGCAGTGTCAGTTGTTACTTCTCCTTTTTCATTTCTAATTCTATTGGTTTGAGTCTTTCCCTTTTTTTCTTGATGAGTGTGGCTAATGGTTTATGAATTTTGTTTATCTTTTCAAAGAACCAGGTTTTAGTTTTATTGATCTTTGCTATTGTTTCCTTCATTTCTTTTTCATTTATTTCGGATCTGATTTTTATGATTTGTTTCCTTCTGCTAACTTTGGGGTTTTTTTGTTCTTCTTTCTCTAATTGCTTTAGGTGCAAGGTTAGGTTGTTTATTCAAGATGTTTCCTGTTTCTTATTGTAGGATTGTATTGCTATAAACTTCCCTCTTAGAACTGCTTTTGTTGCATCCCATAGGTTTTGGGTCGTCGTTTCTCCTATGTCATTTGTTTCTAGGTAGTTTTTGATTTCCTCTTTGATTTCTACAGTGATCACCTCATTATTAAGTAGTTTATTGTTTAGCCTCCATGTGTTTGTAATTTTTACAGATCTTTTCCTGTAATTGATACCTAGTCTCATAGTATTATGGTGGGAAAAGATACTTGATACAATTTCAATTTTCTTAAATTTACCAAGGCTTGATTTGTGACCCAAGATATGATCTATCCTGGAGAGTGTTCCATGAGCACTTGAGAAAAATGTGTATTCTGTTGTTTTTGGATGGAATGTCCTATAAATATCAATTAAGTCCATCTTGTTTAATGTAGAATTTAAAGCTTGTGTTTCCGTATTTATTTTCATTTTGGATGATCTGTCCATTGGTGAAAGTGGGGTGTTAAAGTCTCCAACTATGAATGTGTTACTGTTGATTTCCCCTTTTATGGCTGTTAGTATTTGCCTTATGTATTGAGGTGCTCCTATGTTGGGTGCATAAATATTTACAATTGTTATATCTTCTTCTTGGATTGATCCCTTGATCATTATGTAGTGTCCTTCTTTGTCTCTTCTAATAGTCTTTATTTTAAAGTCTATTTTTTCTGATATGAGTATTGCTAGTCCAGCTTTCTTTTGATTTCCATTTGTATGGAATATCTTTTTCCATCCCTGTACTTTCAGTGTGTATGTGTGTCTATGTCTGAAGTGGGTTTCTTGTAGAAAGCATATATATGGGTCTTGTTTTTGTAACCATTCAGCCAATCTGTGTCTTTTGGTGGGAGCATTTAATCCATTTACATTTAAGGTAATTATTGATATGTATGTTCCTATTCCCATTTTCTTAATAGTTTTGGGTTCGTTATTGGAGGTCTTTTCCTCCTCTTGTTTTTCTTGCCTAGAGAAGTTCCTTTAGCATTTGTTGTAAAGCTGGTTTGGTGGTGCTGAACTCTCTCAGCTTTTGCTTGACTGTAAAGGTTTTAATTTCTCCATCAAATCTGAATGAGATCCTTGCTGGGTAGAGTAATCTTTTTTGTAGGTTTTTCTCCTTCATCACTTTAAATATGTCCTGGCAGTCCCTTCTGGCTTGCAGAGTTTCTGCTGAAAGATCAGCTGTTAACCTTATGGGGATTCCCTTGTGTGTTATTTGTTGTTTTTCCCTTGCTGCTTTTAATATGTTTTCCTTGTATTTAATGTTTGACAGTTTGATTAATATGTGTCTTGGCATATTTCTCCTTGGATTTATCCTGTATGGGACTGTCTGTGCTTCCTGGACTTGATTAACTATTTCCTTGCCCATATTAGGGAAGTTTTCATCTATAATCTCTTCAAATATTTTCTCAGTCCCTTTCTTTTTCTCTTCTTCTTCTGGAACGCCTATAATTTGAATGTTGGTGCCTTTAATGTTGTCCCAGAGGTCTCTGAGACTGTCCTCAGTTCTTTTCATTCTTTTTTCTTTATTCTGCTCTGCAGTAGTTATTTCCACTATTTTATCTTCCAGGTCACTTATCCATTCTTCTGCCTCAGTTATTCTGCTATTGTTTCCATCTAGAGTATTTTAAATGTCATTTATTGTGTTGTTCATCGTTGCTTGTTTCATCTTTAGTTCTTCTAGGTCCTTGTTAAATGTTTCTTGCATTTTGTCTATTCTATTTCCAAGATTTTGGATCATCTTTACTATCATTATTCTGAATTCTTTTTCAGGTAGACTGCCTATTTCCTCTTCATTTGTTAGGTGTGGTGGGTTTTTATCTTGCTCCTTCATCTGCTGTGTGTTTTTCTGTCTTTTCATTTTGCTTATCTTACTGTATGGGGTTTCCTTTTTGCAGGCTGCATGTTCGTAGTTGCCGTTGTTTTTGGTGTCTGTCCCCAGTGGCTAAAGTTCATTCAGTGGGTTGTGTAGGCTTCCTGGTGGAGGGGACTAGTGCCTGTGTTCTGGTGGATGAGGCTGGATCTTGTCTTTCTAGTGGGCAGGTCCACGTCTGGTGGTGTGTTTCGGGGTATCTGTGGACTTGTTATGATTTTAGGCAGCCTCTCTGCTAATGGGTGGGGTTGTGTTCCTGTCTTGCTAATTGTTTGACATAGTGTGTCCAGCACTGTAGCTTGCTGTTCGTTGAGTGAAGCTGGGTGCTGGTGTTGAGATGGAAATCTCTGGGAGATTTTCAGCATTTGATATTATGAGGAGCTGGGAGGCCTCTTGTGGACCAGTGTCTTGAAGTTGGCTCTCCCACCTCAGAGGCACAGCACTGACTCCTTGCTGCAGCACCAAGAGCCTTTCATCCACATGGCTCAGAGTAAAAGGGAGAAAAAGTAGAAAGAAGGGAAGAAAGGAAGGAAGAAAGAAAGAAAAAAGGAAAGAAAGAAAGAAGGGAGGGAGGGAGGAAGGAAGGAGGGAAGGAAAGAAAGAATGAAGATAAAGTAAAATAAAATAAAGTAAGATAAAATAAAGTTATTAAAATAAAAAATAATTATTAAGAAATAAATTTTTTTAAAAAAAAAGGACAGATAGAACCCTAGGACGAATGGTGAAAGCAAAGCTATACAGACAAAATCTCACACAGAAGTATACACACTCAGAAAAAGAGGAAAAGGGGGAAAAAATCATAAATCTTGCTCTCGAAGTCCACCTCCTCAATTTGGGATGATTCGTTGTCTATTCATGTATTCCAGAGATGCAGAGTACATCAAGTTGATTGTGGAGCTTTAATCCGGTGCTTCTGAGGCTGCTGGGAGAGATTTCCCTTTCTCTTCTTTGTTCGCACAGCTCCCGGGGCTCAGCTTTGGATTTGGCCCCGCCTCTGAGTGTAGGTCCCGGGAGGGCGTCTGTTCTTCACTCAGACAGGACGGGCTTAAAGGAGCAGCTGCTTCGGGGACTGTGGCTCACTCAGGCCGGGGCAGGGGAGGGAGGGGCACGGAGTGCGGGGCGGGCCTGTGGCGGCAGAGGCCACTGTGACATTGTACCAGCCTGAGGCGCGCCGTGCGTTGTCCTGGGTAATTTGTCCCTGAATTGTGGGACCCTGTCAGTGGCGGGCTGCACAGGCTCCCTGGAAGGGGGTTTTGGGTAGTTACCTGTGCTCGCGCACAGGCTTCTTGGTGGCGGCAGCAGCAGCCTTAGCGTCTCATGCCCGTCTCTGGGGTCCGCGCTTTTAGCCGCGGCTCACGCCCGTCTGGAGCTCCTTTAAGCAGCGCGCTTAATCCCCTCTCCTCGCGCACCAGGAAACAAAGAGGGAAGAGAAAAGTCTCTTGCCTCTTCGGCAGGTCCAGACTTTTCCCCGGACTCCCTCCAGGCTAGCCGTGGTGCACTATCCCCCTGCAGGCTGTGTTCACGCCGTCAACCCCAGTCCTCTCCCTGCGCTCCGACCGAAGCCCGAGCCTCAGCTCCCAGCCCTGCCCGCCCCGGCAGGTCAGCAGACAAGACTCTCGGGCTGGTGAGTGCTGGTCGGCACCGATCCTTTGTGCGGGAATCTCTCCGCTTTGCCCTGCGCATCCCGGTGGCTGCGCTGTCCTCCATGGATCTGAAGCTTCCCCCCTCCGCCACCCACAGTCTCCGGCTGCGAAGGGGCTTCTAGCGTGTGGAAACCTTTCCTCCTTCACAGCTCCCTCCCACTGGTGCAGGTCCTGTCCCTATCCTTTTGTCTCTGTTTATTCTTTTTTCTTTTGCCCTACCCAGGTACGTGGGAACTTTCTTGCCTTTTGGGAGGTCTGAGTTCTTCTGCCAGCATTCAGTGGGTGTTCTGTAGGAGTTGTTTCACGTGTAGATGTATTTTTGGTGTATCTGTGGGGAGGAAGGTGATCTTCGCGTCTTACTCTTCCGCCATCTTCCCCTCGTCCCTACAAAAGGATTTTTAAGCAGAGGAGAGAAATGATATTTACATTTTAGAAACATCATTCTGGCAGCAGTTAGGAGGAGCAGAGGAAGCAGGGCAGACTGAAGGAAGCCCATCTAATATCTGACTCTACTGTAATATCCAGCGGAAAAGAGATGAGGATCTTAAGGAGTAGAAAAGAAAGGACAGATTAAAGAGACATTAAATTGATGTCTCTAGTCTGTATTCTACATCTCTGGATGAGTGAGTGGGTTGGTGATTCTAGTCCACAAGATAGGAAATGCAAAAAAAACCCAGGTTTTTGGGGAAAGATGATGTTTTATTTTGCACGTGTTCAGGTAAAAGTGACAAATGGCATAGCCACAGTGGAGACATTCACTCTAAAATTAAATATATGTGTCTGAAGCCAGTAGAGGGTTCTGAGCTAAAGATATGGATTTGGGAGTCATCAGTGTATATGTGGATACTGAAGCTTTGGTGTCAATGAGGAAACAAGACTTTTGGGAAATCTTGACATTTATGAGGCTTGTGGTAGATGATCTCATGCAAGATATTGAAAACAAATAACCCTTAGCATGTTACTTTGTACATCCACATTACCTTTGTGCACTTATTTCATAAGTGGTAAGTTCTCAATAGAGTTTTGAGAGAATGAGTTGGGGGGAGGAGGAGGGCGGGTGGAAGGAAGAAAGGTTGGATGAAGACTGGTGTCTTTAGAATACTTTGTGAAGCTATGGCACCAAAGAGAACATAAGATAACACACTAGATTCTTTTCCTGTAAGCCTTGGGATCAAATCCGATTTACTTTAGGAACATCTATAAGTATTTCAAATTATCTCCATTGTATATTTTAAAGATTATTTTCTAGGGTTTTCATAAAGATCCATTTCAGGTTAGTCTTTCAACCTATGCTGGGGTAGACCTTCCTTGGGCTACTCCTGAATTGGTCCTGGTGCTCAGAGGACTTTGGAAATCACATTGAATTTTCAGAATTATCTGCACATATTAGGTCTATTTGGTATAAACTTGTAAGCCTATTATTGACCAGGGACTGAATATGACCCTAAAGAAGCAAAACGACAGGGTGACAATAGTGCTATAATACTCACATTGGCCCTACCAGCCCTCCACAGTGATTTATCCAGGGCTCTGGGTATTAAGAATACATGGAAGAATCCAAATTCAAGACATCTGAGAGTGTTTATTTAAGAACCTTATACTTCCAGCCTAAGTGTATAACACTTGACACCATGTGGACAAGAGAAGCTATTTTCTTGGTACAACAGAAGTATGAATTTATGAGTTTTGCTTAAATAGCCCATTATTTCTGCCTCTCCCCAGCCCCTTTTAATTTGCATAGATGCCCTCAGGTCTTAGTCAATGCTATCTTACTTTTCTTTTATATCCCTCTAACAACTCTTTATGTTCATAAAGATGTGCAATGTGTTTCCAATTATTACTTTCTTATGGGTGGGAAATTTTTGTCATGTCCATAAATTGGGTATAATCTAGAACCCTTACAAATACTGTGTAGAAGTAGCTATTGCCTTTATTTGGCAGGGTTTTTTTTGTTGTTGTTGTTTTTGTTAACATTTATAAATAAACTTGTAAAACTTTCCAGCTCTTCCTCTTAGCAACATTATGAGAAGGAAAGATTAGCCTTGCACTGCTAATATAGGAAATCTTAATAAGAAGAAATAGGAAATATTATTAAAAAGGAGCTAATTAAAGTAATGCTCACGTCTTTGGACAAGACAATTGAAAGAAAACATGCAGGAGGTGGAAATGGTTCAGTGAAAACAAAAGCTCAAGGCTAGTAATAGGAAAGTGACATTTACTTTTACTTCTGAATTTAATCCCATCAGACAGTCTCCTAGGCAAAACTGTCCAGTAAGCTGTCAGCAGCCAACTTCATACTTTCTCTCTCATTGGGTTAGGCTTGCCTTCTTTTTATGAGCATCGGATGGAATGCTCAGTTAACAGTAGAGCTAATATCATAGGGAAAAAAATGTTGTCCAAAGACTAAAGAAGTCCCTTGAGCTCTAATAAAAAAGCAACGATGAATGTCCAGGTAGCGCACACATCTCAAATTGTATGGAACAGGATTTATTGATAAAAGCTCATAGAGATAGGAATAGTAGCAGGAGTGGGTACCCCTGTTCCCCTTGCACTTTGGGGCAACCGATTGATCTGGCAGTGCCAGACATCAGATTCCAGGAGAGGGAAACTGGTTGTGAGTTTATCAACTGTCAACTTGGCGAAAACCAGCTCCTGCCCTGGTAAACTCAAGGGTACAAGTAAGGACCACGTGGTAGAAATTTGGTGCCTGGCCCCATTTTTTTATCTCAACAACAGGTTGGGAGAACATCAACCTTTCCCTAGGCCTCATCAGGGGTTGGGACCCTAGCCTAGTGGTGGCAGCTCTATGCTTTGGTGGCCCATGGGCCTGATCCACCGACTCAGCCTTCTGTGGGGATGCCTTTAGCACCTGGCTCAGATGTTTCTTGGTGCTCTAAAACTTCCTCTCTGAGCGGCCAGCCTGTCCCAATCAGTCTTGGACAAATTAACCTTTCCCTCTTATGTATCCTCCTGTAATCTCTATAAATACTACCAAGCAGCTAGGCAGCAGGGGTCAAGAGGAAGAAATCTTTGGAACATCACAGTCCCTTCCATGTGGTATTGAGAGTCACAATGGGACTGCCTTACAGCACAAGAGAGACTTGATTTTCAAAGAAATTTCGTGTTGGTTTTAAAAATGATTCTTTAAATGAAGTGTTGTATTTTTCACTTTGTAGCACTAGCTCCTCAAGAGCCCTAGTTCTTGGCAAATCCATTTGCTAAGCAATTTAAAGTTTATAAAACTAACAGTTAATGGGTGCTTATTATGTGACAGGCATATAATGGGGGTGCTGTCATTGTGTTTATGCTACAGATAAGAAAATGGAGCTAGGAATTAACTAACTAACTCAAGGTAACAGCCAATAAGTGGTCAAGTTGGGATTCAAGACCAAGTATGTATACCTGGATTCAAAGCTTGCTAAAATCATGGCTTGTGAAAATACAAAACCCCACGCCTAGATTTATGTGAATTTTCTTCTATTTCAATGGCTTTTTATTTCCTCCTGATTGTTTTTTTTTTTTTTTAAAGAAGATGTTGGGGGTAGGAGTTTATTAATTAATTACTTTATTTTTGCTGTGTTGAGTCTTTGTTTCTGTGTGAGGGCTTTCTCTAGTTGTGGCAAGCGGGGGCCACTCTTCATTGTGGTGTGCGGGCCTCACACTATCGCAGCGTCTCTTGCTGGGGAGCACAGGCTCCAGACGGGCAGGCTCAGTAGTTGTGACTCATGGGCCTAGTTGCTCCATGGCATGTGGGATCCTTCCAGACCAGGGCTCGAACCCGTGTCCCCTGCATTAGCAGGCAGATTCTCAACCACTGCACCACCAGGGAAGCCCCCTCCTGATTCTTATAACATGTTATCTCATATTGACCCACACATGAAATTTGCATCTCTTTGACTTTTACCCAAAATCACCCACACAAAACTGATTAGTAAATAGAATTTACGGAGGATTTCATGGAGGAGTCAGGAAAGGGTTTATATTACTGTGACACAGATGACTTTGTCAGCATAGGTATTACTATTAAAAAATATTCACCCTTGGCCTTGCTGCTGTGAAGAAGTTCTGTCTATCCCAGCCTCGCTTGCCCTATTGCCCTCTTCTTTCTTCTCTTAGCTTCTCTCCTTTCTGCAACTCCCTTTCAGGAGTAAGCAAGCAAGCAAGCAAGAAAAACAACTTACCAAAAAGCCAATTTCTTTCTTTTTTGTTTCTTTTAAACAAAACAACTCTCCTTTTCCTCTGATACTTTGGTGTCAGCCAAAGCCAAGGCCCTCCATATCTTATCTTCCAACCTAAGTGATTATGGATCATCTGCCTCCCTTCTCCCCTCCCCCTAAAAGCATTCACAGGCTAAGATGACTACAGACTTTCTATTGAACACTCAATTCACTTTAGAGCTTGAGCTCTGGCAGCCTACATCCAGCTCTTCCTCAGCGTGGCTACCTGCATTGCTCTGCCCAACCTCAAAGCCTTTCAGACTGAAAAGTTCAGGAAGGGGAAGAGGAAGATGGAGGGAAGTGGAGGGAAGGGGGAGGGAGGAAAGGAGGCTTCATATTTTGTGGGGCTTACTTTGCCTGTAGACTTCTGAAATGCAAGTTAAAATTTTTTCTTAAAGATGTCTGTCCCCATTCACTACCTTTAAACTGTCTATCTCCACAAGTTTTTCTTTTGCTTTAACTCAGATAATGGCCTGGAAAGATCAAAGAGCAAAGGTATGTGGCAGGGGAGGAGACTTTGGGGTAGAGGAGCAGTGTTAAATGCTTTCCTTTAAACATCTTATATGGTACAACCTATAGAGTTAGAAAATAGTTTTCTGAAATCCTTTTTGAGAGTAGAGGAGAAAGACATAGTTGAAACATCTAACAGTCATATGTTGCTAGGTTTTGTTTTTTTAAGTGATTTTTTAAGTCCTAGAAAATAAAAGCTCAGATTATTAATTTATAAAGAGGACATTGTTTTGTATGGTTTTAGGGTTGTAGGGTCCCTTCTTATTCATTACTAATATGGACCGTGATCCAAGGCTGTTACTGTCTACAGATAAATTGGGTAGTAATTGTAAAATTAGCCATGTTCCTCCTATAGATTCAATTTATTTGTCACTTTATAAATGGATTAATTTCAGTTTGATCGGGTCTTTTTTTTTTTAGAGTAAATTATTAGTGAACATGCTAAACATCTTTCTGAATGCTATATACCAAACTCTGTTACTCACCATAATTAGTTAATAAGTAATTTGTAGTTCATCAAATGTTTTAGGTAATTGTTAACATATAAAAAACATTGATTACTGATTTTCCAAGAAATATAGTAAATTATTTGAAGACTATGTTACACTTAATGTAACTTCTATAATAATAAATTGAGTGCTTACTATGCTGTCTATTGTAGATTCTTAAATGAATATAAAATATAATAGATACAACCCTTGTCTGCAGGCCACTCCTGGCCTGAGGGAAGCACACAGTTCATCTCATCTATGTGTACACTGGTGCACAAAGATGCTCTAAGAGCACAAAGGACTGAGGGATTCATTTGGCTTGAATGGTTTTGAGGGAATGATGACTGTAACCTGGGAAGATGAGTAGGGTTTGGTTGGCAGAGAGAAAAAACAGGCATAGTAGGTAGAATGGAGATGAGAACTGTTTAGGAGAGTATGTTTAGAAATGAGCTAGTAGCCTAGTGTGGCTGGAGTGTAGTTATACTGACGCTGGTGGTGGGAGTTAAGGCAGGAAAGGTAGACTAAGTCCTATTTGCAAGGTAAGGAGGCTTTTAAAGACAGTGCTAAATAGTTGGCATTTTATTGTGAAAACCAGTGTTTCACTGAATACAGTTGTTTGGTAGACTTTAAAACTTTTCCCCAAGATACTATAAACAAACAGTTTGGAAAATCCTGCATACATCCTTCTCTCAGGAGTTCACAGTACATAGTGGCACATTAAAGTTTCAGGAAAATCCTGCAGTAAAGACTTATTTTATCTTGTTTAATATAATCTTTCCAAAACGTACTTAACCATGAAAACTTTGCTTCTGGAATCTTTATTAATACATTGAAGGATACCTGTGTTTCATGGAACACAGTTTGGGAAAACCTTCAGCCTTTGCTGTAAGCAATGGATTAGAATAAAAAGTGTTTAAGTTGGACCATGGCATGATCAAATCTAACCTATATATTTTAGGAAGGAATAAAATACAACCTTCCTTTGATTCAGATTATTCATGTATTTCAAGATATTATAGCACATCGAGGCAGCTATGCTATAGTTATGGAGAAGAAATTATAGGGAACTATATTATGATAATAAAAATGGAGAAAGTAGAGTGGGATGACAAATGAAATAGATACAGTTGACTCTTGAGCAACATAGGTTTGAACTGTGTGAGTCCACTTGTATTTGGGTTTTTTTCAATAGTAAATGCTACAATACTACATGATCCACACGGTTGAATTAGTGGATGTGGAACTGCAGATATGAAGGAACTGAGGACAGGGAGGACCTACTGTAAGTTTTATCCAGATTTTCAACTGCATGGAGGATTGGTTCCCCTAACACCCATGGTGTTTAAGGGTCAACTGTACAAGTAATTTCACTGAGATAAGTTGATAGGATGGATATGGGTGTTAGTGGGAGAAAATGGAAGACAAAAGAGATTATTTTCTAATATTATTTCTGGTGTTATTTCTATTTCTGATGTTATTTCTAGACTTTGATGAGTAACTGGATTGTAGTGTAATCATTCAGAGTGAGAAATGCAGGAGAGTTACTGAATTTTAGGGGAAGGGTTTTCAATCAAGATAGGTACCATTTGAGTTTAGGGTGCTGTGAAAAATTGAGATAGATTAGTGATTTTCAAAACATGGTCTGTTGATGCCTGGAGTCTCTAAGACCCTTTCATAGGGCCCATGAGGTAAAAATCATTAGTATTTCATAATAACACTAAGATATTATTGTCTTTTAAAATATGTTGACATTTGCACTGCTAGTGAAAAGCAATTGTGGTTTAAATTGCTGGTGCTATAGCATGAATAATGGGTGCTTACTAAAGCAGTGGTGCCAAATCGTAAGACTTGTCATTATAGTTTTTATTGCCATGTGCTTGCAGCTTAAAAAATGCCCAGTTTCATTTAAGAATGTTACCCTCTGGTGCACATCTTTTAATATTCTACTTAGCAAAATGAGGAAATACGCATATTGAATTACAAAGTTTGTCTGGGGAAGAATCACTTGTGTTTGAATTGCCATTTTTTTTAAAAGAAATATTTTTACTTAAAAATAAAACTGACAGAAAAATATTAACTATTCAAAATTGACTCTTTGTTAGTTATATTCTTGAAAATGAATGAAGTGAGCTGTCATTTCAAGAAAAATAACTGGTAGTATATGTTGCTAATGATAAAATTTGAGCTTTCAAACAAAAATAAGAGTTTGGGAAAACTGGTATTCATCACCATGGTGGCTTTTCTAATGAGATTGGTAGTAATATTAAAACCGTAGTTTAAAACAATATTGTGTGATAAAATGTGCCAACATTTGGAAGATCTGTATAACTAAGTGAGCCAATATTTTAAAAAGACCAATCTATAGTGTTACAAAATTATACAAGAAAGACTGATAGATTTTCAGTTTCAGATTTTCAGTTCATTAGCTCTGTCAAGTCTACTGATAAGCCTTTCAATGGAATTCTTTATTTCTAATATTGTGTTTTTTAATAAATTCAAGTATTTCCATTTGATTCTTATAGTTTTCATCTCTCTGCTGAAGTTCATGTATTCATGCATGCTGGTTACTTTTTCACTAGATATTTTAACATGTTTACCACAGTTATTTTAAAGTCTGATAGTTCCACTATCTGGGTCATCAGATTCTGTTTCTGTTAATTATTTTAAGTTTTGAAAATGAATGATTTTTCTTTTATCTTTTGAAAACAATTCTTTGTTTTCTCTTTTTGTGTGTCTGATGATTTTGTTTTTTGCATTAAATGCTGGACATTATGTATAGAACAGTAGAGACTGAGATAAACAGTATTTTTGCCAGAAAATAAGCATGTCATTTTTTTCCCCAGGACCCTGGGGACTTGACTCAATTTAGTAAGGAGCTGATCTGGATTTGGCGTTTGCCGTTGCTGTTATTATCGTCAGTGCACCAAAGTCATCAAATTTCTCTGGTATTGGGCTGCTTTTGCCTTCAGCTTAGTGTGGGGTCTGGGGTGCCAGCAGATTTTTCTGTGTTTGTGCTCTACCTTCAGCTTTCAGATGTCTCTGCATGCACCACAGAAGGGATCTCTCCACGCTCTTGCTGGTTACTCAATGCTAGGCTTATAGTGGTGGTGATGAGTTATTTGTTGTTCTAGTCCAGCCTCTCCATCTTATGAAGGGATTGTATACCTAGATCTCAGAGATCGGGCATTCTTAGCATTCCTGCCTCTCCTCCCCGAAACAGCTAAATTTGATCTTGTATCTGTGGCTTGTCTTGCATAGGAGTTTCTCTCCTAACCCCAGCAATATCAAATCTATAGTACCTGGTTCCTGGAACCAGAGTGGTTTCTTTCCCTTCTCCAGGGGAGAGAGCTTTTTCTTTTACCCATCCCCTAGATGCAATGGATCATTGCCTGTGCTCTGGGAGCTACAGTGATTGCTGCCCCACCTCCAGAAGCTTAAGGCTTTCACTTCTTATGAAAGAAGAGTCTGCTGAAACAAGCAAGAATTCATGTTTTTCCCCCCAGCAGCAGCTGACACTCCCAGCAGTCCGGCACCATTGAGGTTTGTTCTTTTTGGTTTCCTGCCTTGCCCCATTATTTCATGTGAGCACTTAAAGGGAGTCTGAGAAAAAGAGCTTGCAGGTGAGTGCAAACTCCCCTTGTGTCTGAGGCCTCCAGCTATTTCAGACTGATATGCCAGTCCACACTTGACCCTTAATAATTAATTAAAATTATAGTTGATTTCTTTTTATCCATTTATTTAGTGGCCACTTCTTGCTATGCTCTGCCACAGATAAGACACTTTGTGTATTCTGTCTTAGAGAAACTAGTTTCTACTTAGAATTCAGGTTACTTTGTTGCCTGTGAACTTAGCTATTTAATGGGATCAAAAAAAGTTCTGATTTTGTACTTATCTTAGTGTCTCATTGTTAAGATGAGAGTGGCTTTCTCTCCAGCTTTCTACATTCTCAGGCCAATGGATTTTAATGAAAATTCAAATTATGAAAATTTATTAGCATGATTTCAGATTTCAGATTGCAATTTATCTTTAAGAACTTACTACTTGTTGAGTTTTGGTATAGTATTGGAGAAGAATATTCACAATTATCTGAGATAACAGTTTAAATATTCTTCCCTTTTCCAACTAATCTGTGTGAGGCTGAATTTCTTCACGTACTTTGACCAAAACAACCAAATATATTGCAGCAAATTGAATGAAGCAGATATGAGAATACAGCTGTCTTCTATTAAGCCAGACATTAAAGAATGTACAAAAAAATAAAACTTTTTTGTGCCACTCTTCTCACTATTTTTATTCTGAAAAATATAGTTTAAAAAAATGAAAACACTATTTATGCTAGCATACAATAGATTTATTATTACTATTTTCAAATGAATTGATATTTTATTTAATATTTAGTAAAATAAATTGATATTTAAAAATAATATATTTCATAAAATTTTCTCACTTTTTAATCTTTAATATGGTAAATGTCTATAGCTACAACACACGTAAACAATAGCTCTTTGGGATTCTTAATAATTTTTGAGAGTGTAAAGGGTTCATTTCCTGGGATGAAAATATTTGAGAACCACTGAGCTAGATAAATTTAACAGCAAAAGTATATATGGGTCTGGAACCAGGAGAGAGATATGAGGCAGAGACATTGTTTGGGAATCAATAGTGCATGGTTTGTAGAGGACACTGTAGGTATAGAATGAGAAAAAAAAAGAGAACCAAAATAGACCCTGGGGAACACCATTATTATGACTCAGGGGAGGAAGAGGAATAAGCATGGAATACTGTGAAGGAATTACCAGGAGAATATAGTGTCATAGTGGTCAAAAGAGTAGAGTTTGAGAAGAAAGGGATGGCTTAACTGGATCAATCAACACCTTAGTGAAGGAAATATCTCTTAGATCCTCACTGTGACATATATAGAGGGTGGTAAGGTCATAGGTAATAAATTCCCTGCAAGATCCCCTAAGCCATTGGATTTCTTCCTCTATATTATACAAAGAAGTTTTAGTACCTTAATTTCATTTAATGTAGGCCAATGTTGAGTCTATATTCTAGTAAACTAAGTGAACTGGTAGAAACACTTCTAGCCACTCAAGCTAAAACATTGACTCCAGAATTATTTATTTAGGAGCTCATATCAATATATTTGTTTTCCCAAAATGCTGACATTTTAAAGCACTTGATTCCATGCAATGAGACTTGATATGTGCAGTGACTTTTGCCACTGCATGACATGAACTGTCATTATTCCATTTTTTACTGGCAGTGAGGTTATTACTTCCTTCAAATCTAATCAGCCTATAGATCTGATTCCACATTCCTATCTTTTGAAGTTCTGTTTTCTGGTATCAAATATAAAAGCCACTCTCTATGGCCCAGATTTGAAAGGTTTTAGGATAAGGAACCTGAGGATCCTACAGCTGTTGGAAGAGCAGGGGAGCAAAGTCAGGGAAGCTGCCACTGACAATCTTGGCACGAAGCATGAATGTGAATACATCTCAAGAGCTCACCAGGAACCCGCATGTGAATCACAACATCTGGCCAAATCTGCCTTTGCAGAATAATGGCCTCTCTTTTCTCCAAGTTTCAGTGAGTGACAAGGTCTAACCGGGAAACGTAGAAGGAAGAGGATTCTGGGAAACATATCCCGCTGCAATCAAAAAAAATTTTAAAAGAGGGAGATGCTGATACTGAGTTGACCTTAAGTAAGTCAGCACAGGCATGAGGTGTTGGCTCATACTGGAAGATCTGGTAAGATTCAGAGGTTGAGAAGATGGATTGGAGTCAACTGTAAGAGTCTGAAAGCAAGCAAAAAGACTTGGGGAAATGTTATGGCCTAAAGACATGGCTGTGTGTTGAAGTTCAAGCCAGGCAAAAGGCAAAATGAGTAATAATTGGCCATGTAGGCCCTCCATGATATGTTCCAGAGTTATTTTCCCATTCTTGGCTCCATGACCTACTCTAAACACTCTGTGTTCAAGGCCTTCTTTTGTTCCCCCAAATGTTAAGCCTGATGTTCCTTTTGCCTAAGATGCTTTCCCCTCATCCTATTGTATGGCAGCCACCATCTTAATTTTTAGATCTTGGATCAGAAGCTTTTCTTTCAGAGAGAAAGTCGCATGCTATCAATATTACAACTAAAGTGTTTCTACACCCTATCACAGTGCCTTGATTATTTCCTTCAGGACTTCTAGCACAATAACAATCACTTTATTTAAATTGTTTCTTTAAATGAGTTTGTCATTAACTAGGATACAAATAAACAAAACAGCACTTAAGGAAGAAATTTATTCGTGGTTAGCAGGCCAGTAGAGGAGCTGTTTGAATCACTTGACTTTCCAGGATCCAGCAAATCATAACATTTTAATAGTTGCTGCTCTGCTTATAAAACACAGATAACTATATGGATAAACATCATCTTTGCTTCATACGTATGTGTGTATTGTTACTGTGTTCTTAGTTTGGAGTTTCAGATAACTGCCATAAAACCTGGTACATTTGGATATGTCAGTGACCATTTGGTCAAAGTTCTTCAGTTGCTAATTTGTTTGTTAGTTCATTTCACAAATATTTTATGTGTATCTCATAGCTCTCCAAAATTTCAAGCTCACAAACCTCTTTGGTATTGAATTAACATGGCAAATAGATGGTGGTTGTCATCCTCCTTTTATGCCCCTGTCCAGTCCACCAGACTACATTGACTAAAATCATAGCTATAATAGTTCATTTCATTTACTCTCCATTTTATGGAAGCAAGCACAAATAAAACCACAGAAGAAAACTGTTAGTCTGTAGATTTCTTTAAGAACAATTTCTTATTTGTCAGTATATATTATACTGCTTAGGTTGGTGGGAATTTGGTTAACAATATTGTTAGTGGTGGGAGCAGAACTTCCATGTATGTTACAGAGTAAGACTTTCAATATATGTATTTATTTCCAGAGACAATACATGGTAAAGCTGTATCCTTAGACTAAATAGTCTTTCTATAAAGACTAGGTTCCATTTTTTCCTTATTAATTGGCATTCTGTAGGTTATGTTTATTTGCAGGATCATTTGTTGTGTGTGTGTATAAACACACACACAGTACAGTATTATTTGATAATGCTGGTCTTGTTTAGTTATTATTTTTCCTTTATCTTTCTTTGCTTCCCTTCTTAATTCCTTCATTTAATAAGTCATCAAGACCTATCCATTTTACCTCTGCTAAGTCTCCCAGACAGACCTTTCATATTTGCATCTCTGCAGTATTAATTCAAGCCCTCCTTGATGATCTCTTTCTTGGATGGTTGCAAAAATTTCAAACTCTTTTCCTTGATTAGTTTCTTTCCTTGATTTTGTTTTTGAGCTGAGTCCTTACTAGATCGATAACCTGGGGCAAGTTACCAAGTCTTTCTGAGATTCAGTTTGCACTTTTGCAAAATGGGCTCAATCATACAAAGCTCCCAAATATAGTCTCTGCAGAAGTCAAACGAGACTCCTCATTATTCCCTAAATATGCCCTATGTTTACCTGCTGCCAGTTTTCTCCCTGTCTGCTGAAATCCAGCTCAGGATTTGAAGCCCAGCTCATATGCCCCCTGAATCCACAGCCTTCACTGATCCTAACAATTGGAAGTAAATTTTCCTTTCTCTGTACTCTCACAGTTAGGCCTTATCTTCTCCCCAGCCTATCCCCATCCTAGCTATTCTGAATGTCCCCTAAGTTGTCTGCAGACTTTTTTCTCTTCTTCCAACAAATTAGAGGGTGACAGAGGAATACTTTTAGAGCCTTTATCCTGAAGTAGAAATAAAAATAGACCACCCTTTGCTTAAGGGTGGAGAGGCCATGTACTTCCAAGACATTATTCTGTGATGACTGCCAGTGTATTGTCTAGAGCTTTCTCTGTCCACGTCTAATTTCATCTGTTGCTCCCTTGCTGCCCTATCAACTATTCTTTCAACAACTCCCTAGGTTTCTTTCTGGTCTCACCTTAAGTGAGACTATCTTTTTTCCCCTGCTCTTTCTATTCCCATTTACACCAAACTACTGGGTCAGTAATTAATAATAGCAAGTGCTTTCTATTATTGAACCTCTATTGACTTCATCAGTTAGAATTTCTGTCTAAAGGACATTTAGCTGAATCTTTAATACTGTTAGTTGGTATTTTTTGTTTTGTTTTGTTTTTTGCGGTACGCAGGCCTCTCACTGTTGTGGCCTCTCCCTTTGCAGAACACAGGCTCCGGACATGCAGGCTCAGCGGCCATGGCTCATGGGCCCAGCCGCTCTGCAGCACATGGGATCTTCCTGGACTGGGGCATGAACCCATGTCCCCTGCATCGTCAGGTGGACTCTCAACCACTGTGCCACCAGGGAAGCCCCTGTTAGTTGCTTTTTCTTGTCCTTGGGCTACCTAATTTTGTCCCAGAGGTTTACCTTTCCTCTCGTTCTACTAATTACTCCTCAATAGAACTAGACTTTTCCTCTCTCCAGGCCTCATCTACTTCTTTAATCCCATTGTTCTCATTCAAGTAGGAATTCTATACCAAAGGTTTGGGTATAAGCAATCTTTATATGTTTCACTTTTCATGTACCTGGTATTTATCATATTCAATCCCTATTTATGGATAGTAATGTCTTTTTTTATAGCTGTTATTTATATAAATTCTTTGAAGATAGGGACAGTATATTAAATACCTTTATTTTCCGAAGTATCCTCCTTAGTGCTTTGCAAATAATGTGTTAAATACAGAACTAGAACAAAAAATTTCACAATTCGTATGGAAACACAAAAGACCCCGAATAGCCAAAGCAATCTTGAGAAAAGAAAACGAAGCTGGAAGAATCAGGCTTCCTGACTTCAGACTATACTACAAAGCTACAGTAATCAAGACATTATGGTACTGGCACAAAAACAGAAATATAGATTAATGGAACAGGATAGAAAGCCCAGAGATAAACCTACGCACATATGGTCACCTTAGTTTTGATAAAGGAGGCAAGAATATACAATGGAGAAAAGACAGCCTCTTCAATAAGTGGTCCTGGGAAAACTGTACAGCTACATGTAAAAGAATGAAATAGAACACTCCCTAACACCGTACACAAAAATAAACTCAAAATGGATTAAAGACCTAAATGGAAGGCAGGACACTATAAAACTCTTAGAGGAAAACATAGGCAGAACACTTTATGACATAAATCACAGCAAGATCCTTTTTGACCCACCTCCTAGAGAGATGGAAATAAAAACAAAAATGAACAAATGTGACCTAATGAGCTTAAAAGCTTTTGCACAGCAAAGGAAACCATACACAAGACAAAAAGACAATCCTCAGAATGGGAGAAAATATTTGCAAATGAAGCAACTGACAAAGGATTAATCTCCAAAATTTACAAGCAGCTCATGCAGCTCAATATCAAAGAAACAAACAACCCAATCCAAAAATGGGCAGAAGACTTAAATAGACATCTCTTCAAAGAAGATATACAGATTGCCAACAAACACATTAAAGGATGCTCAACATCACTAATCATTAGAGTAATGCAAATCAAAACTACAATGAGGTATCACCTCACACCAGTCAGAATGGCCATCATCAAAAAATCTACAAACAATAAATGCTGGAGAGGGTGTGGAGAAAAGGGAACCCTTTTGCACTGTTGGTGGGAATGTAAATTGATACAGCCACTGTGGAAAACAGTATGGAGGTTCCTTAATAAACTACAAATAGAACTACCATACCACCCAGCAATCCCACTACTGGGCATATACCCTGAGAAAACCATAATTCAAAAAGAGTCATGTACCACAATGTTCATTTCAGCTCTATTTACAGTAGCCAGGACATGGAAGCAACCTAAGTGTCCATTGACAGATAATGGATAAAGAAGATGTGGCACATATAAACAATGGAATATTACTCAGCCATAAAAGGAAATGAAATTGAGTTATTTGTAGTGAGGTGGATGGACCTAGAGTCTGTCATACAGAGTGAAGTAAGTCAGAAAGAGAAAAACAAATACCGTATGCTAACACATATATATGAAATCTAAAGAAATAAGGGTTCTGAAGAACCTAGGGGCAGGACAGGAATAAAAACGCAGATGTAGAGAATGGACTTGAGGACACGGGAAGGGGGAAGGGTAAGCTGGGACTAAGTGAGAGAGTGGCATGGACTTATATATACTAACAAATGTAAAATAGATAGCTAGTGGGAAGCATCCACATATCACAGGGAGATCAGCTTGGTGCTTTGTGACCACCTACAGGGGAGAGATAGGGAGGATGGGAAGGAGACACAACAAGGAGGAGATATGGATATATATATATATGTATAGCTGATTCAGTTTGTTATAAAGCAGAAACTAACACACCATTGTAAAGCAATTATACTACAATAAAGGTGTTAAAAATAATAGGTGTTAAATAAATGTCTAATGAATGAGTAGAACCGATTATGATTGACTCAGATTTGAAGAAGTTTATTGTGTATAGCATGGAATTGTTTTATTCATTACTCTTCTTTCCTTTACTCTTTTTTTTTTTCCAGTTAACAAATACTTCGTTTTGACCTAGAGCTTTTCAATATAAATACACAAACTTTCAGGGCTGAGAAAAATTGTTCTATGCCTCATCTTTCAAGCACGAGATAGGAAAAATCCATCCTTGGAATCTCATTTCCTTTGTACTTCTTATATGCTAAGACTGAGGCAGATTGTGACAGGCTGTCCTGGGAAGTTCACTGAGGGCTCTTAGGGAAATGTCAGGTGACTTCCAAAGTCGTCTTCAAAGGAGTCCCACCGCAGGCCCATGCACTTTGCAGATAGTGCTTGTACTTGCTTCTCCTGCAGTCAAGCTGCACCTGCTCATTTTGGTAATACTGAATAGTTCTCTGGCAAGATGGATAGTGTCAATTTGTCAGGTTTCATAATAAAAATGCTTGAAACTCTTGCTGATTTTAGCCAGCTTTGTATCTCAACAGCAATATCTATAATGACAGGTAAATTAAGTGGAATGGAGAGAAGATTATAGCCAAAAGTAATCACAACAATAATGAAAACTAATAAAGTGACTAAACAAATTACTGTTTTCATGTCAGTGGGTAAGCAATTTTTTGATATTGTTCTAGGTATAAGACAAAATTATGGACTAGATTGTATAATTTTTTCATAATTTGGTTTTATATTCTTTCTCAAGCTCCTTTACGTCCTGTTTGTGTGTATGTACACACACGTGTGTTTATTGCTTACCTTGCTAAGGGTTTTTGAGGATTTAGGCCTTGGGATTCTTTTGAATAGTTGCATAGCATATAAGTTAAGGATTGCATTCTTGGCAGGTGTAAGTTAGTGGGAAATGAGATTACGATATTACATTCTTTTGAACTGACTGTTAAAGCCCTTTGTGTCATTGTGTGTGCAGGTACCAGTTAGAATTTGTGGGCTTTGTGTGTATATCCAAAGAAGGGGCAACCTTTAAAAGAGAAAGACTTATTTGGAATCATAACAACATAAATACTCTAAATGAATAGGAGGCTCATAGATGCCAAATATTATATGCTTTAGTTTAGCAAAGTGTGAGGTTGAGAGAAACAAAGTTTACTCCCCCAAAAGACTGCTTTCAAAAGAGATCCAGTGATCTGCCTTGGTGGAGCCAGGGCTCCAAGCGTTGAAGTTGCTGTCACCAGAGTAAAATCTTCTCTATTTTCACATTTTTGGTGAGCCCTCATCAATACATACGCTCCCAAATCTTAGACCATGGAGTGAATTCTCCAGTTCACAGCTCACAAATTCGAGTATATAGTCAACTTTCCATTGGTGGGGGAAGTATGTTTGGAAAAATAAATTTCCCCAAAATATCAACAGAAGGAACCTAGGCTATCCGCCTATTATTAAACCAATTTAAAATTTTCATTTTAGAATTTGAATCAATACCTGTTTCACTAAATATTTAAGAAATACAAACAACACAAAAGTGAATGACTAAGGTGAAAAAAACAGAAAAATGAAAACAGAAAGGAAGGTGATATAGGGAGCTGAAAACCAACCAATCAACCAACCAGATGAACACTTCATGAATTGTAATTTATATCCTTAGATAAAACTGTGAAGGCAGTACATCCATAAAGCAAAACTAGCTTTCATGAAAAACGATCATTAGAGATTAACAAATGTTCTTGGAAATTTTAAAAAGTATGATTGCCAAAATAAAAAAATCAATAGAAAATCTTAAAAAATAAAATGAATGAATTTTTCAGAAAGTAAAGAATAAATAGAAAATATGATGGCAGATTTAAGGGACAAGAAGTATTACTCTAGAAAGTCTAATATTCATCTAAAAGAAGAAAGAGACATAAAAATAAGAAATATGAGAGCATATCTTGGATCTGAAGAAAGACATGTGTCTTCAGTTTGAAAGTGTCTACTGAAGTTAATCAAATTGAATGTATTTTAAGGAACACACTTAGGCATATTTCTGTGAAATTTCTCAACAGGGATCAATAAAAATTCCTTATAACTTTCAGAAATTAAAAAAATATGTACAAAGTAATGATAATCAGATTCACACCAGATTTCTTTCTCTTCAATAGCTAACGTACTGAGAGTTCTGTTAGAAAGTGATTTTGCACATAGAATTCCATTCTACAATCTGGAAGGATTCAGATACTCTTTCCACCACTAATCTTTTCTCAGGGGTGGGTAAGGGAGGAACTACTTGCGTGTTATTCCAGGAGCAGGAAACTTAAAAAAAAAAAAACAAAACAGGAAAAAGGAAGAGTATGTGCCAGGAAACAAAAACTATTCAAGAGAATAATAAAAAGAAATCCCAGGGTAACAGACCTAGTTATAGAAAGCAATCAGTCCAAATTAGAAGAGGAGGTCAGAAGGCTCCTTTAAGACTATCTTTTAGAAGAATAGGATACAATTTTCTCTATGGATAATATGATTGAAAACTGGAAGTTCTTAATAATATAGTGAATAGAAATATCTATTGCGAAAGAGAAGAGCAAATTGAAATTAAAATAAAAGAAACAAATATACAGAAGGTCATGGCCCAAATACGGTGCAAATAAAAACTATGAGTGATTTTGAGCACTTGGAGGAGTAAAAGGAAAGATAATTCATTTTTTTTTTTTTTTTTTTTTTTGCGGTACGCGGGCCTCTCACTGTTGTGGCCTCTCCCGTTGCGGCGGAGCACAGGCTCCGGACGCACAGGCTCAGCAGCCATGGCTCACGGGCCCAGCCGCTCCGCGGCATGTGGGATCTTCCCGGGCCAGGGCACAAACCCGTGTCCCCTGCATCGGCAGGCAGACTCTCAACCACTGCGCCACCAGCGAAGCCCAAAGAGAATTCATTTGATCTTGATGTGTGTAATGTTCTAATAAAAGCAGGGGTTTAGTGCATTTTCCTTTCTCTAGGAGTCTATTCAATTAATTAGTTTTAGAATTAATAGTAATTACATAATTATCATGTAGTAAATACTGTTTCTTAGGTTCTAATTTTTACAAATGCACTGAAATTTTAATTATGCTTACAGAATGGGATGTAAAGTTGTAAACCTTGACAATATACATGTGATGGTAAAGCTGACAGATGTCATGAGATGGAGAGAGAGGATTAATGGTACTTAGAAAGATGTTTAAGAAACAGTACCTAAGGTTAAAAGAGCAAGAAAAAAATTTAAGTGTGTAACTTTATAGGACTAGTCAGTGGAAAAACTAAAAATTAAAAATATAACCAATACATCTAGATAATGAGGAGTGGTGGGGGGAGAAAAAGAGGAGTGATATATGGGAGCTAGTTCTTAGTAGAGGCAATTGGTGCCATACCTAATCCATAAAGAAAGTACATGGATAAAGTTGATAAATCAAGTGGATGGCTAATTTTATGTGTCAACTTGACTGTCTATGGAGTGCTCAGATATTTGTCCAAACATTTTTCTGGGTGTTTCTGTGAGGGTGTTTTGGGATGAGATTAACACTTAAATTGGTAGATGGAGTAAAGAAGATTGCCTTCTCTAATGTAGGTGCGCCTCATCCTATTAGTTGAAGGCCTGAATAGAACAAAAAGGCTGATCGTTCCCTGAGTAAGAGAGAATTACTTCCGCCTGACTGCTTGAAGTAAAACGTTGGCTTTTTTTTTTTTTTTTGCCTTGTACTCCAACTGAGACATCAGCTCATCCTGGTCTTGTGCCTGCCTTTATTTATTCATTTTTGGCTGCATTGGATCTTAGATGCGGCATGCGGAATCTTCATTGAGGCATGCGGGATCTTTCATTGCGGCGCACAGGCTTCTCTCTAGTTGTGGCCTGCGGGTTTTCTCCTTTCTGGTTGTGGCATGCAGGCTCCAGGGTGCGTGGGCTCTGTAGCTGTGGTTTGTAGGCTCCAAAGTGAGTGGGCTCTGTAGTTCGTGGCACACAGGCTCTCTAGCTGAGACACGCGAGCTCAGTAGTTATGGCACACATGCTTAGTTGCCCTGCGGCATGTGGGACCTTAGTTCCCTTACCAAGGATCGAACCCATGTCCCTTACATTGTAAGGTGGATTCTTTGCCACTGGACCACCAGAGGAGTCCCCCTGCCAACCTTTAGACTGAAACTAAACCATCACTTGTTGACTCACCCTGCAGATCTTGGGTCTTGTCAACCTCCATAATCATGTGAGCTAATTCCTTACAATAAAGCTCCATCTATCTATCTTTCTATCCATCCAGTCTATTGGTTCCTCTCAGGAACCCCAACCAATACACCAAGAAATATAGGTATTTATATATCCTTTAGACTTATTGTAATATCACCAGAAGATCTAAAAACTGAAACGAGAACTTCTAAAGCATGGGACTCAAAAAGGGATTTAGATGGGGAGACTAGACTTGTATGCCATTATAATGTTACTTTCTCCTCTGCATGCACTACTTTATAAAAATAGTAAAATACTGTGCCTAAAGAAATATATATTTTAAAATTATACATTTTATTCCTGACATTTTTGAAATATGGTTTCCAAAGTTTTAGTAAAAATATCACACAGCTAGTCACAAGATGTCAAAAAGCATACTGCCTATGTTTTCTTCTAGGAGTTTTATGGTTTCATGTCTTACATTTAAGTCTTTAATCTATTTTGTGTTTATTTTTGTATAGGTGTAAAAAAGTGGTATAGTTTCATTTCTTTGCATGTAGTTGTCCAGTTTTCCCAACACCACTTTTTGAGGAGGCTATCATTTTCCCATTAGGTATTCTTGCCTCCTTTGTTGTAGATTAATTGAACATATAAATATGTTCATTTATATGTTACTTTTGGGCTGTCTATTCTGTTCTGTTGACCTAAGTGTGCTTTATTATGTCAACACCATACTGTTTGGATTATTATAGCTTTGTAGTACAGTTTTAATTCAGGACGTATGATACCTCCAGCTTTTTTCTTCTTTCTTAAGATTGTTTTGGTTTTGGCTATTCGTGGTCTTTCGTGTTTCCATACAAATTTTAAGATTATTTGTTCTAGTTCTATGAAAAATGCCATGGGTATTTTGATATGGATTTCATTGAATCTGTAGATTACTTTGGGTGGTATGGACATTTTAACCCTTGTGCACTGTTGGTGGGAATGTAAATTGGTGCAGCCACTATGGAAATCTGTGTAGAGTTTCCTCAAAAGATTAATAATTGAACTACTATACAACCCAGCAATTTCACTTCCAGTCATTTATCTGAAGAAATAGAAAACACTAACTGGAAAATATATATTCACTCCAATGTTCATTGTAGCATTATTTACAATAGCCAAGATATGGAAGCAACCTAAATGTCCATTTTTAGGTGAATGGATAAAGAAGATGTGATATACATATACAAGAGAGTTGAACCTGAGGAAATACAGATTTCAGGGTGTTTTTGCCATGTCATTAAGCACTATACATCACAGTTAGCCTAGTAATATGGCAGATTTGAATAAAAAGGTCAGTATGAAACTGTCAGAAAAAATATGAGTTAGCAATATATCAGTAAGCATTAGACTAGGATGCATCAATGGAAATTGAAATACTATAAAAATGGGCAGTGGGCTGTTAATATGTATATTTCTGATGTGGTACTTCTGTACTCAAGTTCAGAATGATTGTTGTCCTAGAGGTCATGTAAAAGCTGTGACAACTAACTCCCTTTTGAATCTGTAAGTCCTCAAGTGATGGATTCCTTGTACCACCTGAGTCAAGCCATAATATCTAGTGGAGATACAGGAATGCAGGTTATCTGGGGACTTCTTATCCATTTTAAGCATCCAGGAAGCACATAATTTATTTCAGTAAGAACAAACAAAAACCTCAGGAAAATCCCAGTGCCATGCTCACCCTAGGAATTTGAATTTATAAGGCATATATATATATATATATATGTGATCAGACCCTCTAATGAACCTTGTCAAGAAAACTACTCTGAAAGAGTTAATTGTTCATTCCTCCGAATTAAATGGACTGTTCTATAGTTAGAGATTTTTAAAAACACATTGCTTCTCCTATTAAGTCATATTGTATCCAAGTGCTATAAAGCAATGGTTATATGGGGCTGAGGAAGGTGTGTCAATTGCTATCACTGTGAGGATATATCTGTTAGGAATGTTCCACCTTAGATCCCAAGACTTGTTGGTCAGGAACATGCCAAGTTGCACATGAAAGGGATTTATTATGACCTTATCTTGTACCCTTGATTCTGCCAGCCCTGGTAGGCATTGCTTCATCTTACAGCTCTTACACAGATGTCTAGTTTTCTTGCATCCAGTCACTATTCCATTAGTCCTGATCCCAGAGACTCAGGTGTTAGAAAATCCCAGTTGTGTTTAAACCATTTTTGAGGGTGCTATTGAGTCCCCTGTAGCAAAAGTCTATGAGATTTGGGGTGAAAAGATCATTACAAATAGAAATAATAAAATCTAACTTTTTACTATAAAAATGTAGTGTTGAGTAGCCTTCATGAACACAGTCAACAATTATGTATGCCATATGTTACTGTGCATGGTATTACTTCCTCACGATATTAATCATTTTACTCCCCAAATTTCTCCTTAGAATGTCTTCACTCCTGTAGCTAAATTTTTGTGCCCTTTCTTATTTTAAAGGGCAAGGTGAAATTGAATATGGAAAAGAAGGCTGTTTGGATAGGCAAGCGTGTTAACATTGATTTTACTTCATGGTGATATATCTGTTGTAGGTAGAGTTACATAATCTAATCAAAATTAATACTGAATGCAAGAAATTTTGAGAATTCAAGAACTACTGTAAAGAAAAATATTGCTTTGCAAATATCACTATTTCAGTTCCTTATTTCCTTCACATGTTGGAGAAAGATATTTGGGAAATAGAGTAAATTAATGTGAAAATTTACCAAGTGAACCGTATTTGAACAACCAAGATTTTTTCATTTGGTACTAGAATGGTTCTCTAGCACCCCCTTTCTCAGCCCCCTCTCATTCCCAAATTAATTATGGCTTCTCATCTAGAGATAGGACATCTGTGACTATCATCCCCAATGTAGGAGCCCAACTTCTTTGATATGCTCTGTGTTTCCCTCACCAATCTTTCTTTCTCCGTCTTTTTATCCTTTTTCTTTTCTATACCATAAGCCAGTCTTGCCTCATTCATGGTGCAGGTATCCAGGGGGTATAGCTCAGGAGTAGAGCATTTGACTGCATGGTGTAGGTATCCAGACCTGAAACCAAAAATATCTAGTTGACATAAACGAGTCAACCAACTCCCATTAATCGAGCAACTACTGGAAACCTATTAGTGCCTGTCCCTAAAGCACTGATTCCCAAACTTGAGTCTTGGGTCTATAGGTAATAAACCTAAAAATAACATTGTGCACAGAATAGCTATTTATAATTCAAAATATTTATCTGAAGCAGCATACTTTCCTATTATAAGACTGTACAGGCCAACTGAAGCATAATTTATTTTTGACTAGAGATATATTAATTCTTTGTTGTAACACAAATGATCTCATATGGATCACAAGCTCCAATTGTATGAATTTTGGGAATATCTTATCGCATATTTAGTTGATTAGGTTGTGCATAAGAAAAATGGAAAAATGCATACTTAGTACGAACTTCTGTAAATGTTAAGGAGAGTATTCTGAGGCCATAGAACATTGAAAATCAGTGTTCTAGAGAGCTTTTATTTGTCTTAGCCTCCCAGAAGCAGGGGCAGTGACTTTGAATGTGGACTATTCTGTGGGCACTGGTTTTCTCCCTTGATTCCTTACTCAGATGCTCATGGGCAGATGGTTTTCCAAAAAATATCTCTCAAAATCACTATTCCATGTTAAAAATGTAGATGGATGTAAGAAAATGGTATAATGATGATGTGATTTATTATTTTGAAGAAAAGCCATCCTTTCATTGAAGCCTATTTCAGATAAAGTGTAACCATGGTTCATTAAACATTGATTGGGGAAACTATTGCCACACAGTAATGGATGGGATGCCCTGCTCCCGTATTATTTTGGAACATGAATGGAGATATAAAAATAAAAAAGAATTCCTTCTGTTCAGGGAACTTCTTCACTTTTTTATAGTCTTACACTCAAGACATTTTCTGCCTTGCCTCCTTTTATTAATAAAGAGGGATGGCATATTAATATAAAACAAATATTTTGGAAAATTACATTTCTTTATTCAATGTAAAGTAGTGTGGTAAGAATCCCGAAGCTTAATCTCCTTATATGCCTGTCTCTTTCATTAGAGCTCTAAAACAGTGGCCATCTTTATAAATTTAACTCTAAGCTTAAAATTAGGAAATACTGCTTAAAAAAAAAGTGATAATGGAAACAAAAGGTCTGCCTCAAAATATATGAATTATAACTCCTAATCACATGATCATCACCTATACATCATCTAACTTGAGATTTAAAAGTGTCCTGTGTCTCCTGTGTAAAAATAAAATTGTTGACAGTCTTATGTTCTTGTTTACAAGCTTTTTATTTTGGGATAGTTTTATATTTACAGAGAAGTTACAAAAATAAATAGAGAGTTCCAGTATACCTTTCACCTAGCTTCCTCTAATGTTAATATTTTATATAACTATGATACATTTGTCAAGACTAGGAGATTAACATTGGTACATTACTATAACTAAACTGCAGAGTTTATTTGGAAGTTCCAGTTTTTCCACTAATATCCTTTTTCTTTTCCAGGATCCATTCAAGGATACCACGTTGTACTTAGTCATTATGTTTCCTTAGCCTTCTTTTGTCTGTGACTGTTTTTCATACTCTTGACTCTCTAATGGAATTTATTATGTACTATATTTAGTTGGCCTACAAGCTTTTTATTTACCAAATGTTCAAAGAAGATTTTTTTCTTTGTTTTTGATTTTCAGACCTTTTTCTTTCCCTATTAGATCCAAATTTCTTTGTATGCACTCAGATCAATGTAGTTTGTTTTTTTTGTTTTCGTTATTTATTTTTTTTTGGTGTCTTCATTATTTTATTCTCAGCCATGCAAATTCTCCTCCCCACTCAGTAATGTTTAATAATTTGTACACTATGAAATAGTGGGAAGCTGCCTTCTGTTTAAAGTTGTGGACCAAAAGAATTTCTCTTCTGAGAGAAAAGCAACTGTCTCCTGAAAAAAAAAATTGACAATTGTTAAAGTCTACCCCAGAAAATAGTGAACAAAAAAATATTGTAAAGAGTTGTCAAAAAGAATTTGAGTGTGGAGATAAATTCCCATTCCTAATGAAAGGTTGGTGTCAATCAGGTTGAAATTGTCCAGAGATCTGCTCAGATACTGCCTGACTCCAGTTAGTAAAACATTATGGGGACATGTGGTGATATTTATACATAGAGCTATGGTATTTTCACAAATGGCTTCAATAGGCTCCTCTGTATTTTGGCTTGTATTTGGCATATTATAAGCCAGTCATCACAGCCCACATATGATATGCTAGATGAGGAACTTGAACCAGTGATTGTCTTTCTTTCACGAGGATGTCTTTATTGAACCTTTAAGGATATCTAAGGTTAAGACCATCACCACTATTATTTCTCAAACTACAGTTTCCAAAGATATGTGACTTTTTTCATGAAGTTGAACAGCAAGCAGTTAGTTTCCTTCCTCCACCCCACCCTGTTGCAGATGGGCAACATTATTATTAACATGAAAACCAGTCATTGATTCAGAAACACTACATTGGTGATAAGATGGCAGTTTCCTCAGACAACGGCACCACTGATTTCTTTAATGAGACTAAGGACTGGATAAAGCAAAGTTCTGAGTCAGAGTCAGTCAAGAGGTCATGTTTTGTTCACATGTGGTTCAGAGTAAGATTCAGTTCAATTTAGCAATAATTGAGTAATAAGAGTGTAATGCCAGCTAATATTTTATAAGATGTAAACTCCTACTTTATTTTAACTTAATAATTGTTCTATGATACGTAAATCTAAACTTTACATTTACACAAACAAATTGATACAAAGAAACCTAAGAAATCATGTCTTCAAATACAGTATATTTCAGGACCTTTGAACCATTTTATTTTCAATTCAATGAACACACATGTCCAATAACTTTGATTTCCTCCTTGCACAAGTTTCCTTCTAAGGAGTTTGTATATGCACACCTCTTTTTATGTATCCCCTCATAAGATATACTTTCCATGCTTACATTTTCCTATAAAAGCAGACTCAGACTTTTATAATGTACAGTGAGGGGAGAACACTGTTCTTTACAGCTGACTCATCACAAAGGTTTCATGATAAATGTATAACTTAGTTGTGTCAGTTAATTCTCACATATCATTTTGATGGCTATTATAATAAAATATTTATGCAAATTACTTAAATATTAATAAATAAAACCACAATGTCAAAAGAGAAGGTTCTAATAAGTTTTACTTTAAAGGTTATCACCTTTTCTTGCTCCATCTCCTTTTATCATATTACATGGGAAGAATAATAGGAAAATGCAGTTTCTCAGACACAAAGAGTAACCAGACTGGCACAATAATACCCGAAATTGCTTTGAGTAATACTGAAAGCAAATGAGCTTCTACTGATTTTTTTATTTATTGATTCAAATGCTGTAATGTGAAAATTCTTAAACTGTATATGGAATGAAGCCTTGTAAGAACTTGGGGTTAGGAAAATATGTCATTCTTGTGTTAATGATTCCCACTGACACTCATACTGCTAAATTAATTTTTTTACTTCATGAATTTTCCTATTTAAAGCTTTCTCTCTGGTCCTTTTCAATTGGCATAACTTATTCTCTATGTGTGTATGTGTGTTTAAGCTAATATAATTTGGATTCAATCAGCCAGTAATGAAGTTCTAAAAGTTACCTGCCTAGTTTTCAAAATGCTTAAGATCATGTTTTCCTGGTGATGTAGCTTTGCTGAGGGGGCAAGAAAGAAGAGATGGTGAGAAAAGCCATGAAAACTAGGGATGGTAAGTTTTTAGTTGACACAGACTCCTTACTGAAGGTTTTTCCCTAAGCTCCCATCTAAGGCATAGGCCATCTGTTCATGCTGTTCTCTTTTCTCACCTCAGAGTTATGAGAAAGAAGAATGATAAGAGACAGCACCAGAGTGGAAGATAATAATAAGTGTGATTATTAGTGAGTAAAGATCTATCCTGCCAACCACACCCACTTTTATTCTCCCATTGAGGTACACCAGAGATAGTTGTTTGTTTGTTTGTTTGTTTTTACTTTTAGTAAATTTGGAGAACAAAGGATAACAAAATAGCATATTGAATAATTTACATGTTTCATAATCTTTGAGAATTCTATCAGTCACAGTGTTGGTCCCTTCTGGTTTAATATTCATTAGATGTGGAGCTTTTGGCTTCTACTTATATTCTCTTTAGAGAGCTAAGCAACCACCCACATTCTTTATGACTTTGCCTTTATTAAAGACAATATCTTTGGTAATACAAACCTTTCCTGTGTTGGCTTTCCCTCCCAAACTGAAAACAAAATCAGGCTTTAGAGTATATTCCATGCCAAATAATTAGTGTTCTTTTCGCTTAAGTGAAGGATTTGCATTCCTAAGGACTTGTGAAGTGAAAGACACTTAGTTCACTAGAGTCTGCTCAATTCACTGAAATACCCCATGGTAGATTGTTACAATTATAAACACAGTGAATCACAACTCTCAGCATCCATACACCTTTGCATTGTGACTTGGTTCCTCTTTTAAGTAAGAAGTGAAATCTGTTTCTGCACACTTTAAGTCTGGGCTGGCCTTGTGATTTACTTTGATTAATAGAGTGTGGCACAAGTGACAGTGCAAGTTCTGGAGCTTAAGCTTTAAAATGTCTTGTAGCTTTATTCTTACTTACTGGAGCCATCCTGCAAAGAAATAAGACCAGCCTATTGAGAATGAGAAGTCAAATGCCAGAAAACCAAAGCTTCCCAATAGATAGCCAGCATGATCTGCCACATGTGAATGAGACCATCTTGGGCTCTCCAGCCCCAGCTGAGCCATCAGATGACTGCAGCTATGTGAGAGATCCCAAATGAGACTAAAAGCACTACTCAATTTGTCAACCCATATAATTGTGAGAAGTAATAAAGCTTTGTTATTTTAAACTGCCAAGATTTGGGGTGGTTTTTATACAGCAATAGATAACCGAAATAATCTAGGACAGAGAACAATCAAGGAGTATGGCTCCCACCTCCAGGGAGTCTAAGACTGAGACAAAATCCAAATTGCTCTTCCATAGTTGTAAAATTTCTTTGTCTCATGTTTCTGCAAAAATTTATGTAATTTTGAATTCTGTTCAATGATATGTTTATTTTGACCCAGAAATAAATTTAAGAATTTTTCTACCACTAATTATAATGGATGCTCAAGAAAAATATGCTTTATTTGTCCTGTGGCAACATAACCCCTGGCATATGTCTCTGTATCTCAGTTTGAATAGTATAGCATTTCTAACATATAGCTATTGTAATGCAAAGTATTGGAAAAGAAGGTGATTTTAATTGTCTATCCCTTGTAGTTTTGCCTGAATGTTGTTTCTTTCATCATTTGTGATGTGGCAAGCTCTCCTGCAGTTTCTCTTTTGTATCCTTGAATACAATTGAGTCTTAGTTATCTAATTATGGTCAGTGTTCATAAGAGACCCCAACAACAGCCTCCAGACCTGGTTTTGGTCAGTTCTCTACAAACCTACAGCTTTTTTTTTTTTTCCTGAAAAAAAGGTGACCTGTTTATTTCTGTTGTTGCTACAAGAAATTAGTTGTTGCCTAGCAACCATTTTGCCTATCAGCCTCCTAAAGCAGGAGGGGTTGCTAGGTAATTCGCTTTACAGTTTTTTCAGAAAAAGTTAGACTTATCCAAACATATTCTAGGTTTGGAAAATTATCCTGGAAGCATCAGGAAAACAAAGAAAAAGCCAGGGTGTGACCTGACCTTACAATAAGCCAGTTTGCCCTAGTTCTGCTATTACATTATTGAAATACACCCATACTGGTTGGTAAATAGCCACTGCTCTGATTCAGATGGGTGTTTTCATTCCTTCTTCCGAACTAACCTCTGCCCTCTACTTCCAAAGAGTTAGGATCTGGAACCATAAGCCTCTCCTCCAGAACTCTGCTTCAGCCATTCTTGTTGTTAAACACTTTTAACATCATCCAGGAAATGATCATATTACATAGTTCAATTTAGTTTTTTTTTTTTTTTTTTTTTTTGCAGTATGCGGGCCTCTCACTGTTGCGGCCTCTCCCATTGCAGAGCACAGGCTCCGGACGCACAGGCTCAGCAGCCATGGCTTATGGGCCTAGCTGCTCCGCGGCATGTGGGATCCTCCCGGGCTGGGGCACGAACCCGTGTCCCCTGCATCAGCAGGCGGACTCTCAACCACTGCGCCACCAGGGAAGCCCTCAATTTAGTTTTTATCAGAATAATTGGCAAACAGATAAAAGAAAGTATGAAATAATAAAAAGAGCATGAGACTATTAGTAAAAGGTTTGTTATGTTATGACTTTAGAACTAACCAGTTGAATAACATTAATCTGCTCTATCATGTCCACATCTGGGTCACGAAGGAATAATCTCTAAAGCCATGATCAGTACAAATATTTTTATGAGTCTAGGTAATAATCTCTATATTTCAAGCTGAATTATATCGTAATTTAGAAAACATGTAGTATTTAATTAAAATTAAGTTCAAATTGCAATGTCAGTGGGTGACATAAAGGCAAGAAAATAAGCAAAGTGATTCTGCTGGTAGAGGCTAATTATAAACCTTTGAGAGAAAATCAGAAAGCTTTCATAGGCAGTAGAATGAAGGGAAAGAAATGATTGTTTGTTGTCGTATATTGATTCTATTTTTAGGCATATGGCTCTGAGGTGATTTTATAATTGAATTTATTAAAAAAGTAATTGTAAAATGACAAACCTTATTATAAGAGTTTAATTTAGTAATAGTAAATAATTCTCTTCTAGAAGAGTGAGATGATGTATTTGATAGCTACTGCATCTTGCTTATTAATAAGCAAGTGTATCTTGCTTATTATGAATATTTAATTTAGAGAATATCTTTTGATTTATCTACATACAGTAATAGTGATGACTAAATAAAGTTTTATTTAAAAATATTTGAGGCTGGATGTCAACAAAATGACAGGGTAGGAAACTCCTAGTCCTTGTTCCTCCATGGAAACATCAATAAACAACTAGAAATTGGCTGAACTAACCTTATAGGAGTCCAAAAAACAAACGTATGAATAAAAATAGTATAATTGAATTTAATAATTCATTATAGGGGGACAGCAGCAAATTTGAGTAGGCAGAAGAAAGAATTAGTCAACTTGAAAACAGAACAATTGAAATTATTGAGTCTGAAGAACAGAAAGGAAAGAGATTGAAGAAAAGTAAACAGAGTCTAAGGGATTTGTGAGATACCATCAAGTGAATCAAGGAAAAGAGAGAAAAGGGCAGAGAGGTTATTTGAAAAATAATGGCTGAAAATTTCCCCAAATTGGGGAAGGACATGAATCTACAAATCCAAAAAGTTAAATGAACACCAAGTAGGACAACTTACAGAGACCCACATTGAGACATATTATAATCAAACTGTCAAAAGCCAAAACAAAGAGAGAATGTTGTAAGCAGAAAGAAAAAAGCAACTTGTCACTTATTAAAAATCCTCAATAAGGTTATCAGCAAATTTCTTAGTAGAGGTCTTGAAGGACAGAAAACAGTGAGATGATATATGAAAGGTGCTGAAAGAAAATAATTTCAATTAAGAATTCTATATCTGGCAAAACTTTCCTTCAAAACTGAGGGGAAAATTAAGACATTGCCAGATAAACAAAACTAAGAGTAGTTTATTACCACTAGATCTGCCTTACAAGAAATGCTAAAGAATACCATGCAGTATCTCAAAGCCATAATGAAATACAAAGATTTCCAATAAAAGTTAACTGTATGAATAAAGGTAAAAACCAGTGTTATTGTAATCTTGGTTTATAACCCCACTTTTTATTTTCTAGAGGATTTAAAAGACAAATACATTAAAGCAATTATTAATCTTTGTTAATGAGTACACAATGCATGAAGATGTAATTTGTGCATCAGTGATCTAAAGTTGGGGTGGAGCTATGTAAGAGTAGAGTTTTTTGTGTGCAATTGAAGTTAAGTTGGTAATCATTCAAATAGAATGCTATAACTTTAGGATATTATATATAATCCTCACTGTAACCACTAAGAAAATATCTAAGGGATATACACAGAAGGAAATGAGAAGGGAATCAAAAGGTGTCATGACTTCACTTATATTAAATACCGAAAATAGTCAAATCTATAGAGACAGAGGTATAATAGTGGTTACAAGAAGGGGAAAAGGGGGTTATATTACTATTATTTAATGGTATTTCAATTTGGGATTATGAAAAAGTTCTGGAGATAGATAGTGGTGATGGTTGCACAACAATCTGAATGTCCTTAATGCCACTGAATTTTACACTTAAATATGGTTAAAATGCTAAATCTTATGTTATGTGTGTTTTACCACAGTTAAAAAACTAAACGAAAGACATGAAATGAGAGATCTAAAAATAAGAGCTATTATTTCTGGAACATTTATTATGAACGCCAGTGGCTTCATACTTTTCATACTACTTTACATACATACAACTCATTCAATTTAATAATTACATCTGGTAAATGTTTTATCATGAGGAAAAAGATCAGTAAATCAAGTCTCAAAAAGTTAAATATTTCGCCCAAAGACAATGCAGGATAGTGGAAAAAAAAAAGGGATTTAACTTTCCATTGGTCTGAGTAAAAACCCACTGCCCCTGAAACTTCATTGAAAAAGGAAAGAAATTGAGGGGTGGGGCATGTTTAGGAAATTTATGATAAACTATGAAATTAATATGCTATTGGAAATGTTTAGAAACAAAGTAACAGCATGTGATTAGTAATTCTAAATGTTTGCATATGAAATAATTATGATTGTGAAATATTCCAGTTTATTTTCAGAAGGGAAAATAATTTATTAATAAAATTGACTTTACTCAAGACCGCTCTAATTCACAATATAATGTTTACTTAATGGGAATTAACCTCTTGATTGATGTGGCAGAGGCTCCCAGATGCTCACCCAAATGTGTGTTCTCTTCTTCCTGTGTGTACTAGATGATACTTCCCAGCCTCCTTTGTGATTAGGAGTAATCATGTGATTGAGTTCCAGTCAATGGATTATAAGAAGTAGTATGTATTGGTCTGGTCTCTAAAATCCTCCTATCAGTATCTTCCATCTATTGTTTTCCTTTAGCTGTTGAGAATAGACATAATGTCTAAGGTGACCTTGGAAGCTACCAAGGTAGCAGAGCCTCTGTCATCATGCATCTATGAATGACTGTAGAATAAGATTGTCTTACCTACTCATTCACTCATCCAATACTATCTCATGATCAAGAAATGCACTACTATTATGTTTGAGCCAATACAAATTTATGGTCTTTTTAGAATAGAACTTAGTCCACTCTAACTAATATAGTTAAAATAATAATAGCAATAATAATTACTGGTATTTTACCTGTTATTAGGTATTTTATTCTGTGTAGTTCTTTTAATCAAAATTATAATGAGTACGAGTGGAGAAAATAAGATTATAAGCTTTTTTGAAGGGTATATCAATTAGGATGATAAACACAAGACCAAAATATAAAATCTATGATACTTAATTTTTATTTACAACTAATTTAACCAGTGGGATGTTGTCTTAGTCAGTTCTGTCAGCTATAACAAATTGCTATAGACTGGGTGGCTTAAACAACAAACATATATATCTCACAGATCTGGAGACTGGGAAATCCAAGATCAAGGCACCAACAGATTTGGTGAGGACACTCTTCCTGGTTTGTAGATGGCCCTCCTTTCATTGCGTCCTCACATGGAGAGCAGAAAGAGGAAGGAAGCTCTCTTGAGTTTCTTCTTATAAGGGCACTAATCTCATCATAAGGACTTCACCCTCATGAACTATTACCTGTCCCTGCCAAGGGCCCCATCTTCATACCATCACATTGAAGATTAAGGTTTCAACATATAAATTTTGGGAGACACAAACATTCAATCCATAGCAGATGTCAACTCACTGATGGGAAGGTCTTTTTTGTGTTATGTTGCTCTAGTTCTTAGCAGAATGCCTTGTATGTGGTAGGTTTTAATAAATATTTGAATAAATGAATGAGTGAATAAATGAACAAACAAATGAACTAATTGACTCTTCATGGGACCTTGGGACAGAGTTCTTAGTCTTTTGGTACCTTAGGTCCTCTAATATGAAAAGTTTCCAATCACTTCAAAACTATGGTGATTCTACTGAGAAAATATTATTTAATCATGTTCTACAAAGCATTTTGTTTAGAGAAAAATTGTCTAAAGAAACAAATTTTAAAATAGCCTAGAATGTGTATATAATTATATTCATATTCAGCTTGCAAAGCATCTACCAAAATGTTGCACAAGGTGTACTTCTGAATAGATATTAGATTTCCTAGTTCCACTGAATTCTTTTATTAAAAGTTTTCATAGGATGTGAACAGATGCCTAATTTGCTAATCTATCACAAAGTACACTAAGATTATGAGGTGATGAGTTTGCCTCCATTATTTTATTGTTTTTGAAACACTGAAAAATAATCGAGAAATAGAAGAAGCAAAAACTTACTATTCTGTGAAATTTTGAAGAGTTACATACTTTTTAAGAAATGATTTATTGATCAAAGCAAAAACAGTTATAAAAATGATGAATACCTTAATTTCTTTTGGTCTTTTTACTTTGGAATTTCTTTTGCTCTTTTTACTTTGGTTTCTGTATTTTTCTTTGCAAGCAAAGTAATTTTCGTTTTTAGAAGTTTGATTTGAATGTATTTTTATATCTTCCATGTGCTCTATTATCATGCTCACTTCTTCCAACTTCTTGAACATAAGGAATACAGTTATAATTTCATTGTCCTTGTCTACCATTTCTATCACATCTGTAATTTCTAGGTCAGTTCCAAATGATTGCCTTTTTTCCTACTCATTATGGATGAAATTCGCTTGTTTCTTTTTACATGATTACTGATTTTTTTTTTTTTTTTTTTTTTGCGGTACGCGGGCCTCTCACCGCTGCGGCCTCTCTCGTCGCGGAGCACAGGCTCCGGACGCGCAGGCCCAGTGGCCATGGCTCACGGGCCCAGCCGCTCCACGGTACGTGGGATCTTCCCGGACTGGGGCACAAACCTGTGTCCCTTGCATCGGCAGGCGGAAGCTCAACCACTGCACCACCAGGGAAGCCCACTGATTTTTTAATTGGATGCCATACATTGTGAATTTTACCTTGTTGGATGCTGAATATTTTGTATTCCTAAAATTACTGTTGAGTTTTATTCTGGGACACAGTTAAGTTACTTGGAAACCATTTGATCTTTTTGAGTCTTGCTCTTAAGCTTTGTTAGGTAGAACTAGAACTATACTTATTCTAGGGCTGGTTGTCCCCTCTATTGAGGTAAAATCCTTCTGAATATTATAGGCAATGTCTTGTGATTTATGAGGTTTTCATTTTCCCTCTAATCTTTTTGGGTGTTTCTTTCTTTGGCCTTGGGTATATACCTCACACTTAGTGCTCAGCTGAAGACATGAGGGGGGGTCCTCAGGTTTTGGTACTCTCTTTTTGCAGCTGTCTCCTCTTTTTTCCTCTCTATGAACTCTCACTGCCTTGGGTTCCCTGAACTCCCAGTGTCTTATCTTATGAGTCTATCAGGCATAAGTTCTCCCTTCCTGACTCACGATCTATAAAACTCTCTAGGCACTAAGCTGAGTTAGTTGTACGGTTCACTTTATTTTTTGTCTCTTAGAAATCACTGGTTTTTTTTTTCATTTGTCTGATATCTAATGTCTTGAGAATTGTCATGTTATATATTTTGTCCATTTAAAGTTTTTTTTTCAGAAAAAAGATAAATTTATTCCCATCTTTCCTGGAAAAGGAAGTTTCTAATGATGTTATTGAAAATACTAGAGTCATGCAATTTTGGGTAAAGCATATTGGAGAGGCTAAATAGAAAAAGAGCTCAAGATTTGGAGGGAGAAGATGTGGGTTTTGTTGTCCCTGAAATTTTTGGCAAATATGCTCACAGAACAATGAGAGCATAGAAGAGAGGTACTTCATTAAGCCTAATTAGAAACTAACTTTTCAGAGTGCACTTTATGAAATGTAGTTCTGTTCATGGTACTTCTCTGTTTAAACCTTTCAAATGACTCTCCATTATAAAAGAATGTAGCCATGAGGGGGTGGAGAAAGGTTGAAGTCTCTAATTTGGAATGTATGACTGAGAATAAGTTGTGTGTATGTGTTGTAGTAGTTGTGAGTGATGCTTGGAAAAGGGTGAGAAGAAATGAAGCAGGAGATACCCTAAGATTTGTCTGAAATTCCCAAATCACAAATACTTCCAAAGCAAGTCATTCAAGGATGACTAGCTTAAAACAAAACAGTTGTTTCCTTCTTATTAATTAGTGCCGTTTCTTTTCAGCTTAAAGAAGTTCCTTTAACATTTCTTGTAGGGCTGGTTTAGTGGTGATGAACTTCTTTAGCTTTGGCTTATCTGGGAAACCCCAGATCTCTCCTTTCTTCTTCAATCTGAATGATAACCTTACTGGTTAGACAATTCCTGGTTGCAAGTTTTTTCCTTTCAGCACCTTGAATATGTCATGCCACTCTTTTCTGGCATGTAAAATTTTTGTCGAAAAATGTGCTGTCAGCCTAATGGGTTTTCCTTGCACATAACAAATTATTTTCCTCTTCCTGCTTTTAGGAGTCTCTCCTTATTCTTAATTTTTACCATTTTAATTATAATGTGTCCTGCTCTGTGTCTCTTTGGGTTTATCTTATTTGGAACTTTGGGCTTCCTGGACCTGGATGTTTGCTTCCTTCCTCAGATTAGGGAAACTCAGTGACTATTTCTTCAGATAATTTTTCTGGACATTTCTCTCTCTTTTCTCTCTGTGACCCCTATAATGTGAATGTTATTCCACTTGATGTTGTTCCAAAGGTCCATTAAGGTATCTTCATTTTTAAAAATTCTTTTTCCTTTTGCTGGTCTGGACGAGTTCCATGGTTTTGTCTTCTGGCTCACTGATTTGTTCTTCTGCTTCATCCATTCATTTTGTTAACCCCTCTAGTGTATTTTTCAATTTAGTTATAGTTTCTGTTCGGTACTTTCTTATATTTTCTTTTTGTTGCAGTTCTAACTGTATTCATCCATTCTTTTTGTGTGTTCAGTGAGCATCTTTATGACCATTATTTGGAACTCTTTATAAGGGAAACCATTTTATTTAGTTCTTTTTTTAGGTTTTGCTTTGTTCTTTTCATTGGAACATATTCTTCTATCTCCTCGTTTTGCCTATTTCTCTCTGTTTCTATGTATTATTAGGTGTATTAGCTATCTCTACCAGTATTGAAGGACTGGCCTCATTTAGATGTCCTGTGGGGCTTAGAAGCACAATCTTGCCTGTCCAGCCTAGCCAGATGCTCAAGAGTTGTCCCCTAGGTGGATTGTGTACACTCTTTTGTTGTGGTGGCGTTGAGGCTGTGATGGGGCACTGGTGGGCAATACTGGCCCCTGGACTGGATGTGGGACTTGGTGGCTCCTGCCATGGGGTGCTAGTGGTGTGGGCTATTGCTTTTCAGTGGGGCCTGCTCTGTGCCACTAATAGGTAATGTGGAGATTTCCAAAATTGTGCCTGCCAGCATTGGTATTAACAAGGTTGCCTAAGATCACATAAATTGCTCCTGTCAGTGACTCAGTCCCTAGGGAGCACCCCAACTGGTTCCTGCCTCTACAGCAGACACTTCAGGATTGGTAAGTGGGTCCCCTTCACCTATTGTCCATACACTTTTCAGTCTGGTGTTTTTGTGCTGGTTTTTGGGTCAAGCAAGGTTGTGTGTGTCCTTTAAGAGCAGGTTTTCTCTTACTTGCAGCTCTGTAGTTTTCTTGGATGCATTCCTGTTGGTTTTCAAAACCAAGTGTTTTGGGGCATCATTTCTCCTGTGAAGGATACAGGTCTTGGGGTACTTGATGTGGAGTTCTTGAATCCTTCTCTTCTCACGGAAAAGATCAGTTCCTTTGTGTTTTCTCCTGATTGTTGATTACTGTGGTCTGGGTGTGAGTTTTTCCTTGGTGAGCCTGTATCTCTGCCTTTCCTACCCATCTCAATGCTGTCTTTTTGCATTTTGCTGTGGAGATTCTGTTCATCCAATTACAGGTATCTTTCCAAGGGGATTATTTCATATGTAATTGTAGATTTATTGTATCTGTGTGTGTTGATGGGAGTGGGGTGAGTTCAGGATCTTTTTATGCCCTATCTTGAACTGACTTGTACTTTTCTCTCAAACTTGTAGAAAGCAATTAGGTCAAATGCTAATTTTTAACATATGCCTAACCTTTCCAAGAAATTTTGTTTTGCTTATAATATATAAGCAAATGTAGGCCTTATAAAGCCTTAAATGTTAAATGAAGGCCAATGTGAACAGAAATTATGTTTGTAATGCTTTCAACAATGAATATGAAAGCATATTGGGGGAATAAAGAAAGCAATATTGGATTTTATAGTTAAATTTTTTCCTGCATGGTGGCAAATAATGAATACTCTTATATTGAAGAAAAATATACAAATTTGACATGGCAAAACATGTTCAGAATATGCATTATAAAACATAATGAGGAGGCTTGGACCTACAAGGTGGCGGAGGAGGAAGATATGGAGACCACCTTCCTCCCCACAAATACATCAGAAATACATCTACACGTGGAACAACTCCTACAGAACACCTACTGAACGCTGGCAGAAGACCTCAGACTTCCCAAAAGGTAAGAAACTCCCCATGTACCTGGGTAGGGCAAAAGAAAAAAGAAAAAACAGAGACAAGAATAGGGACGTGACCTGCACCTCTGGGAGGGAGCTGTGAAGGAGGAAAGGTTTCCACACACTAGGAAGCCCCTTCACTGGTGGAGACAGGGGGTGGGTGGGGGGGACGAGGAAGCTTCAGAGCCATGGAGGACAGCACAGCAACAGGGGTGTGGAGGGCAAACTAGAGAGCTTCCCAAACAGAGGATCGGTGCCAACCGGCACTCACCAGCCCGAGAGGCTTGTCTGCTCACCCGCCGGGACGGGCGGGGGCTGGAAGCTGAGGCTTGGGCTTCGGTTGGATCCCAGGGAGAGGACTGGAGTTGGTGGTGTGAACATATCCTGAAGGGGGCTAGTGCACCACAGCTAGCTGGGAGGGAGTCCAGGAAAAAGTCTGGAGCTGCTGAAGAGGCAAGAGACCATTTTTCCCCCGTGCACAAGGAGAGGAGATTAAGAGCGCCGCCTAAATGAGCTCCAGAGACGGGCGCAAGCCGCGGCTATCAGCGCAGACACCAGAGACGGGCATGAAACTAAGGCTGGCTGCAGCCACCAAGAATCCTGTTGCAAGCACAGGTCACTCTCCACACCTCCCCTCTTGGGAGCCTGTGCAGGCCGCCACTGCCAGGGTCCCATGATCCAGGGACAACTTCCCCAGGAGAACACATATCACACCTCAGGCTATTGCAGTGTCATGTTGGCCTCTGCCGCCACAGGCTTGCCCCACATTCCATACCCCTCCCTGCCCCCAGCCTGAGTGAGCCAGAGCCCCCTAATCAGCTGCTCCTTTCACCCCTCCTGTCTGGGTGAAGAACAGATGCCAGTGGGCAACCTACATGCAGAGGAGGGGCCAATCCAAAGCTGAATCCCAGGAGCTGTGCGAACAAAGAAGAGAAAGGGAAATTTCTCTGTGAAGCTTCAGGAGCAGCGGATTAAATCTCCACAGTCAACTTGATGTACCCTGCATCTGTGGAATACCTGAATAGACAACGAATCATCCCAAAATTGTCAGTGGACTTTGGGAGCAACTGTAGACTTGGGGTTTGCTGCAAGCAACTGACTAGTTTCTGATTTATATGTTTATCTGAGTTTAGTTTTTAGTGCTTATTATCATTGGTGGATGTTTATTGGTTTGGTTGCTCTCTTCTTTTTTATTTTAATAATATATTAAATTTTTTTATTTTAATAACTTCATTTTATTCCTCCTTTCTCCCTTCTTTCCTTCCTTCCTTCCTCCCTCCCCCTTCCTTCCTTCCTTCCTTTCTCTTTCTTTCTTTCTTTTTTCTTTCTTTCTTTTTTCTTTCTTTCTTTCTCTTTCTCTCTCTCTTTCTCTCTCTCTTTCTTTCTTTCTTTCTCCCTTCCTTCCTTCCTTTCTTTCCTTCTTTCTATCTGTCTATCTATCTATCTTTCTTTCTTTCTTTCTTTCTCTTCTTTCTTTTTCTTCTGAGCCATTTGGCTGACAGGGTCTTGGTGCTCTGGCCGGGTGTCAGGCCTGAGCCTCTGAGGCAAGAGAGCCAAGTTCAGGATATAAGACCACCAGAGACCTCCCAACCCCATGTAATATCAACTGGCGAGAGCTCTCCCAGAGACCTCTGTCTCAATGCTAAGATCCAGCTACACTCAACGACCAGCATGCTCCAGTGCTGGATACCCCATGCCAAACAACTATCAAGACAGGAACACAACTCCACCCACTAGCAGAGAGGCTGCCTAAAATCATAATAAGTTCACAGACACCCCAAAACTCACCACCGGATGCAGTCCTGCCCACCAGAAAGACAAGATCCAGTCCCACCCACAAGAACACATGCACCAGTCCCCTCCACCAGGAAGCCTACACAACCCACTGAACCAACCTTAGCCACTGGGGACAGACAACAAAAACAATGGGAACTACGAACCTGCAGCCTGCAAAAAGGAGACTTCAAACACAGTAAGTTAAGCAAAATGAGAAGACAGAGAAATACACAGCAGATGAAGGAGCAAGGTAAAAACCCACCAGAACAAACAAATGAAGAGAAAATAGGGAGTCTACCTGAAAAAGAATTCAGAGTAATGATAGTAAAGATGATCCCAAATCTTGGAAATAGCATGGAGAGAATACAAGAAACGTTTTAACAAGGACCTAGAAGAGCTAAAGAGCAAACAAACAATGATGAACAACACAATAAATGAAATTAAAAATTCTCTAGAAGGAATCAATAACAGAATAACTGAGGCAAAAGAACAGATAAATGACCTACATAACATACAAGAGAATCCCCATAAGGTTAACAGCTGATCTTTCAGCAGAAACTCGGCAAACCAGAAGGGAGTGGCAGGACATAGTTAAAGTGATGAAGGAGAAAAACCTACAACCAAGATTACTCTACCCCGCAAGTATCTCATTCAGATTTGACAGAGAAGTTAAAACCTTTACAGACAAGCAAAAGGTAAGAGAATTCAGAACCACCAAACCAGCTTTACAGCAAATGCTAAAGGAACTTCTCTAGGCAGGAAACACAAGAGATGGAAAAGACCTACAATAACAAACCCAAAACAATTAAGAAAATGGTAATAGGAACATACCTATCGAAAATTACCTTAAATGTAAATGGATTAAATGCTCCAACCAAAAGACATAGACTGGCTGAAAGAATAAAAAAACAAGACCCATATATATGCTGTCTACAAGAGATCCACTTCAGAAATAGGGACACATACAAACTGAAAGTGAGGGGATGGATTTCCATGCAAATGGAAAACAAAAGAAAGCTGGAGTAGCAATTCTCATATCAGACAAAATAGACTTTAAAATAAAGACTATTACAAGAGACAAAGAAGGACAATACATAATGATCAAGGGATCAATCCAAGAAGAAAATATAACAATTGTAAATATTTATGCACCCAACATAGGAACACCTCAATACATAAGGCAAATACTAACAGCCATAAAAGGGGAAATCGACAGTAACACTTTCATAGTAGGGGACTTTAACATCCCACTTTCACCAATGGACAGATCATCCAAAATGAAAATAAATAAGGAAACACAAGCTTTAAATGATACATTAAACAAGATGGACTTAATTGATATTTATAGGACATTCCATCCAAAAACAACAGAATACACATTTTTCTCAAGTGCTCATGGAACATTCTCCAGGATAGATCATATCTTGGGTCACAAATCAAGCCTCGGTAAATTTAAGAAAATTGAAATCGTATGAAGTATCTTTTCCGACCACAACGCTATGAGACTAGATATCAATTACAGGAAAAATTCTGTAAAAAATACAAACACATGGAGGCTAAACAATGCACTACTTAATAACCAAGATATCACTGAAGAAATCAAAGAGGAAATCAAAAAATATCTAGAAGCAAATGACAATGAAAACACGATGACCCAAAACCTATGGGATGCAGCAAAAGCAGTTCTAAGAGGGAAGTTTATAGCAATACAATCCTACCTTAAGAAACAAGAAAAATCTCAAATAAACAACCTAACCTTATACCTAAAGCAATTAGAGAAAGAAGAACAAAAAAACCCACCCCCAAGTTAGCAGAAGGAAAGAAATCATAAAGATCAGATCAGAAATAAATGAAAAAGAAATGAAGGAAACAATAACAAAGATCAATAAAACTAAAAGCTGGCTCTTTGAGAAGATAAACAAAATTCATAAACCATTAGCCAGACTCATCAAGAAAAAATGGAAGAAGAGCCAGATCTACAGAAATAGAAATGAAAAAGGAGAAGTAACAACTGACACTGCAGCAGTGCAAAGGATCATGAGAAATTACTAGAAGCAACTATATGCCATTAAAATGGACAACCTGGAAAAAATGGACCAATTCTTAGAAAAGCACAAACTTCCAAGACTGAACCAGGAAGAATTAGAAAATAGAAACAGACCAGTCACAAGCACTGAAATTGAGACTGTGATTAAAAATCTTCCAACAAACAAAAGTCCAGGTCCAGATGGCTTCACAGGCGAATTCTATCAAACATTTAGAGAAGAGCTAACATCTATCCTTCTCAAATTCTTCCAACATATAGCAGGGGGAGGAACACTCCCAAACTCATTCTATGAGGCCACCATCACCCTGATATTAAAACCAGACAAAGATGTCACACACAAATACAGGCCAATATTACTGATGAACATAGATGCAAAAATCCTCAACAAAATACTTGCAAACAGAATCCAGCAGCACATTAAAAGGATCATACACCATGATCAAGTGAGGTTTATCCCAGGAATGCAAGGATTCTTCAATATATACAAATCAATCAACGTGATACACCATATTAACAAATTGAAGGAGAAAAACCATATGGTCATCTCAATAGATGCAGAAAAATCTTTTGACAAAATTCAACACCAATTTATGATAAAAACCCTCCAGAAAGTAAGCATAGAGAGAACTTACGTCAACATAATAAAGGCCATATTCGACAGCCTCACAGACAACATCATCCTCAATGTTGAAAAACTGAAACCATTTCCTCTAAGATCAGGAACAAGACAAGGTTGCCCACTTTCACCACTATTATTCAACATAATTTTGGAATTTTTAGCCACAGCAATCAGAGATGAAAAAGAAATGAACGGAATCCAAATCGGAAAAGAAGAAGTAAAACTGTCAGTGTTTGCAGGTGACATGATACTCTACATAGAGAATCCTAAAGATGCTACCAGAAAACTACTAGAGCTAATCAATGAATTTGGTAAAGTAACAGGATACAAAGTTAATGCAGAGAATTCTCTTGCATTCCTATACTCTGACAATGAAAAATCTGAAAGTGAAGTTAAGGAAACACTCCCATTTACCACTGCAACAAAAAGAATAAAATACCTAGGAATAAACCACCCTAAGGAGACAAAAGACCTGTATGCAGAAAACTGTAAGACACTGATGAAAGAAATTAAAGATGATACAAACAGATGGAGAGATATACCATGTTCTTGGATTGGAAGAATAAACATTGTGAAAATGACTCTACTACCCAAAGCAATATACAGATTCAGTGCAATCCCTTTCAAACTACCAATGTCATTTTTCACAGAACTAGAGCAAAAAGTTTCACACTTTGTATGGAAACACAAAAGACCCCAAATAGATAAAGTAATCTTGAGAAAGAAAAACGGAGCTGGAGGAATTCGGCTCCCAGACTTCAGACTATACTACAAAGCTACAGTAATCAAGACAGTATGGTACTGTTGCAAAAAGGGAAATATAGAGCAATGGAACTGGATAGAAAATGCAGAGATAAACCCATGCACATATGGTCACCTTATCTTTGATAAAGGAGGCAAGAGTATACAATGGAGAAAAGATAGCCTCTTCAATAAGTGGTGCTGGGAAAACTAGACAGCTACATGTAAGGGAATGAATTTAGAACATTCCCTAACACCATACACAAAAATAAACTCAAAATGGAGTAAAGACCTAAATGGAAATCCAGATAGTATAAAACTCTTAGCACAATATTCTTATGCTTCTTACCACTTGTCCAATTGTCTTCTCCTGTGGTTTTTATTTCAATAGGCTCTTCATTTCATAGTAGTACTGTGGCAGCTGCTAGGTTCTTGTTAATGAGTTCATTTAGATGCATACTCTTCCTTTAGTTAACACACCCCTAGCTTTCTCTTTGTGAAGTAAATCTTCCAATTCTGCTTGCCTATATTCGTTGTTGGTGGTGCTAATACAGCTTCTTGAAATATGCTACCTGACAATTTTGGATTAATAAAGGTTGAAATGCATGTGGTGACACTTTCAGTCATATTATATCAGCTCATGTTTACAGTTTTAATATAGTAAGAGAATAGTCTGTCAGACTCCAAAGAAATTGTGCTTAATTTAAAGCTTTCTTACTAATATCAACAAGGAAGCTTTTCAAATAGTTCATTAGTATTGCATCCTGAAGCTAGCTATTTATTTAGATAGAGTACTAGAGGTGTCTGTATAGGTGGCTTTTTCTCTGCATCTGGACTTGCTAACTTCTTCTTATCCTTTAAGATGCAATTCAGGCACTATCTTGTCCTTAAAGCCTTCTCCAAGCCTATGCTCAGGGCCAGGTGCCTCTCTTACACCATTTTCTACTGTCTGCCTCATCATAGCATTTGTTACACATGCCACAATTATCTGTTTACATGTTCGATAGCTTTGGCCACTAGAAAGTAGATTCTTGAGTGACAATGGTATGTCTTTCTAATCTAGGGTCTCCAAAGCTTGGTACCTGATAAGCATTTAATAAAAGTTTATTGACAGTATAGTGTGATTACAATTGTTTAAGCCTGTTTAATATCTATGCCTTTTTTGTGTAGAATATTTATAAAGTATGTTTCTGATTATTGGGTGTGTTAGTAGAGTTGATTGGAAAAAACCTTATAAAGGAGTTTTTCTGGTTGCTAGTTAATCACTTTGGGTCTTTTTTCACCAAGATAACTAAATTCTTCAGGTTAAGAGGTTGCCACTTCTCAGCCTAACTCTGTAAAATTATTCCCATAGTGTCTGTGTACTCAAATGATTGTGAATGGTTTCTTGGATCTTAGAAGTTTTATGGTATTGAAGTGATAACTTATAACCTAAAAGCTGTTTTAAACATATAAAATCATATTATGTAGTTAATATGGAACTACTACTCCTCAGGAAATGGTATATATGTTTATAAGGTTGATGTCTTGAAACTATGTGTTTCCAATAATATAATGTATAAGATCCAAGTTACTGAATGCAAAAACTATATAAATATATATTTGTGATCTAGTAATGACCCATTAAACTAAACTTGTTTGGTAAGATTAAACCATTAACAGAAAGGGAAGTATTAATTCTTTCATTTAAAAAAATACTGGCTGAGCTGGGTCTGCTGCTTATAACACTGAAGGGTAAGATAAGAACATTAGTTGAATACTTACCATATCAGGCATCTTACATGTATCATCTAATTTAAATCTTACAATAAACCTATGATGCATAGATTACTGTCCCCATTTTGTAGTTGAGAAAATTTAGCATCATAAAGGTTACATTTCTTGTTCAAAGTTGCAGATTTAGTCAGTGATATAGTCTGATTTTGAAACCAGATATGTCTGAGAATAATTGGTAATAGATTTGGTACAATAATTGCTCTTGGAACTTTAGCCACTGACTAGTTTAATTTATATACTAAAATTCCTTTTGATGAACTTGTAAAGAAAAGTAATACATTATTGTTAAAAGAGTTCACAAGTCCTGTAAGGGAGATTATACCATTATTATGTATAACCTGGGTTTGTGAAGGTTTGTAAAGAATAATTTAACATATTTCTTTCATGTTTTTCAAATTCTTTTTTCTTTATGTTTTCTAAAGAAAATGGCTAGGTTAAGCACAAATACTGCTTTTCTTGTTGGTGTTTGTATGTGGATAGATTGAAGTCTCTAATTAGGTTTTTTGGAATATAAGTTTTTTTCCTCCAGTAAAATTTATCATGAGATAATATACAAAGAACATTTATACCATTCTTCACTTGATACATATGAAAAATTGAAAGTAAGAGGTATTTGATCAGATAATGTATTCCTGCTAACATTTTGGAAGCTTTTCTAATAGGATGTAAAGTTACTAAATGATAGGGAAAAATATCTTTCAATGAAATGTCTGAGGATGGATAACAGTGCACATTTTGTTTCTCTATGGAAAGCAGTTAACATTAATGCTGTATATAATGAATATTTTCGAAAGATGCTAAGTGAATGTAAATTAGCTATGACTACATAAAAGGGTAAAGGTAGTCCTCAAGTTATAGATGGAAAACAATCTGTTGGATTAACCCATGTTTCCACAGCTATTAAAGGCAGGGGGAGGGAGTCACACTAAGCATTAATAATTTACATCTGACCCCGATTTGCAATTTCAAGGTTACCAGCCACCATCCCTCAATTATCCCTGCAAGTGGTACACCAATTGAATATGTCAAATAGGATTTGTAGAAGCAGTAGCAAATTAAAAAAAATAAAAATTTAAATGAAACTCTTTTGATCTGAAGAGGGGAGACCTACTAGTAGACCCATTCTTCAGGATTGACCCAGCAACAGTAATCCCAGTGGCAGAGATGTACTTCATTTAAAATTTTTTATTACTTATTTTTCTCTTGAAAATGTAAATTGTTCACAACAACTTCCAAGGATATAAAAAGCCATATGCCAAAGTAAACCTTCCTCTTATTCTCTTGTTTCTAGTCCCCAGAGGCAACACCATTACAGATTTTGAGTCTCTCCCCAGATTATGTGTTTATTTTAAATAAGGGAATTTCTGGAGTGCTCTGTAAAGTATATTTCCCCATGGAGCATATTAAATGCACTTTCCTGTTCTATCCTGCACCTTTGGAGTACATGTGGAATGAGGAATTAAACTTGCCCAGCAATTCTGTCATCACATGCTTAATATGATATGTAAATTGTTAGCATCTCTGCCCTGTGTGGCCTCAGCTGCCTGGGAACTCCCATACTAGCAGTGGAATGAATGACAGGCCAGATCCAGTAGCGGGTGTTTAATTAACTTTCAGAGAGCTAACATGAGAAAAAGAATAAATCTTTGTACTTAATAAAGGCTCAATTTGCTTATCCCAGCATTGTATTACCTTTCTGACAGCTAGGTGTTTCAGAAAGAAAATTTTGTGTATTTGCATCTCCTTACATAGTTGTCACATATGATTGAGGGCCTTTATTTCATGAATGGAGAAAAAAATCTTGTATTTAGGTTCCCTGGGAAATAGGTCTGTCTCTCTGTGCCTTTCTAAGTCATCTTGGTGGTACTATAAATTCTTATTTTCTTAAACAACTTTATTGAGGTGTAATTGACATGCAGTAAAGTCCACATATATGTAAAGTGCACAATTTGATAAGTTTTAACATAAATATAAGCAATGAAACCATCACCACAATCAAGATAATGAACGTATCTGTCACCCCCTAAATTTTCTAATGCTTCTTCTAGTCCCTCACTCCTGCCTTCCCCAGCCTGTACCTAATCACTAATCTGTTTTATGGCACTGTAAATTAGTTGTCTTTTTAAAGAATGATACATAAATGGAATCATACTATATATTCTTTTCCATCTGGCTTCTTTCACTCAGCATAATTATTCTGAGATTCACCTATGTTGCTGCATGGATCAGTAGTTCATATCTTTTTCTTGCTGTGCAGTAATCCGTTGTATAGATGCACTACAATTTGTTTACCCATTCATTTGTTTAGGGACATTTGAGTTTGTTCCAGTTTTTAGCTCCTACAAATAAAGCTTCTGTGAACATTCATGTTCAAGTCTGTGTATGGATGTACTTTCATTTCTCTTAGGTAAATACCAAGGAGTAGGATGAATGAATCATACGATAGGTGTGTATTTTATTTTTTAAGAGCCTGCCAAACTGTTTTTCAAAGTGATTGTACCTTTTTACATCCCCACCAACAGTGTATAAGAGTTCTAGTAGCACAACAGCTTGCCAGTCTTTGGTATTGTCAGTGTTTTATTTTTAGTACTTTTAGTAGGTGTATACTAGTAATATCTCATTTTTTAAAAATTTGCATTTCTCTAATGAGATTTGATGTTGAACACCCTTTCATCTACTTGTTTGCCATTTGTATTTCTTCCTTGGCGAAGTGTCTGTTCAAACTATCACTTTAATTAATTAATTCAGTTTTTTTTTTATTATTAGGCTTTGAGAGGTCTTTAGATATTCCAGATACAAGTCTTTAATCAGATCTGTGATTAGCAAATATTTCTCTGGGCAAATATAGTTTCATTCTGTAGTTATGTTTTCATTTTTTAAATAATGTATTCTGAAGAGCAAACATTCTTAATTTTGATGAAGTCCCATTTATCAATTTAAAAAAATGTTATGGATTGTGCTGCTCATGTCATATTTTAGAACTCTGCCTAATTCAAGGTCACAAATATTATCTCTGATGTTTTCTTCTAGAAGTTTTATAATTTTAGGATTTACATTTAGTTCTATAATACATTTTGAGTTAATTTTTATACGTGGGGTGAGGTATTGAGCAAAGTTTATCAGTTTGCCCCCAGTACTACCCTGTCTTGATTACTGTGGCTTTATAACAATTATTGAAACTCCAAATCTAAGCCAACTTTTTCTTTTTCAAAATTGTTTTAGCTAATTTAGGTCCTTTACATTTGTACACAAACATTAGAATCAGTTTCTCAATCTCTATATCAAGGCATGCTATGATTTTGATTGGGATTACATTGAAACTATAAATCAACTTGGAGGAATTGACATCTTTCATTCCATGAACATAGTAAATCCCCCCATTTGCTTAGGTCTTCTTTAATTTCTCTCAGCAGTGTTTTCTAGTTTTCAATGTACAGGTCTTTTACATCTTTTAAGATTTACCCCTAAGCATCCCTTATTTTTAGTGTTATTGTAAATGGCATTAAAATTCAATATTTGATTGTATATAGAAATGTAACTGATATTTGTATATTTCTTGTATCCTTCAGCCTTACTAGTAGTTTTCTTTTAGATTCCATAGGGTTTTCTACATAGTCATTATATCATCTGCAAATAAGGATAGTTTACTTCTTCCTTTTAAAATCTGTATACCTTTTATTTATTTGTCTTGCCTTCCTAAACAGCCTAGAACCTCTAATACAAATTTCAATTGAAGTGCTGAGAGCAGTCATGCTTGCCTGCTTCTGGTCTGAGGAGAAAAGCATTCATTTTATTTCACTTTCAGCTCTAAAGGTACTTTCATTCTAGTTTGACAGTACTTTAAACATGTCATTCCACTGTCTTCTGACTTGCCTTGTATCTAACCTATAGTCATTTTTATCTTTGTTTTTCTGTACATATTTTGTCTTTTTTCTCTGACTGCTTTTAAGATTTTTCTTTATCACTATTTTAAGCAATTTGATTTTGATGTGCCTCACTAGTAATTTTATTTGTTTCTTGTGTTTGGGATTACTAGAGCTCCTTGGATTTATGGGCTTATAATTTTCATCAAATTTGGATATTTTTGAGTCATTAGTTCATCAAATATTTTTTCTCACCCCATCCTTCTTCTTCAAGGACTCTAATTACTGTTACATGTATATACTTCATAAGTTGTCTTACAGCTCACTGATGCTCTGTGAATTTGTTTTTAGTCTCTTTTTCTCTCTGATTCACTTTTGATGGTTTTCTATTGCTATGTCTTCAAGTTCACTAACCTTTTATTTTGTAATTCCAATTCATTGTTTGCCCCATACTAGTATATTTTTTTACCCTAGATATAGTGTTTTCATCACTAGAAGTTTGATTTGTATCTTTTTAATATCTCTCATGCCACTACATTTTACAGATGAGGAAACTGAGACACACAGAAGATAAGAAATTTGCCAGAGATTTCAGAGCTATTAAGAAGTGCATGCCAGGATACAAATCCAGGCAGCCTGATCCCAGAGACTTCACTTTTAATCAACACTTGTATTCTTAGTTTAAATGGTGTACCACTCTATATGGTGTATACTAATCTTTTCTAAAGCATTTAGAAAAATGTTTGGTGGGTAAAAGGATACAGAAAATGTTCATGGTTGTTGTTGTAGTAAACTGTTGACAAGCTACAAAACTTCCTCAAGATAGAAAACTCAGATTACAATTCTTAAAAACTTTCCTGATCCTTCATCATGAACATAGGCATTTCCATCCTCTTTGTTCTTCCTTCTATAATAGAATTTTGTAACTGTATGTGTCCTTGAATAATGAATGGAAGGTAGGTTGGATGGTGGACCAAGTAAAGTTTTAGGGTACAGACATCCTGCTTGATGGTCAGTGGGTGAGGTGCTGCTGACAACCATCAGAGAAGAAGCTTACCAGATACTAGGAGGAAGGACATATACAATATCATGACTTCACAGCACAGGGATTGTACCATGATGGTGACTGGGCAGTCTTCAAGGGCTACCTTGGCTCCATGAGGTTTCTAGAGTTGTTGCATATGGAGACACAACCCCAGAGGGTGCCATTCTTATCAGTATCTATGTGAGTAGTAACGCCCTAGAACTGTGGAGTTTACAACCATCAGAAGGGCATGCAGCTGCCCTTTGTTGCTACCAGGTAGATTACAGAATAAGATGATTTAAATTGGAACTCAGCTGAAAGCAGAGTGGCCTCTGCCTATTAATTTTTCTCATTGCAGCAGGATCTTTTGAGGTCTGGTTACACTATCTTAGTCTTTACCAAGGTATCAACTCTCCATAGCCAACTTCCTCCCTTCCTGTTTGCCTGATTTCTCCTCCTTCTGCGCTGTGGAACTTTTATTCTGTCTTGAGGGCAGGGAATTTAATTCTAACTCACTGGGTTTTTTCCTTGCCCTGAGTCCTGTCAGAGGGTAGACTTTTGAAACTAAAACATACTTATATTTTCTATGGTAATCAATCTTCCTTGAAGCTTGTATGCTACAAGATCAGATTATTGTGCAAATAGAGGGGAGAGCCAGAAATACTGGAAAAGGGGGAAGTATCAGTTATTATTTCAAATATATCTGTCTCCCCAGCTAGACCATGAATGCCCAAGGAATTAATCCTCAAGGGTAAGGAGTATGTTTTTACAAACAAAGGGAATGGATTTGAGTGCCATACAGGTTTACTCAAGATAAATGGTCAGTTCTTTCCATTTCTCAGTAGTTGCTACTATGCTAGAGGAGACTATTCTATTCATGCATTCTGCACACTTTTATCCCTGAAAATTGAGTACTGGACTAATATAATAATTCACTTCTGTGCTACAGAGATGATTTATTTTATAAGGCTAATATTAGTTTCCCTAATTTTAGGAACTGGTATTTTGATTTTTCCCCTTTAACCGTGATTATAGCATATTGTCTCATTGGGCAAGCTTCTTAGAATCATACATCTGAATTTTGAGAAGTGGGTAACCTATCTCATTCTTTACTGTTAGATACCAGGATCATCACACTTTTCTTGTATTAAAAATATCTATTCCATATTTCCAGAGGTGTTCTTTAAAACACTACTGGAGAAGATTTAATGAGTTCGTATTCATTTTATCTCGTATACCTGGACTTACAGTTCATATCTAAAATGTAATTTAATGTAAAAAATGTACAAATTAGAATATATGAAAATTATAATGAGTAGCCATCATCTGCTGGCTACAGACACAAAACAACACTCAAAAAAATCTCGCTTATTAATTTCAGTAGTAAGAATTGTGGATTCACATTCTGGAGACTCACTTACTAATTTCAGTTGTATAAGTTCATTTTGTGGCTTTGAGAAAATATTTAACTCCTCCTGTTTCCGAACCAAACTGTGTCCGCTTGCACACAGTAAAGCCCACCTACTGACACTGGGTTGTGGTGAAGGAAAGTGTAGTGTTTATCGCAGGGCGAAGCAAGGAGTTTGGGACAGCTAGTGCTCACAAAGCCCAAACTCCCCCATGAATTTTAGCAAAGCATTTTATTTATTTATTTATTTTTTTGCGATACGCGGGCCTCTCACTGTTGTGGCCTCTCCTGTTGCGGAGCACAGGCTCCGGACGCGCAGGCTCAGCGGCCATGGCTCACGGGCCCAGCCGCTCCGCGGCATGTGGGATCTTCCCGGACCGGGGCATGAACCCATGTCCCCCGTATCAGCAGGCGGACTCTCCACCACTGCGCCACCAGGGAAGCCCTAGCAAAGCATTTTTAAAGGCAAGGTGAGGGAGGGTATCCCAGGGTGTGTGATCAGCTAGTGCACAGTTCTCTGATTGGTTGATGGTGATGTCACAGGGCAGTGCCACAGAGGTTAACATTATCAATCCTTAGGCACCAGTAGGCCTGGGGGCTATGTGCTCATGGTCATCAAGTAGCTAATTTCTTCCATTTGATGGGGGTTTTAGCATCTATAAAACAACTCAGGAAGTGTGCATCAGATACTATTATCTAGGTAGTTCAGAGAGGAGCTACTGGAGAGGATATGGGGGAGGGGTCTGTGCTGGGAAGGCCCCATCGGGTCCTGCTGGGTTACTTTTCAGATACCTGTTTTCTTGCCTTTATGGTGGGGGCATTGGATTGGATCAGTGGTGGGCTTGCTATTTTGCATGAATATTAATACAGGAAAAATTATCCTTTGACACAAATAAAATAGAAATTTTGTTATGTATTTTTACCAGAAAATACAATATTTGTGTAAGATTTCTTTTATTCTTTCTCTGTGAATAGAGTTTCCTTTTTGAATTAAATTTCAGAAAATGCAATAAAGCACTATCATGATGGAATGTCGAGACTAAATTAAAATTTGTGTTTGAAATTGGTATACTTTGCCTCCTTTCCAGCCTTCTAATCAACTTAATCAAAAATGTGGTTTATCACATAGGGACTCTCACTATTGTATTCTTCAAAACAAGATTTTCCCATTGCAAATGGCAAAAAAAAATCAGTGATGTTTTTAATCTTAAAAACATTGTTCCCTGGGCCTTTTATGTTGGAGTAGATGATTTTCAACAGCCACTTTCTCCTCTTGGCAGTGTCCACAGATGTAGTTTGTGTTTTATTTAGAAAACAACCTGTCACACACACACTGCCACCTGCTGTCTTTTTCCTCCTGTATACTACACTGAGCAGATCATATTTTACATTTTTTGCCCAGTGATTTCAATCAACTTATTCTTCCGTGATAGTCAGACCCAAGGAGTAGAGATGCAGAACATTGATCAACAACTGATTTCTAAGGGCTGGAAAACAGTAAGCAGGATTTGGCACTGTCCAAGCCTCATTTCTGAGCCACACCAGAGAGTTAGAAGGGACAAAAGTCTGTGGATTCCAGAATGCACATCAACACACTTTATCATCTCTAGGATTCTTTCCAGCTTGAAAATATCTTATTTCATTATGAAATACCAGACACAGGGTTTTCATTGTTGTTTTGTTCTTTAGATGTAGGCCCTTTATTTCCACCAAAATCCTGTGAAATAAACCTATGGGAATCAAATTCACTCTCATTGGGTATTGTCTTAATGGTTCTGAAAAATTCTATCATTTTTGAGAAAATTGGGAAATATTATTTCAGGACTTCCAAGAAGTTTATTACTGGTTGACAGGCCTAACTAGCCCCAGAAATAGAATACCAAACCAGACTCCCAGTCCTAATTGAATTTGGAGACCCAAGTTGATCTAAAAAGGATTCAGCTTCCTTAGATTTAGACTTACATTTAAATAGGGCTTCAATGGGTTCACATAGGAAAAAGAAGAAAAAAAAAAAGTACCCAAATTTTATAACTATAATAAAACTACAAACTAAACATTTCTAGCAGTAACTATTGGTCCAAACAATAATAGTATTTTCATGGCAATGGACAGTCTTACACAGATTTAGCAGTATTTAGAGGTACTGGTCACTGACACCAAATTCAAAGTATTTTTAATTGTCTGAGTTCTATAAGCTGAGAATTATTTATTGGCAGTCAATTAAGTTCATATTTTCAAAATCCATCATCATCTCACCCTGCTTGAGGCTGATGTGGTACAGACACGTTATTTACAGGTGTACCTCATTTTATTGCATTCTAATTTATTGCGTTTTTTTATAAATTGATGGTTTGCGACAACTCTGCACTGAGCAAGTTGATTGCTCTATTTTCCAACATCATTTTCTCACTTCATGTCTCTGAGTCACATATTGGTTAATTCTCACAATATTTCAAGCTTTTTCAATAATTATTATATTTGTTATGATGATCTCTGATCACCACGATGATCTTTGATGTTACCACTACAACTTGCTGAAGGCTCAGATGATGGTTACCATTTTTTTTTTTTTTGCGGTACGCGGGCCTCTCACTGTCATGGCCCTTATCTGTACCTTCAACTGTCACGGGAGACGTTGCAGAGCACAGGCTCCGGACACGCAGGCTCAGCGGCCACGGCCCACGGGCCCAGCCGCTCTGCGGCATGTGGGCTCTTCCCGGACCAGGGCACGAACCCGTGTCCCCTGCATCAGCAGGCGGACTCTCAACCACTGCGCCACCAGGGAAGCCCGATGGTTAGCATTTTTAGCAATAAAGTATTTTTATTTTTTTTTAACTTTTTATTTTTTATTGGAGTATAGTTGATTAACAATGTTGTGACAGTTTCAGGTGTACAGCAAAGTGATTCAGTTATACATATACATGTATCTATTCTTTTTTTAAAATTATTTTCCCATTTAGATTGTTATATAATATTGAGCAGAGTTCCTTATGCTATACAGTAGGTCCTTGTTGGTTATCCATTTTAAATATAGCAGTGTGTACATGTCAATCCCAAACTCCCTAACTATGCCTTCCCCCACCCTTACCCGTGGTAAGTATTTTTAAATTAAGGTATTTATATTGGTTTGTTTTTAGACATAATACTATTGCCACTTAATGGACTACAGTATAGTGTTAACATAACTTTTATATGCACTAGGAAACCAAAAATTCACGTGATTCATTTTATTGCTATATTTGCTTTATTGTGGTGGTCTGGGACTGAATATCTCTGAGGTATGTCAGTATTCCCCACACCTCATTTTATTTCTCTCTTAGGCACATAGGTAGACTACACTTCCTAGCCTCCCTTGCAGCTGGGGAGAATGGTCACATGATTGAGTTCTGACCAAAGGAATGTGGGCATAAATAAAATATGCTACTTATAGGCCTAACTGCATGGGGTGGAGCCCTAGATCCCCTCTGCTTAGGACTGTAAAGAGAATGAAAAATTAATTTTATGGTATTAAGCCAAAGAGATTTTTGAACTGTTTTTTATAGTAGTTAGCTTACCTTGAACAATACAGCTTGCTCAATAGATATACCAATCTTCCTAAATAGTATGCCTACCATTCAGAAATCAACTGTAGATTTTGAAGTCCAGGCTTAGGCAAAAGCGGTAAATGGTTTCACCTCATTAGACAATTATAGGATTGACTGTGGAAAGCTGAAAGGTTAACCTTAGCAGAATTTTGAGGCTTCATTTAAGTTCACTGGAAAAAAGAGCCCAAATTCACTAGTGATTTTTGTCTTGGGCAAAAGAGAGAATAGTGGTATGGATGCCATGTATTTGAAATCACTGGGTAAGACAATTAAGCCTTTTGAAGGTACAGATAATGGAGAATCGTGAGATAAGCCCAGGTGCATTCAAAGTTACTTTTCTTATAATAATGACATAATTTACAACTACAACTGTTTAGTTATAGATTCAACTCTAAATCATAGCATAGTGCCTGGATCTTAAAGGCTATTTTGGTAAACTTTGGTCAAATGAATAAACAAATAAAAACTAAAGGTGTTTGCCTATCAAGAGAAAATTCTTTTGAAATAAGTTGCAAAGAAAGATTACATATTCACATGTGGGTGTCAACTTTCTGACGTGCTATCAATTATTAAGGTGTGAGTTCCATGAGGGTGAAGGCCTTTATCTGTTTTGGTCACAGATGTACACCTGACCCATGGAAGAGTACCCGATACATTGGAGGTGTTCAATTAATATTTGTTGAACCAATCAAATGCGGTTTATATTAATTTTTTTCTGGCTCTGATTTGTTTTCTAGCGATGAAGTCCTTCTCCTACTGTGCTTATAGCTGACAGTACTTCGGTACTTGACACTACAGGTATTGTAGGCAGCCTGTTTCATTAGCTGTTTACCCATATCAGAGGAAGGTGTTATTCTTAACATGGAATGGGCTCTAGAATCATATTACAGAGGCTACCGCTTGTGCTTCTTAATCTCTGAAGTATTCAGTTCTGTAAGCAGAAAAATAAAGTATTTGGGTAACAACATTATGAAAATGCATTACTGGCTCTCCCTAGAAACTTGTGCTTCTGAATTAAATAAATAAATGTGCAAAAAAATGCAAACACTCATACTGCCAGTGACTCATATTGCCTTATTCTATTAATTTCATAGTTCAAAAGCATTCTAAATGCACATTCATCATTTTTTTTTTCACACTGAAAAGAGTAATGAAGTTTCAGTGCTAAAGTCATATGTGGGGCTGGCTTCATGGGCATGCAGTCTGAACAGGTTCCCTACCCTTGGTTAGTTCTTCTAAAATTCTTAATAAATTTTGTACAAAGGTCCTCACATTTTTCTATTTGCACTGCACCCACAAATTATGTACTGGACCTGATCATGTGGCATCTTCTAATACACACCTTATAGATAACAGGACATTCCTGACACAGAACAGGTGCCCAATAAAAAAATTGTTTTTTTGAGTGAATATATTAGTGAATTAAAACATTTTGATAGCATATCATAAAAATACAAATACTTGTATCTAACTCTTAAGCAGAAAAGTTTCTTATTCAAACCAGAAAATGGAGGCAGAAAGAGTGAGAAAAGGGCAATCAGCAGTTCTTTTCCTTCCAAATCCATGAGAGTAAAAAGCTGAACATAAATTCACAGCCTGCAAAACCAAGTAAAATAAAATAAATCATTACTTGTAAGAGTAAATTATTATCTTTTAATTTTTGGTATTGTGTATCAAGCATTTACTGTAATATGCTCAGAAACACTCAAGGGTTTATTAGTTAATCCATTTAAAATCATTTTCTGCTATCAAATTTAGACCATCTCCTTTTAATTTCAGTGAATATTATTTCTCTTCTGTTATGATACATTATGAATAGTAATACTGTTACTTGGGAATTTTATAGACCCCTTTTCTCTATGAAGCTCAATGTTTGAAAAATATCATCTTCCTAACCTGCCTAGTGTTTGACAGCATATTGGCAGAAAATAAACCTGAAACTTGGAGGGCTGACAGATCAATAACAAGAATGAAAAGAAACCTCAAGTTTTTCGGTCTAACCCCAGAAAATTAGATTCACTATGTAGATGTGTTGTTATCAACACAATATCATACATTATTTTATGCAAATTACAGTTCATACTAAATAGGTTAAAAGTTGGCATAATCATCATCAAATACTTTGCACAGTCATTGAGTAGAGCACTGATCTAAATGTCATGGATTTGCTTAGCTTGGGAGTGGTCTATTTGATGCTTATTCAGCCACATGGAGACTGATAGCTCTGCAATTTTGTATTTGCTGCTGCATCTATTGAGGTGACTTAGGTAATGGGTTTGGTCACCTCTCAGACCTATTATTTTTGTCTAGTATAGAAGCACATTTCTGTAAAAGCATGGTTGTGTACATATGTTTAAGCACTAAATTTAGGTTTTACATATTTAACTTTGCAGAAATTTGACTAAAGCCAAGAAGGATGTATCTGATTACTTTTGTTAGATGCTTGTTGATAAATTGTGTTCTCACTAGAGAGCTATAATTTCTTCTGGAAGAAATGAAAGATGTCTTTAATCCCTGACTTGATGGCTAACCTAATAGAAAGTTCCCAGTCCGTTCTACTGGCAGACATTATACTTTCAGAAAGTACCAGTTTCAGATAAAGTTGAAATATTGGCATGTTGGCTGACACTCACTACTAATTTCACTTTTAATGGAAAAAAATTTAACTAAAATGGGTTATTGATTTGATTTGGAAACTATATTTCCTTTGAAGAGATTTGTCTCATTTATCACAAATTAGAAGTTATTTGTCTGGCTGCTACACCTATCAATTTCCTTTCTAATGTTTCAGAAAAATTAATCAAATAAGAATGTTAAGTTTCAAGTTTGTTATACACTTTAATGAGTCATTAAATATATCTTTTATTTGAGGTTTTTACTACTGTAAACAAGAAAATGAAAAAACTGACACATATCTAAATTTTTTAAATATTAGTGCAACTAAATTTTTAATATTTTATTTTGAAAATATGTATATGTTGTTTTCCTCTTATTCTTGCCTTATTTTTTATTACATTATCATTGATCTTAATACTCAATATTGCTTCAAAAATGTGAAAAATGCAAAAAAAGTTATCTTTATTCTTACTTGGCTCTATGTTTATTGCTTTATAAATATATTAAGTAATGGCATTATTGATTTCTAAGGGCTAGTAGGAGTCAGTTTGGGCACTAATTCTGTATCAGAAATAGAACCTAAAAAAGAAAAGTGGAACTAAGAATCAGAAAAGAGAGCAATATGGTATTATATTAGATTTTGGAGAACTCTTTCCATGGACTGAACCTTCAGACACTGACTATATAATGATTCAGTGACTTCTTTTCATGGAAACAAAGGATAATAATATGGGGCAATTATTCTTAAGCAAGGTAGGCCAACATAACTCCTTCCTTTCCTGTGATATGTCTCCAAATATACATTAAGGGATAAGAAATCCTTTTATGAAACTCCTTTTTTTTTAAACATCTTTATTGGAGTATAATTGCTTTACAATGGTGTGTTAGTTTCTGCTTTATAACAAAGTGAATCAGCTATACATATACATATGTTCCCATATCTCCTCCCTCTTGTGTTTCCCTCCCACCCTCCCTATCCCGTCGCTCTAGGTGGTCACAAAGCACTGAGCTGATCTCCCTGTGCTATGCGGCTGCTTCCCACTAGCTATCTATTTTACATTTGGTAGTATATATATGTCCATACCACTCTCTCACTTCGTCCCAGCTTACCCTTCCCCTTCCCCGTGTCCTCAAGTCCATTCTCTACGTCTTTATTCCTGTCCTGCCCCTAGGTTCTTCAGAACCTTTTTTTTTTTTTTTTTAGATTCCATATATATGTGTTAGCTTATGGTATTTGTTTTTCTCTTTCTGACTTACTTCACTCTGTATGACAGACTCTAGGTCCATACACCTCACTACAAATAACTCAACTTTGTTTCTTTTTGTGGCTGAGAAATACTCCATTGTATATATGTGCCACATCTTCTTTAATCATTCATCTGTCGATGGACACTTAGGTTGCTTCCATGTCCTGGCTATTGTAAATAATGAAGCTCCTTTTCAAATAATCCCACTGTTTTACCCTTCTGATAAGTATGTTCCTCTAATTTGTTTAGGGAGAGATTAGGTCCTTTGCAAAAATAGTTCAAAAGAAAAATGTGATGTTAGTCTTCCATGGGTCAAGTTCTAGTGGGATTTTATCATGGTGGAGTATGTAATTAAATTTTAACAAGGCCCCTAAATCATATACCAGGAAAAATAAAAGATTCAACTTATTCTTTTGTTCCTAAGCAGGAACTATGGGTTAAAAATTCCTCAGAGTAGCTCAGCTATAGTCAGGAAATCCCCTCTCTGTCATCTATCCTTAATCACCAAGCTAGAAACGTCAGCTTCAGGGCTCAGAACAATTTGCATCACTAATGTTTCCCATGTTTAGGCAGAAAATTCAAAACAGTGTGTATGTGTGAAAACTCAGCATTGTTTGAATGCTCCATTTCATAAGAAAGTCAGCATATGCAAAACACTTTACCAGTTTTATCTTTTGATTATCCTGAAATTACCATCTCATTATTATTTTACAGATTGGAACAGGGACTCTTCCCTTCCTTACCAAGCTCAGTGGAGTCACATGGAGGTTGAGGATGTGGGGTGGTGAAGGGGTTTCAGGAGCCAAAGGCTGAGTGACGGAGGCTGTGGACAGTTGGAGAGCTGTATGACCAAATGACATCACCCATATCACAGCACTCATCAACAATATTTGGCAAAGTGTAATACCTCAATGAACTTTTCTTCAATGCCTAAATGAGATTTTACTGGGGTCTCTGGGGAAGCATTCAGTAAACAGTACCCTTAGCCCTCACCAGGATTCTGAAAAAGTTGAGGGAAGAAAAGTAGCAAAGAAGCTTAACATCTCTTTTTTTACTGATAGTGGCTAGCTTGAGCATGTGACTTTAGTTTTGGTAACCAAATCAGTTCAATAATTCTGAAATTCAGATGGATTAGATTTCTTTGCCCAATCAAAGGACCAGGGCAGACAGAGACTCAGAGACTCAGAAGAGGAGCAGAAACCATGTTCCCCGTGAGCAGCTTACTTCCTAGAGGAAGAAGGACGACACTCACCGTTGCATACTCCAGTTTGTTTTACCCAAATTTACCAAACAGATCTATCTCCATCTTCTCAGGGTGGATTGAATCAAAGGTAGAGAGTGGCCAGGCCTGTGCTAAAGAACAATCTGTCCTCATTGAAAATTCATGCCATGGAAATTAGGTCATGTAATGACTAAAACCACAAAAAATGCAATGCTCAGCTCTCACAATGTTGAATACTTTAGTAGAGCCATCATTTGTGACAGTCGTGTCACAAAGTAAACTGCTTGTCAATTCCTGTGGGGGGAGGGAAGGATTGGGTGTTTGGAATTAGGAGATGCAAACTATTATATATAGGATGGATAAACAGCAAACTCTACTGTATAGCACAGGGAACTATATTCAGTATCCTGTGATAAACCATGATGGAAAAGAAAAAAAAAATCCTGTTGGGGAGACATTCTTTTCTTCTAAAATTTATTTATAAAAGGAGGATATAACAGACCTTCTATGACAAAACAGGGTTTGATTTTATAGGAAAGGCATTGGGTATTTATTAAAGAATTTTTAAGTATAGAGGTAAGAAAAACAGATTTGACTTTTAGAAAGGTCATTCTGAATGGCGTACGCCATAGAGGATGAATGGGGATGGGGTTTGGGGGAAGAGAACAGAGATGAAAAGCAGAAAAGTCATTTAGGAGCATTCCCCCAATGTTAGAATTGTGAGGGTCTCAAGCAATAAAATTGCTAAAAGATTAAGAAAAGTATGCCTATTTGGGCATCCACAATGGAACTATAGGATAATGGCACTCATCAAAATCAACTCACACAATTCATTGTGATTTTTTAACCTATGCTCTCAGTCTTTTGTTGTACTTATAGATTAATATTAAAGCGTGACTATTTCTATGGCAGCTTCAGTTCCCTGAATAAAAGTAGCTAAAGAAAGAAAATGATCCAGTGTACTTCAGAGTACTGTATAAGTGGGTGACTAAGAAGCATTGATGTAGCAAATATTTTTAATCCTTGCTTTGACAGGTGTAGACAGTTGACACATGAATTTCCTGTGTTGTCTCATCTGATGTGATTCTTAGAGTGATGTGTTTTGTATAGAGCCCTCAATTTAGTTATTGCCTGCAATCATGACACCTATCAGCAGACATTGATTGACACATTAAACAAATTATTTTTCCTAGAGAAGGCATTTCAAATTATTGTATTTGTTAATGCATAAGTGCTGTTCTCCTAAATTTTAGAAAAGTAAGTGGATGACAATAGATTACATTCAATTTTTAAGCATTAAATTTAATTACATTTAACAAATGTACAATCCTCTGAAATAAAAGGAATTGTGAAATTATCGGAAGCAAAAGACTTCAGATAAATGTTTTCTACCACAAGAAAGATTGATTGGGTCTTTAAAAATCTCCCTAAAGCTAAAGAAAAAAATGTTAGAGCACTCATTTCTTTCTTTCTTTATATTTAATTACATGTTTCCACTTTAGACAATTTCTCCTACTTCCTTGCTTGGCTTACATGTACCTTGCCTTTTCTTCCTGAATCCCTTAGGATTTGTTTTGTAATCCTTGTAACTGTATAACTTCCTCTAAATATATCTTGATGTTGCTCATTTTGCATAAAATATTTTTGTCAAATTTCCCAAGGACTCATCCTAATTTTGACAACCATCTACTTTTTTCCCTTGGTACATGGTGAGTCACTTCAACCTTCAGTTTTAATTTTTATCTCAGTAATGTTTTCCTCTATGATGTATTTGAATGTTTTCCCCTGTTCCACTTGTTCTGTTCTCTGCATTATGAACACTAGGTATATATCAGAGAACTTTATCTCCTTTCCTATCTGTCATCTTCTTTATAATTTTTATTTTTTGTGTGATTTTTATGCTTAGTTTTTTGTCCCTAGCTTTTCCCCCCCTATTTTTTGAGCACCATCAGCTCAGTTTTTCATCTTAAAATATCATGCTTTATTTTAGAATTAAAAAAAAATATTGAATGATTTGTCTAAACTCTTCATCTCTATATGGATTTTTCATCTCTCTCTTTCTCTTAGTCATTTTTGTAGCTTTTGTGTATAAATCCTAGAAGAATTCATTTCTGTTTATTACTCATTTTTGATGAGACCAGTTATCTACTGAAAAAATAATGGAGGAAGGTATGGAGGAAGAGGCTGCTGGAGAGACACATGCATTTAGAAGTGAGCCTTCTGTTGTACTGTTCTTTGACCAGAAGGGGAAGTTGTTTCCCTGACTGTGCGAGTGTGACTCATGGCTCATTGATCTCTTTTCTGTCTCCTTGGTTTCACCTACAGTGCAGTGTTGTCTACATAAAAGACCTTCAAATACTTTATGAAATAAACATTTTTTGGAAACTGATAAGGCCAAAGAAGATTAGATATTACTTACATTGCTCTTAACCATTAATTTCAAACATAGACACACAATCACACAACAATTGTATCATGGCTCACAGGAAGGTTGGATGGAAGAAACAGTGGCAGTTGGGAGAGATGTCAACATATTTTCTAATTGTTACACCATTTATAGATGCATATTTCTCCAAGTTGCTGCGTAGAGGCTTCTTTTCCTCCATTCAGTTTAGGAAGAAACCTTTCACACTGACTGAAGAGAGATTGTGACTTGGATGCCTAGTCCCCCTTCCCAGGGCTTGATTTCTAGTCTTGTGTAACTTGTAGTTAATGAAGTCACACATCTGAGACCAGCAGTGCCTAGCAACCACATTGCTCTTAATTCCCAGAGAGCCTAACATTCTCAGAGCTGGCAAGACAAACTAATAATGGTCTGCTTTAGATTCAGAGACCATCACGAACTTGATTGACATCTTGAAGGAAGTGAGAGGAAGCCAAAGATCCCAAGAGGTAAAGACTGCGATTGTCTTTCACTGCTCTGGCAGGAAAATTTCTCCTCCTGAATGGTCAAGTTACTCCTGAGTTGTCATGACAATCAAAACTCCCTTTAAAAGAAGTTGTTTGAGGAGATCATATTATTCAGTCTAGCGTTCTTTTCTCTCGTTTCCACAATTACTAATTAAATGTTGGGAAAATGTCACTAGAGAAGCAGCATTGCTGGATAAAAAGCCTAGAGAGTGACTTCTCCAGGAAACAGTTATTGGCAGCTTTATAAGGAAGAGAAATTTATTTTTGTTTCCTGCCAATAAAAACAATATTTTGTCAATTGTGGAAAAATTTGTCAATACCAGAATGTATAAAGAAGAAAAGAACACTTGCATTATCTCACTCTTTAGAAATACTTTATCACTTTGATATGTTCCTGCTCAGCCTTTTTGTATGTGCATATATGTCTTTTACATTGAGATTATACTGTCTGTACAATTTTGAATTCTGTTGGCTTTTCCACCAAACATTATATCAGAAATGTCTTCCCACATTACATGCTTTTAGGAAACATAATTTTTAATCACTGAGTAATATTCTGAATAACTGGAGATATCATAAATGTATTTGATTCCCTTATTGTTGGATATTTATATTACTTCTAGTATTTTTGTTATTATAAATAGCATTGCAATAAAAAATTGGGGGACATAAATATTTGCCTGAATTTTTCCTGGAGGCAGATTTTGGACTTACTTGTTCAAGGAGTATAAATACTTTAAGTCATTCTGGCAAATATTTATTATTCAGCCTTGACAGACATTCATTTCAACTTTCTAACTTGTCCTATGATTTAGCATTTATTATTAGAAAGATTTGTATGTCCCTATGTCATTAGACTTCCATATATTAGGCAGTTCATTGGTACTATTTAGAGATATGTGTGTGCATGTGCCTGAATGTATGTGTACATGTAATGACAGCCAGTGTTTGTGAAACTGTTTTTCATGAAACATTAGTCCTGTGAGGTGTTAAAGCATGTGCTGAGGGGCAAAAATAGCTTATGCTCAAATAATGCATGAGTACTGTTCTCACTGCTCTTTACATTTTCTCCACCAAACTACTCACCCATGGCTAATACCAGCACCAAATGAGCATCAGTGAATTACATGGAACTGAAACAGTCAGATTCTCTGGTTTAATACCAGCAAACAACTGTGCCACGGGCCTGACAATTCTGCCTTTCAAATACGGAATGATTTTCAGAGTCTATAGAAAGTCTGATGGCAAACAAAAGTTTTAATGCTCTCTGCCTCATCTTGTGTGGACAGAAACATGGGATGAAGATAAATGTGTGTGAAAGCTTCTGCCCTTTCGTGTCACAGAAGGGAATGTGGCCTACTGAGATTAACTGGCTCCAATTCCAAAGGCCTGGGGACTTTTGTTGAGATACAGAGACTCTCAGGGTGTTTTCTTCATATTCCTTTTCACGTATTAACTAGGAAAGAACCACAACTCCACCTAAAGTAAGACAGATATTAATCAGTGGTTTCACAATTATGTTTTCCCACATAGTAGAAGGGATTTTCATTCTATGCAGATAGGAGAGAAGATCAAGGGTGCTGTCTGTTAATTAGAGAAGTTTTTTTGTCATTTAGTAATATTTTAACCTCTTTTTGTTTCTCTGAAATGATGCAGTTGTACATATTTTGATGTGAGCATACTTAGGTGTCTGTTATAGTTCAATGGTTAGAAAAGGTGGCTGTTGGCAGCTATGATATTCTTATTTCTTTCCTCAGGGGACCAGTTGGATGCATTGTTCTTGGTTATTTACGAAAATTTTACATTCATGGTGGCTGCCAAGAAATGAAGGACATAATTATTTACCGAGAAAACCTATTGAATACTTGTGACTCATATTGTTTTATACTTCCTCAAAGGAAAAGATGACTATTCACTAAATAATTTAATATTATACTCATTATAAAAAAATACCATAAAATTAATCAGATCTTTGTTTTAACCAGCCATACTTCTTACTTATTTAAGATACATTTACATTAGCTGTAGAACCTGAAAATAAAATTTTTTTGCAATGCAAATTAAATTCTAGGAAGCTCAGGCATCAGGGAATAACAAGGAGGTGAATAGAAGTGCCATAAAAAGGAAAACTATAGTAGAGATGATGGAAAGTTCTCAGAGAAAAAATATAGGAAAGGGAATTATGCTCAAAATTTTAGAAGGTTCTTCTCTTCACAGGAATGAGATTAGTTTCCCTTTAATTTTCACTATTGATCCTATATCTGCTTTTTGGAGCTCCATGGAATTGGTCTAATTCATCACCCAATAATAGCCCTTCATCTATTAGAACAGCCATCATTATTTCCAAGAGTGCCTAGTGTTGTCCATTCACATTTGCATTCACATATTTCTTGCAATATCATGTACACATACATATAAAATTTGTCGTGTATATTTGTATACACTCTCAGTACTACATGCTTTTAGCCAAATGATATTGTTTTTAAGTAATTATTCTTGGAAATAATTTTTAAGCCTTGGTCAAATCTTCCCTTTTCTCTTTTGGCCCTTCTTAGTAATTAGGAGGACATAAATGTATTTACATGTTTCCACCCACTGCTGAGAGTCAAGGTGTAGTTATAGGAATCTGGAATAAAAATTCTCCGAAAGGCCCTTTTTCTCTGATGGCCCCTGGAAACCCAACTGTTAACCCTCCTCCTCAGTCCTGACAGGCATCTTGACTCATGAGGTCCCCTTCTGGTATTTGAGAACTGCCAGGATCCAACACCATTATCACCTCTGTTGGGTTTACCTATTTTTAGAAATGCCTGAATACCCAGCATAGAGATATAATGCAAGATATGCTTCTTTGTAAATCCTTCTACATATGTGGGCAATTCAGTTCCCAGAGGCTCAGGTAATAATTATGGTTTTGGGGAGGCCCAGCCCTATCAAGTAGGGATCAACTCTCCTCTCCCCTACCCACTGCTCCCATTTTCTTGTACTAAACTCATTCACAATTTTCAGACATCTCTGGATTTTATAAGACTGCAACTGGTGCGGATCTTTAAGACAGGTAGTTTTTGAAGGAAATTTTAGCTCCTAACACCTTTTTGAAGTTAAATAATACATGTAAGGCACAGAGATTGTTTTTGAATAATTTATGCATAAATATTCAAAACGAAGAGCTCATTTGCATCAGAAGTAGAGGTCAGTGATAGCTCTAACACCAGTGAATTTAAAAATTATTAAGAAATTACCAAGAGAAGACATATTTACATTTTGAGAAATGGAATTTAGAGAATCAAGGTGTTTGGGTCAATTTTATGTGATTGCAGTTATCACTCTACTGTAATCTCTAAGTAACTCTATGTACAAAATATTGAGAAGGCTGAATATGTAGCCCAACTTAAAAGAAAAGAAGGACACTTATGTAAGGATGTATCAATGGCAACCTTGTAGCACCAATGGCAACTTCCTTACTGACTCTTGGATGTATGGTTTTTAGTGGTAAGCTAATTTTCTTCACTCGTGGGAACCGTGAAGGTAGCTCTCAAGATATCTTGGTCCTACTCCTAGAAGTCTGGCAGTCATGGGAGAGGCTGCAATGAAAAGAAGTTAAGACCACAGATCATGGAGCCAGAATGGATTCAAATACTGGTTCAGTTACACATTAGTTGCAAGTCTTTGGACACATAACTTAGCCTCACATTCATTTAAAAATAGTGTTAATAATAGTCCCTATCTCACAGAGTTTTGTTATGAGAAGTTAATGGGTTGATATTTGTAAATTACTACAATATTGCCTGTAGTTAGTGCTATATAGACATTTACAAAATAAAATAAAATGAGAAACTTTTTGTCTGAAAAAGCTGTGAGTGTGATGACCTGTTGCTTCCATATGATAACATAAAGACGTTTTCTCTAGTTTTGTGTTCAAGTTGGCAAGTGCGATTTTGTATTATAACTTAAATATGTTCCACTGAGTTATAGCCACTGGGAAAAAGTTCTTCTCTTGGTCTCATTATTACATCAAGGAAGAAACTGACAGAGAAGAGATTCAACGGACAGTGTTTAAGAGAGCTGAGGTTTGGCTTAGAGACACCAGTATACGTGTTTGAAAATTAAAGACTAATATATATTGAGTATTTTTTGAGGGGGGCAGGAGATTTTATGGTGCCAATACCCAATCTGATTATTTTTAACTGGTTATATGAATAAACTAAGTAACTAAATTGACTTGGTTATTTGGGGGATATGTAGATAACTAATCTCAGAAAATGTTATAATCAGCCAGTCCAACAGCAGGGTTGGAAATAGATACAAGAATTTTTTTTTTTTTTTTGTGCAGTGCACGTGCCTCTCACTGTTGTGGCCTCTCCCGTTGTGGAGCACAGGCTCCGGACGCGCAGGCTCAGCGGCCATGGCTCATGGGCCCAGCTGCTCCACGGCATGCGGGATCTTCCCGGACTGGGGCACGAACCCGTGTCCCCTGCATCAGCAGGCGGACTCTCAACCACTGCGCCACCAAGGAAGCCCAGATATAAGAAATTTAAAAATCAAATTCTGTCTTGAATATCTAGAGTAGTGATTTCCATTTCAAGGTTTTGTAATTTATAATATTTAGATCTGCAATAAAAATATAAATACAACCTTTTAGAAAGATATGGATAGAAAGTGGGGGGAAATGTGTGCTGCAAGTCTGAGGCATGAGGAAAAGCTATTGGAGATCTTGTATACTTAGCATTTTCTACATAAAACATTGCCTTTAAATTATATTGACCTTCTCTCAAAGGTACATGTACTTTGAGGAGTGGTCCATAGCAGTGATGATCTAAGCCTCTTTTTACTTTGCAAGTAAGGAATTTTTTCTTTCTCATAAGGTCTACAGAGCCTCACTTTTTAAATTAAGCATGCTTCATCAGCCTTGAAAAACACTACACTCAAGAGAAATGAAGGAGGTCAGAGAAGGGATAAAAAAAAAGAAAAAAGAAACACAACAAAATAACTACACTTATACCAAAAACAAAACAAACACAAACAAGAGACCAATAAAATTCGATTCATTAGACTTTGTGTTTCTACTCTTCACAATGACCATACAAGGAATGGGATATGTGATAATTAAGAAACAAACTAATAAGAATTAGTAGAATATAGTCCTGGCCCTGAAAAAAGAAATCTTCTAATGTAGTCAAGGAGGCTGGCATACAAAATTAAGAGTGCCTTGTGATACATTCTGCAATAAAGCTACATACCAGGGACCAGGATAACCACAGAGAACCGAGCTAGGCTTTATAGGGGAGGACCTTATAAGATGATGGACCTTATAAGATGGACCTTATAAAAATGATGTATATCAGGAATAGGTAGAAAAAGGGAAGGATATGTACACAGGATAGAGATGCAAAGAGTGCTGGATATATGTGAATGAGGATTGGCTCAGTTTTTAAAGAAGGCAGAGGCTGGGAGGGTAATGGAATATGTGGCTGGTAAGGTAGGATGGGGGTAGAGTATAAATGGTTATGTATTACCATACTAAAAAATTTAAAACTTATCCTAGAGGCAGTGGGAAGGCCATAGAAGTTTCTTATCACATAATTATGTGGTAGAAAGAAGTTCAAGTTGTAGAGAATTAACTGGTATTTTCCCTATAATGCCTCTCAGACTTTTAAGGTGGCCATGTTTGTTTCAAAAAATGTTTTTCATACTTAAACTGCCAAAGAGCATAATAGGGTATTGTTTGCAGGCTGCATTTGAAAAGATCATTTAAGATAATTTTACACATGTGTAAATATAGATTTTTTTTCTTTACTCAATATTAAGAAAAATGGGACTCCCCTGGCAGCACAGTGGTTAAGAATCCTCCTGCCAATGCAGGGGACATGGGTTCGAGCCCTGGTCTGGGAAGATCCCACATGCCGCAGAGTAACTAAGCCCGTGTGCCACAACTACTGAGCCTGCACTCTGGAGCCTGCACTCTGGAGCCTGCGAGCCACAACTACTGAGCCTGCATGCCACAATTACTGAAGCCCGTGCTCCTAGAGCCTGTGCTCCGCAACAAGAGAAGCCACCACAATAAGAAGCCCATGCACTGCAACCAAGAGTAGCCCCTCCTCTCTGCAACTGGAGAAAACCAGCTCCCAGGGGTGAAGACCCAACACAGCCAAAAATAAATAAATAAGTAAATAAATAAATGTATTTAAAAAATACAAAGAAAAGTGATGTTGGTAGTTTTCTAAAATTTTCTAATTTAAAAAGGTACGTTATAAATAAGTTCAGATATATTCAATGAACTTTTTATCTACTTTTTAAAACATTTGCTTTTTTTTCTAGAAGAAGAAAATATTGTTTATCTATCTTTGCCAAATCCCTTAGAACTCTAAGATGAGAAAAATGATAATTCATTTCCTTCCTACTGACTATTGTACTAACATCCTGACATTTCTTCTTGCATCATTTGGTTTTAGCAGTCCGTGGTTAATAAGAATCCTACAAGCTTCTTTGCCAAGATGAAATTATAAGTTTTGATTCATTTCAGGAGTAAGTAGGTAGGGAGTTAGACTTACGTTTTCATCCTGTCTCCATTTACCTGAGTTTTACTTATGGCAAACCATAAGTCCCTTATTGTATCCTTTATTGTATCCTAAGTAATTCTCCATAGCTGTGCAATTGAGCTTATAGCTAAGTTCAAGTCTTTTTCTGATCTGCCAATGGCTCTTATTTGATGATGCTTATGTCATCATTTTAAGGCAGTTCCAAAGCAATCGAGAAGCTGGTGATCCTATTAGAAGATATCACCTGACTATCTAGACTTCACAGGACAATGATTTAAAGGAATAGTAGTGCTATACGTAGATTTCTGTTAATTATAGACTATCAGGGTATCATATTCAAGGTTGAGCAAATATCTGATGATATGAATGCACAATACGACTCAGAAAAAAATGCAAAAGAAAAGGTAATTAGTGAATTACTTTTTCCCCTGAAAAATTTTTAATCAACTTTTTCAAGATATAATTTACATACACAATAAAATTCACTAATTTTAAGTTCATGGTTAGATGAGTTGAAAAATGCATATGCTTGTGTAAGCACCACCAAAATCAACCTAGAGAAAATTTACCTCACCTCAAGGCATTCTTTCATGCATCTTTTCACTTATATGTCTACTTTCAGTTCTAGTCAACCACTATGACTAATCACTATAGATTAAATTTACCTTTTCTAGAATTCCCTTTAAATGGAACCATAGGATGCATACTCTTTTTTTTTTTTTTTTCGTGTGTGTGTGTGTGGTACGTGGGCCTCTCACTGCTGTGGCCTCTCCAGTTGCGGAGCACAGGCTCCGGATGCGCAGGCTCAGCGGCCATGGCTCACGGGCCCAGCTGCTCCGCGGCATGTGGGATCTTCCCGGACTGGGGCACGAACCCGTGTCGCCTGCATCGGCAGGCGGACTCTCAACCACTGCGCCACCAGGGAAGCCCGATGCATACTCTTTTGAGTCCAGCTTCTTTTACTTGGTCTATTTTTGAGATTCATCCACGTGTGAATCAATAGCTTCTTCCTATTTATTGCTGGGTAGTATTCAATTTTATGGATATACAAAAATATGTTTACCTATTCACTTATTAATAGATATTTGGGTTACTTCAAGTTTACCATTACAAATAAATCCGCTATGAACATGCACATATAATTCTTTGTGTGGGCACAAGGTTTCGTTTTTCTTGAGTGAATACCTAGTAGTGGAATTGCTTATCATCTGGTGTTTGTTTAATTTTGTGAAAAACCACCAAATTATTTTCTAAGGTAGTTAGTTGTACCATTTTATGCTTCCAGAAATGTGTGAGAGTTCCAGTTGCTCCACATCCTTCACAATATTTGCCATTATCAATATTTTTACTGTTAGTTATTCTAATATGTAGTGATACTGTATTTTTAAATTTGCATTTCTCTGAAGGCAAATAATATTGAGTGTGTTTTTAAATGCTTACTGGTCATTTATATTTGCCTGCTTTTCAGTTAGGTAGTTTGTCTTTATATATATACATATATATATATGTATACATATTATATATGTATATATATAAATATATATATACATATATATATTTATATATATACATATATATATATACACATATATATGTGTATATATATATATGTCTTCCTGCTAATATGAACTACATCCATTGATTTTCCAATATTAACCCACGTGTACATTCCTAAATGGGATTAATCCCATTTAGTTATGATTTTATCCTTTTTAATTATTATAATTTTATTTGCATATATTTTAAAAAGATATGTTCATCTATGTTTATGAGAACTAATAATCTGAAGTTTTCCTTTCGTATAATATCTTCTGATTTTGTTATCGTAGTAATACTGGCTTTTGAGTTTAGAACAGCTTTTAATTGATGCCTGGTTTAGACCTACTACTAAGGCATTTTCCTTCCAGAGTTTCTGTTGAATGCCCAGGTATTTAAGGACTCTACTCTTTGGCTAGTATGAACTCAAATATCTCCCAGTCCCATCTGAGCTCTTGTTCAGATCTCAGCCCCCAAGTTGCTTTTTGTCTTGACTTGTGGGTTTCTAAACTATGCATCATGACTTCGTATTCGGCAAGAGTGGAGGAGCCCTCTGTGTGTATTTCTGGAGCTCTAGCTCTGTAGTGCTTTCATCTTTTAAAACTCTGCCCTTCAAATTCCAGGCACCCATCTCACTGCACTCAGATCTCTGTCTTCTTAACTCAGTGACATGTCTACGTTTTGCTTAGGATCCCCCTCCCTGCACCATGGCCTGGATAGTGTCTCCAGGTAGAAAGCTGGGAGAGTTGTAGGGACCACCCGATTTGTTTCCCTTTCTTCAGAGATCAACATCCTACACTGCCTGTCGTCTAATGTCTGAACACACTTTTGAATGTATTTTGTCCAGTTTTCTAGTTGTTTACTTGTGAGGGAGTAAGTCCATTTCCCGTTACTCTATCATGCTCAGAGGCAGAAATCCAGTGCCCTACTTTTTGTTGTTGTTTAAAACCAATTGAGTTAAGCACAGTGTCTGATCCTGCACTCTTTGGTTGGAGTGAATGAAACACTGCATGAATGAATAAAGCACTGGGTATTTTTTCAAATTGAGACGCAATATGTGCCTTCTTATTTGAAAGAGGCCATAAATAGGCATCCATTCATCAACTGGATGTTCACTGAATCCAAAACCAGTTTGGTCAAATGACAAGGCTTAGAAACATGACTGAGATCCCTTAAGAACTGGCTATTTATTTAAAGATCCAGATTTTTTTTTTTTACAAAATAATGGAAGAGTTTTTCGCTCATATATATTCTAAAAATCTAGTTAGCTTTATTTGAACACCATTTTTTTCCACCTTCAGAAATAGTACATGAATAAAAACCAGGAACACCCTTAATCTATTTGGATGTATGCAACACAATTTTATATAATTTTAACAGTAGGCTTAAGCTAGGAGTGGAGAGAAGAACTGAGGTCAGTATGCTCTGAAAGAGAAACACTGCCACGTTATTTTATGGGCTCAGAGTATCAACATTTCAATTGATTCAATAAAATATTATAAAGATGAAACTAAAGATTAACATCATGACAGCATACATTTTTCAATCATGATTTTGAATTATGATGAAAATTTGTACTGTTTATCCATACCAGTTTGTCTGTTCCCTTTCATGACTAGTAATAAGCAGTTATAAAATGATAGCTTGAAGTTAGAGTTTAGCCCTCAACCCTAGACTCCTGAAGCAACTTGGCCTTTTAGGGAGTCAGACAGTTGACTTTGGCCTCTGATCAACAGAGTATACCAACCACTAGTTATTTTATGTATTAATGACATTGAGGTATAATAAGAATGTAGTTTGAAAATTATTAATGTGCTTTCTTCTTTCACCTTTTTGAATTTAAGACCTTTGCCCTAGTTCCCCAGGGGTAGACATTGCCTGGGACTATATTAGGAACTGATGGTGTAGAATACAAAGAGAAAGACCTAGTTAATATTCACCTTCTGATATGCAAAATAAAATTATGCCACATGTTAGTCTTTCGGATCTTACCATAGACTAAGTTTGAAGGACTCTGTTCACAGTTTTCTCTAACAGTGTAAAGAATACACTCCTTCCTTCTTGACAGGCCTTCTCTGATAGAAGGAAGATGTGACATAAGGGAAACAGAAGAAAGCTCTTTCCCCTCAAGGCTGGTCCAGGTATTTGCATGATGAAGGTTGGAAAGAAAAGAAGATACCAAAGCACTTAGATGTGTTTGTCCCAATTTCCTTTTGGGGCATTGGTTGTGGTTAAGCTCACAGGCTCACTAAGTTTAGGGGGCTCAAGAAAGTTAGGGCTCTTGACCTCGTACTTGTATGGGTCTCTGAAATGAGGCTACACACATTAAAATTGGGGAATACTATTGATCGGTTGGATACTTTGAAGTTTATAAATCCTGGGCTGAGTATCAGGAGTATTTCAGGAGGCAAGGTGATCCCAACAGCACAGGATGGAGTGGATATCTCGGCCTTGGGCTGGTGGAGGTGGAGCTTTAGACTAAGGAGTTGCAGCCATCAAGGACTAAAACCAGATTGAGTTGGTAACAGATGGCTGATGCTTCCTATGAGTGCTTCTAGAGCTGAAACACTGAATCATGAATTACTGACTCTAAACTGCAACAAAGGAGGCCAGCAGGGCTCATAGTGGCAAGGTGAACAAAGGTTATAGCCCTTTAGGACAGTGGACAGCAGGGAGCACATATCTGAGGATTAGCATGTAGTTATTTCTATCAACTCCAGGGGGACCACAATACTCCCAAGGACATCTGTGCTCTACACTCTACCCTTCTCTACTCATACAGATTCCTTAGAGAAGTTAGGGGGAGGAATAGAGTGTTAGAGACACTGAGAATTTTTATCCAGAGAAAATGAACCCAATACAATTTAATCCTTAATCTGTAGCTTTAACCAGAATTGGTGAGTCAATCATTTTTGCCCTCACTAGGGGGTCAACCACAGAGATTATTTGTGGATAGGAATTTGTTAAAACAAAATCAAAAAGCTTCATTTCCTCTGCATGTTTAACCTGAATTTAAAAATCACTTTAATTAATGGTTTGTAATGTTGATGTAAATTTTACCCAAATTATCTGAATTAGTTTCATTGAAAATGGAAATCTAAAATGTACAAAATTCTATTTGAAGTACTATGGCAGGTTCAGCACACACATGCATGAGTGCTATCATTTTCTGCCCCTCCTCTACCCTCTGTTCCTTTAATTTCCCAATCATACCCACCATACCATCACTAATTAGTCAAAAAAATTGTTTTGTTTTGTTTTACTGAGACAGGAAACAGGCTGTACAAGTTTTTCAACATGGCACTCTAGGCAGCAACTACTAATTGCTCAAAGTTAGTAGGATAGAAGAAATTTATTTTGCAGCTCTGTACAAAGAGGAACCCAAAGATCTTTAAGATATGGTCTCTGCCTTCAATTGAATAATGAAGAATGTAAATCATGTGTAGAAGTTAACTAGTAAACTAGGTAGTTTATGATGTAGGATGTATAAGTGTGGAGTAAATGAATGCTACAGAATTTCACACAAGGAAGAGAAAACTGGAGGTTGGGAAGAGAAAACATGAAGAAATGTTCATCAAAAATGTAGTTCTTCAGGTACACCATAAACGCAATTTGGAGAGATGGAGAAAATAAAGGAGGGAATTTTCTGATATTGTGAGTAGCCCTCAAATTCCCAAGTATACTGGAATAAGCCAAGTATGCATTATAAAAAAGTATGTAAAAGTTTGGGCTCAAAACCTCACTCTACCACTTACCAACTTGTCAACTTGGATGAGTGACCTCGGCTCTTTGAATCCATTTCCTCATCTGTGACAATGTGGATGATAATAACCAAATATTAGTATTTTTGAGGATTAAATGAAATAACTTAAAAGGCACCGAGTTAAGTACCTGGTGCATAGCTCAACAATGTTATTTAACTCTATTTCCTTCCTGTTCATCATTGCCTTTCATCTCCTTTGACTCAGCAAGTTTCTCTTATGGAAGATTTTGTTCCATGTAGAGTCTTCCTATTCCATTATTTCTTTGTATGACACCTTTCTAATTCCTATTATGTTGAAAATTCAGAAAGGATCATTTAAAATAAATGCTTCCTAAAGGAACCACAAAACCAAGAATCTTTAATTTAACTGCCACAGATTTAAATATTCACATTTCACAAGCTCAACCTTAAACCCCAAGTACAATAAACTTTCTCATGAGCAGAATAGTTAAAATGGTTGCGTGTACTAGAGACTTTTTGTTAAGGACATTACATTTTCTTATCATCTTTGAATATGGTCATTATATTTTGTTGGCTATTTTCAGTTCAAAATGCACCATGTAGTGTATGGGGATTTAGATACAGGGTAATTTAGCCACATGGCTCCTATCATTACACTGTCTGGGCAGAGAAACCTGAGCTCAGCTGTGCCAGTGTTTGTTTTACTTCTTACTAGGCCTCAGGCTAAAGTGGAGGTGAGGAGTTATGCACATGTGGAATTAATAAAATGTGTTGAGATCAGATTACTATTAATTGGATGATGTAATTCCACATTATCAAATTTTCTGCTGGAAATAAGGGTCTACCTGCATTCTGAACACCTGTATCCTTAAATGATAAAACCGTGTATACTATGTGTTTTGAAGAATGGTCACAGAATTCGGTGACTTGCCAAGAAATGTAACTATCAGTTTATAGCTAAATAGGTATTATGTTCAGATTGGGTTATGGATCGATAAGGAGAGAACTTCTCTATCTCTCTATCTCTTTATCTCCCTATCTCCTTCTGTGTCTCTAATCCCTGCCAAGGATATGGACCCTAAAGGAAATGAGGTAGCTACATAGAGCAAAAACAAGTGCAATATTTTTAGTAAGATTTTCCTCTTGCCCCTGGACTCTTTATGCTTCTGACATTCTTGGACTTTTGGGATCCTGCTAGGGTTGGGAAAGAGGCTGAATTTGCTACTTCCTTGCTCTTTTCTACTTAAGTTTAAATCTCATTATTGACAAAAGTAATCTATATGCTTGTTGTTTAAATACATCAGGTTCTTCTGGTTCATTAACCAAATTCAGAGCTAGCAACTACAGGTGGAAAATGGAGTCAATGCCTGAATGTCTCTTAAAAATATCTCTGCATGTGGCTTCCAAATGTCCCAGAATATCTGTTTTCCCAAACCATATGAGACACTTTTCTCTTTTATCAATGTCTGGGGCTTCCTAGGAATTGAAGGATGAGGCTGGCCTACTGAGAGGATGGTACAAGTTATGAACACCACTAAGAATTTGTAATTTGTCAATTGGTTAATGTTAGCTGTCTTTTGAGATCAAATGCTCAGAAAGTTATAGACATTTTGGTCTCTGGGCTCACATGCAGTTTGGGATTTTTTCTCTTGGTATCAGTAAGACCAAGACCTTATTCCTGGAATGATTTCAAGTTCATCACATGCTCAGGATGGTTGTGGTTTTAGTAGTAGTCACTGGAATAGTGGCTCCCAAGTGCTGGTCTAAAGACAGTGCCTGTCTTAACAAGGGTTCCACTGTTCCAAAGTAAAATGGAAAAAATGTTGGTTTCCCAAATTTATGGGGAAAAATTTTAGGGGTCTATGAAATCTGAAAGTTAGGAAATTATTGTCCTATCCTATACTAGGACAAATGATTAAAAAGATTAAAAGGATCCAACAGCATTTTAACTCACCTATTACAGTAACTGAAAAAAATAATTAGGGCAAATTCTAAAATCAGCAGCTACTCTGTTCTTTTCTTAGCACAGATTAAGCAAGTGAGATATTCTATAAGTATTAGAATGTCAAATATTGACCAGCAACATTGGTCGCTGTCAGGTAGAAAATAAGGTGGAAGGTAAATTAGATCATATTTTATATTTTGTTTATATAAAAATAGAGATAAGTGGCCATGGATAACTCTATATAGAGAAATTCAATGAGAAATTTACCTAGGGGAGGTGAAATCTGGGGAGGGATTTATGACAGTAGTTTTTTTTTTAATTTGATACATTTATATATTGTAATATAATGGCTGAGGTAGCAATATTTATCACATTATATAATTATAGCACAATGTGATTTCCTATATTCATTACACTGTGCATAGATCTTGATGGCTTATTTACTACTTGCTACATGTGTACCTTTAACACCATCAGTCTTACCCCCACCATCCCACGCTCTGGTAACCACCATTTTACTCTCTGTTTTTTACACGTTTAACTTTTTTAGATTCCACACGTAAATGATATTATACAGTAGTTGTCTTTTGCTGTCTGACTCATCTCACTTAGCATAATGTGCTCAAGGTCCATCCACATTGTCACAAATGGGAAGATATATTCCTTTCTCATGACGGAATAATATTCCACTGAGTGTATATTTCACATCATTTTTGTCCATTGACCTGTTGATGGGCATTTGGGTTTCCATATCTTGGTTATTGTGAATAATGCTGCCATCAACATGGGAGTGTGTATTCTGCTCGAATCCTATTTTCATTTGCTTTGGATATATACTCAGAAGTGGAATTGCTGGATTGTATGGTATACCTATTTTTAACTTTTTTGAGGAAACTCCATATTTTTTTCCATAGTGGTTGGACCAATTTATATTCCCATCAACAATGTATAAAATTTCCCTATTTACCACATCCTTATCAGCACTTGTTGTCTCTTGTCATCTTGATAATAGCCATTCTAACAGGTGTGAGGTGATTTCTCATTGTGGTTTTGCATTTTGCTAATAATTAAAGTTGAGTATTTTTCATGTATCTGTTGGTCACTTTGATGTCCTCTTTGGAAAAGTGTCTATTTAGTTCTTATGCCCATTTTTTAAATTGAATTGTCTGTTTTTTTGTTATTGAGTTGACTGAGTTCTCTATTTTTTGGATATCAATCACTTACCAATATATGGTTTGCAAAATTGTACCATTATGTAAGTTTTTTCATTTTGTTAATTGTTTCTTTTGCTGTGCAGAAGCTTATGAGTTTGATGTAATCTTATTTGTTGATTTTTTTTCTTTTGTTGTTTCTGCTTTTGTTGTTATGCTCCCAAAATTATTGCCAAGACCAATATTGATGAGCTTCTTCTTGACATTTTCTTCTAGGAGTTTTATGGGTTCAGGTTTTATGTTTAAGTCTTTGATCCATTTCAAGTTAATTTTTGTAAGTGGTATGAGATAGGGGTCCAATTTAATTGTTCTACATGTGTTTCTCCAGTTTCCCCAGCATTATGAGCTAAAGAGACTATCTTTTCCCAATTAGATATTCTTGGCTCCCTTGTTGAATATTAGTTGGCTAGTGATACCTCCAGCTTTGTTCTTTTTCTTCAAGATTTCTTAGGGATTGCATTGAATCTGTAGATTGCTTTGGCTAGCATGGCCAATTTAACAATGTTAATTCTTCTTATAGATCAACATGGATGCATTTACATTTGTTTGTGTCTTCTTCAACTTCTTTCAGCAAAGTTTAGTGGTTTTCATTGTACATATATTTCACTCCCTTGGTTAAATTTTTTCCTAAATATTTGTTTTTGATGCTATTATAAATTAGATTGTTTTCTTTATTTCTTTGTCAGATGCTTCATAATTAGTGTTAAGGAATGAAATTGATTTTTGTCTGTTGATTTTGTAACATGCCACTTTACTGATATTGCTGACTACTTCCAGAGTTTAAAAACTTATTCTTTGGGTTTTTCTATATATAGGATCATAGGATCATATCATCAGCAAATTACAATTTTAGTTCTTCGTTTTCAATTTGGATGCCTTTATTTCTTTGTCCTGTCTAACTGCTCTAGATAGTACTATATTATTTGAATGGGTGTGGTTGAGAGTGGGCATTTTTGCCTTTTCCCGATCTTAGAGGAGACATTTTCAATTTTTCTCCATTGAGTATAATGTTATCTGTGAGTTTGTCATATATGGCTTTTATTATGTTGAAGTATGTTCCTTCTACACCCACTCTGTTAAGGGTTTTTATCATGAAAGAATGTTGTATTTTGCCAAATGCTTTTTCTTCCTTTTTTCTTAATCTAGCTAAAGGTTTATCAATTCTGCTTCTCTTTTTGAATAACTAGCTCTTAGATTTTTGATCCTTTGTATTGTTTTTCCAGCCTTATTCATTTATTTCTGCTTTGATTCTTATTATTTCCTTCCTTTTACCAACTTTGGGCTTAATTAGGTCTTCTTTTTCTAGTTCCTTGGGTTGTAAAGTTAGGTTATTTGAAATCTTTCTAATTTCTTAATATATGCATTATTGCTATAAACTTTCCTCTCAGAACTGCTGCATTCCATAATATTTGACATGATGTGTTTTCATTTTCATTTGTATCAAGATAATTTTTTATTTCCCTTTTGATTTCTTCTTGGAACCAATGGTTCTTTAGAAGTGTGTTGTTTAGTTTCTGTATATTTGTAAATCATCTCATTTTCCTCTTGTTGATTTCTAGTTTCATACCATTGTGGTCAGAGAAGATAGTATGATTCCAGTTTTCTTAAATTTGCTAATATTTGTTTCATGGCCTGTCATATGATCTATCCTGGAGAATATTCCAAGTTCACTTGAGAAGAATGTGTGCTCTGCTTCTGTTGGAGTGTTCTGTATTTGTCTATTATATTTATTTGTTCTAAAATGTATTTCAGTTCCAATGGTTCCATTGCATTTCTGTCTGGATTATCTGTCCATTGCTGATAGTAGGGTATTGAAGTTCCTTACAATTATTGTATTTTTTTCTACTTGCCCTTAAGATCTATTACTAATTGCTTGATATATTTCAGTGCCTTGGTGTTGGGAGCATATATATTTATGATTGTTATACCTTCTTAATGTATTGACTCCTTTATCATTAGGTAATGACCTTCCTTGTCTCCTGTTAGCCTTTTTGGCTTGAAGTCTATTTTGTCTGATATAAGCATGGCTATGCCCATCTTCTTTTTTTTTTTTTTTTTTTTTTGCGTTATGTGGGCCTCTCACTGTCGTGGCCTCTCCCGTCGCGGAGCACAGGCTCCGGACATGCTGGCTCAGCGGCCATGGCTTATGGGCCTAGCCGCTCTGCGGCATGTGGGATCCCCCCAGACCAGGGCACGAACCCGTGTCCCCTGCATCGGCAGGTGGACTCTCAACCACTGCGCCACCAGGGAAGCCCTGCCCATCTTCTTTTTATTTCTGTTTGCTGAGAATATCTTCTTTCATCTTTTCACTTTAAACCTGTGTGTTTCTTTAGAGGTGAAATGAGTCTCCTGTAGGCAGCATATAATTGGACCTTGTTTTTTGTTTGTTTTTTAATCTGTCCAGTCATGATGTCTTTGATTGGTGAGTTCAATCTATTTATATTTAGGGTGATTATTGATATGTAAGGATTTACTACTGTCATTTTATCTTTTGTGTTCTAGTTATCTTGTCTCTTCATTGTTTTCTTTTTCCTTCTGTTTCTGTCTACCTTTGTAAGTTGGTGGTTTTCTATGATGAAAAACCATCTTTCCTTTTCTATGTTTCATGTCTCTGCTCTAGATTTTTGCTTTGTGGTTGCTATGAAGTTTACATAAAACATCTCATAGATAAAATAGCACTTTTCCTGCTGATAGCAATATATATTTTTTCATCTATACAGGTTTTACCCTTTTGCTCTTCCCCTTTTATATTTATTTTTTTGACTTTTTTTTTAACATCTTTATTGGAGTATAATTGTTTTACAATGGTGTGTTAGTTTCTGCTTCATAACAAAGTGAATCAGTTATACATATACATATGTTCCCATATCTCTTCCCTCTTGCATCTCCCTCCCTCCCACCCTCCCTATCCCACTGCTCTAGGTGGTCACAAACCACTGAGCTGATCTCCCTGTGCTATGCGGCTGCTTCCCACTAGCTATCTATTTTACGTTTGGCAGTGTATATATGCAGAGTGAAGTAAGAAAGAGAAAAACAAATACTGTATGCTAACACATATATATGGAATCTAAGAAAAAAAAAAAGGTCATGAAGTACCTAGGGGTAAGACGGGAATAAAGACACAGACCTACTAGAGCATGGACTTGAGGATATGGGGAGGTGGAAGGGTAAGCTGTGACAAAGTGAGAGAGTGGCATGGACATATATACACTACCCTTTTATATTTTTGATGTCACAAATTATCTCTTTTTATACTGTGATTTCATTATCAAGTTGTAGTAGCTATAGTAGTTGTAGTTGAAGAGCTCCTTTTAACATTTCTTATAAGGCTGGTCTAGTGTTGGTGAACTCACTCAGCTTTTGTTTGTCTGTGAAAGCCTTTATTTCTCCTTCATATCTGTAAGGTAACTCTGCTGGATAGAGTATTCTTAGTGGGCAGTTTTTATCTTTCAATATTTTGAGTATGTTATTCCATTCTCTCCTGGCTTGTAGAGTTTTTGCTGAGAGATCTCTGATAGCCTAATGGGAGTATCTTTGTAAGTTACTGTTTTTTTCCCCTGGCTGCTTTAAAATTTTTTTTTTATTATTATTACTGACCTTTAACAGTTTTAATATAATATGTCTTGGAGAAGGTCTTTTTCCCTTGAGATAATACAGTGTTCTATTATCCTCATGGACTTGTATATCCAGTTCCTTCCCCAGTTTTGGGAAGTTCTCAGCTATTATGTCTTTAAATAAGCTCTCAGTTCCCTTCCTCTCTTCTCCTTCTGGGATACTGATTATTCTTCTGTTGCCTTACCTAATGGAATCAGATAGTTTTCGTAGGGTTTCTTCACTTAAAAAAAAATCTTAGCTCTCTCTCCTCTTCCACCTGTACTATTTCTATATGTCTATCCTTGAGCTCACTAATTCTCTCTTCCATATGACCTGCTTTATTTCCAATGCATCCTAATGCATTCTTCATCTCATTTTTTGAGTTCTTCAGTGGCAGAATTTCTGTTTGGTTCTTTTTTAGGATTCCAATTTCTTTGGTTAAGTACTCCTTCTGTTCATTAATTTTATTCCTAAGATTGCCTTTCTTGAGTTTTCTTGTAGCTCATTGAATTTCTTCATAATAGCCACTTTTAAATTCCTTATCAGTTAGATCACAATATTCCATGTCTTTGGATTCTACTGCTAGAAAATTGTCATCTTCTTTTGTGATAACCTATTATTGTGACTTTTTATGGTGTTTGATGAAAAGTGCCTCTGCCACCACATTTGAAGTAGTAAACACCTTTCTTATTAAGGCAAGGCTTTGTTTACTTTGATTCTAGTAATTCATTAGGTTGATAGTTATCTGCCTTTTGTTTTCCAGAAGGTGGTGATATAGCACAAGTTTTTGGTTTCTCTTATAGTTGCTGACTAAGGTTGGGAGCCTGAACATAAAAAAAAAAACAAACTAAGGGTGGCAGCAGAGTCGGGGGAGGAGGTGTGAGGAGATGTGTACTTAGCACTTATGGCTTTGGATGTACCCATGTCCTGGTAGGGGAATCCTCAAGTGAGAGGGTCCCAGAGGATTGTGGGCAGTCCTGTTGCCTCCAGGGGACAGACAGCAGGAGACACTTTCTATCAGCTCTCTGTGTCTGCATACTTCCCCCTTCCTTCCCTTCCTTCACTCAGGTCTCCCTTTTGAGAGAGAAACTGGTCCCTCCATCTGTAGCACATGTGGCCAGGCAAACCCTCCCTCACCACCTTCACCTTCTGCTTCCTCTGCCAGAAAAGTTGTACTGCCTTCTCTGCTATCACAGCCTCTGTTGCTGCAGGCTCCACTTCCTCCATCGTCCAATCCCCCACTTTCAGACAGATGAATATCCATCTCTTGGGTGTCCTAGTGTGTTGTGCAGTTTCTTCCCCCTTTAACCGCCACCTCCATTTGTGGCTGTCTGATTAGTTGTGAAGCAAAGAGGAGAGAAAAAAAGAACGACTCAAATCACCATGATGCTGACATCACTCTCCTCACAGTAATTAATTGATAGATTCAGGTATGTCTCTGTCATCATTGACTCATCAGTCAGCATGTGTTGAGGGCATAACATTTACTGAGAATTCTGTCATCTCTATGTTGCTTTTGATTCACTTACTCTGTTACACATCAACCTGTGTGTGGTGACTGCTTATTATTTCCCTAGTGTGACAGACCTGGATATGCTCACTGGACATGACTAAGAGCCAAAGAATCTATGGTTGTCCATTTAGCACAGTCCTGTGATTCTGAACTTCAAAGTCCCAGGTAAAAGCTGTTTACTTATTTTTCTACTTTTGTGTTTGTTATAGGTTATCCTACACATCCAGGTGACAATTAACTTAGTGCCTAGTTTCCAGGCCTTCTCAAGTAAAGCAACTCACTATTGATAAATCATTCAGCAATATATTATTCAGTTAAGCCTCCTTAGTTCGGTGAGTATAATAATGGTATCATCTTAGACCAAGTTGCATCTCAGGCAGGAAATATCCCTCAGAGCTAAGTAAGTAATTATTTGGCTTTATATTTTTTGTTCTTATAATGACTAATACCAGGTGATGCTTTTAGGTAGCTTGAGATTTATGAAGCACAGTGCCTAAATCTCAATGAATGTAACAGTAGGGGCAAATAACTATACTCTGTACTACTGTATTTGCAAGACACTAAGTGCATTATATATTTCACTTCATGTAAACCTTTTAAAGACTCTGTGAGATGGCTACTACTATTATTATTATCCCCATTTTACAGATGTGTAAACTGAGGCATAGAAGGGGTTAAATAATTGTCCAGAATGGCAGTGAGTGGTGAAGCCAAGTTCTTTGACTGCTGACTGCAAATACTGAACCTGTTGAGTTGGTTGTTGATGGCAATCATGCAACCATCACATAGAAGGGCAGATTTGTGGCCATTATTACCTTCCTAAGATACAATAAAACAAAGGGCACAAATCTTATTTATTATTGATTTGCTTGTTCTTTCAACTGATTTTTAAATTTAAAAAAATTTTTAAATTTTCACTAAATTTTAGATTCTTTTCCCGTATAGATCATTACAGAATATTGAGTAGAATTCCCTGTGTTATACAGCAGGTCCTTATTAGTTATTTCTTTTATACATAGTAGTGTGTATATATCAATCCCAATCTCCCAATTTATCCCTGCCCCCTTAACCCCCTGGTAGCCATAAATTTTTTTCTGCATCTGTGACTCTATTTTGTTTTGTAAATAAGTTCATTTGTACCATTTTATTTTTAGATTCCACATATAAGTGATATCATATGATATTTGTCTTTCTCTGTCTGGCTTACTTTACTCAGTATGACAATCTCAGTATTAGGCAGGATCTAATTTGAAGAGAGGAAAACAGTAGACTGAACGATACAAAACTGCTGTACTACAGAAATGAGTTTCTAACCAGGCATGTGTGTCGTTCCTCCCCTAGTATTTCATCATCCCTGCCATCACCATCATCATCATCACCATCCCACGGTTTTGATGACCATGTGGAGAATTTTCTCCCCAGAGTAAACACTGTATTATTCATTAAAGGCTACTTCCATCTTCCTACATATACTCTTCCACCAAATTTTCTTTTAAATGGAAATTTGTTTCCCAGCATAGGATGAAAGGAGCATTTAACTCTAAATTTCATTTAATTTTTCTAAATTTAATTTCTAAATTTCTAAAATTTCTAAATTTTATTTTTAAATTTTCACTAAATTTCAATAAAATCATTAAAACTAAAAAAAACCTTCTGCTATCTTGCTTCTCATTTTATTAAAAAAATCCAAATATAATTCTCTCTCTGTTGTACTTAGTTGAATAATTGTCTTTTTTTCCCTTAGTTTATCTTATTGGCCCGTAGAACACAGTACCTTATGTTCCAGAGGTTTCTTTTCTCCCTTGATTTTGGGACAAAAGACTTATTAATATGTAAGTATTGAATTTTTTTTAGATTGATCAGTAATCTCTGATGGATGTTATAGCAAAATTTAATCGGAACAGAAAAAAATAATGAAGTTTTATTTGTTCATGTTATATAAGATTTACTTTATTATTAGAAAATTTTTTTTTTTTTTTTTCTGTATGCGGGCCTCTCACCGTTGCGGCCTCTCCCGTTGCGGAGCACAGACTCTGGATGCGCAGGCTCAGCTGCCATGGCTCACGGGCCCAGCCACTCTGCGGCATGTGGGATCTTCCCGGACCGGGGCACGAACCTGTGTCCCCTGCATCGGCAGGCGGACTCTCAACCACTGCGCCACCAGGGAAGCCCTCTTCTAGTTTTTTATTCCAATTATTTATAGGACATTTTCACTTGGATGTCCACATCATTTTAAACTCAACTAGGAGGCAATATAAAGTTATGGTTAATAGCATAACAAAAATAAGTTTAAATTATGATTAAAGTTAAGTTTTCTATAGTAAGATAACTATTAATTGAACGACCACCAAACTAATTCTCATCGTTAGCTTATATTGTTTCTATCAATAATTTCTTTTCCTAAAAGAAAATGCAAAATGCATGCCAACTGTGTTTGAGTCAAAATGAATTTATTTTTGTGTCTCTTTCACATAAATAAATTAACAATGAACTATAAACTCTGAGAAGAGTTGTAGCTACAGGAGTTTGAAGGTTTTTAACCTTTACCTTTTTTGTTTCTTAACATCTTTATTGGAGTATAATTGCTTTACAATGGTGTGTTAGTTTCTGCTTTATAACAAAGTGAATCAGTTATACGTATACATATATCTCCATATCTCTTCCCTCTTGCGTCTCCCTCCCTCCCACCCTCCCTATCCCACCCCTCTAGGTGGTCATAAAGCACAAGCTGATCTCCCTCTGCTATGTGGCTGTTTCCCACTAGCTATCTATTTTACATTTGTTAACCCTTACCTTTTATTCTGGCATAAAAACTTCAAGCACCTCTTCACGAGGGAAACCTTTACAAAAGTGTTTATCAGCTTCAGCCTCTTCCAGGTTCTTGATAGAATGAGGTACAAGGCAAGGGTCTAAACTTGAAAACACCCATGTCGTAGCTTATTGGAGGAGCTGATGACCTAGTTATCTGGAGTTCTATTTGACTGTGCTCAGAAGATTGTGTGAAAGAGGAAGACTGGACACATTGGAGCCTGACAGTTGTTGCCTCTGGTGACCCTACACTAAGACTCTTAAGTGATCAGATCACAAGAGCTGCCCCTTGTTATCTCTAACAGTGTTATGCCTATCTGGACATAAAGAGTTAGCTCACTCGAGCTTTTGGGGCTGTTCTAGTTGGGGATCAATGAGGAGAGATAATTTTAGACATAGCAATGAGGCACCACTAAAATTAACCTCTGGCTCTGTCCCAGGGAATCAGTGACAGAATCCTAGAGAAAGGCATGGTGAGGCACACTAAAGAGTCAAATGAAAGTGGTGTATCATTAAGGGCATGTTAGAAACAGAAAACACAAGGCTTCTAGGCTTTAGGTTTTATATATTTCATACACATTCACATCCTTCTGCAATTGTTCTTTAGAGCATAGCAAAGGAGAAACTGGTACTAAAGCAATGTGACAGGAAGAGCTTGTACAGATAAAAATGTCAGTAGCAAATTGAGAAGCAGAGGATTGTGTTTGGGAAAGCTTAAAAAATGGATGCCTGAATCTATCTTCTGAGAAAAATTTTAGGTGCCTTCATAATGTTTTTCTGCGTTCTTTTCTTCCTTCCTTCCTTCCTTCCTTCCTTCCTTCCTTCCTTTCCTTCCTTCCTTCCTTCCTTCCTTCCTCCCTCCCTCCCTCCCTCCCTCCTTCCCTCCCTCCCTCTCTCCCTTCCCTCCTTCCCTTATTCCTTCCTTTCATCTTTCCATCTCTTTTTTAATGCTGTTTATTGAATATGTATTTGCTAGACATGGTGCTAGGTATTAGTAATACAAAATCATTCCCTTAAGTGTTTTACTTTCTATTGTGGAAGTCAGAAATGTAAATCATCAATTATAGAACAGTAGGGAAAGTGTTGTGATAAATGTATTCAAAGTCTGCATACAAACCCAGAGTCAAGTAACCTAACATGGCTGAAGAAGTCAAGGGAAACTTCTTGGAGGTGAGGGGACTACACTGACTCCTAAAGCCTAGAAGATTAGATGAAGATTAAATATGCAAGGGCAATCTCAGTAGAGATGTCAAATAAACTTAATAATGATTAGAATTGGAATGCAAGAGTTAATAAAATCTGTTTTACTGCCACTGGAAGAAGGCAAATAGGCAACAACAACTGCTTCGAGGATTGGTTCATCAATTTTTTATCATCATAGAATTTTGGTCTCACTAGTGCTTAAGAACATGGATATGAAAGAGAGAAGTTGAATGTTTAGATTTGTCCAGAGCTGGGATTTTGCAAAGAAAGGAACAGTGGAAGGAGGATGGGTTATAGAGAAACTCGCATTTGGGAGCCCTGGATGAGAAGGGAGAAATTTGCAGACTGATTATGTTTCTGGGGCCAATAGAGACCACTGTTTTATTTATACCCTCAAAGTCTTTGATTGGACCCCTAAGCTCCACCTGTCTGTTTTCTTTCATTCAGGTTAGTAAATACCTTTATCTCTGGACATCTACATATAAGTAAATAAGCTGAGAGGTAGAAGAACATAAAAATTCTTAAATTCTGTCTTAAAATTTTTAGGAATATGTCAAAACTTTTCTTGAAATTGGAAGAACCTTTATGTCTCTATGGCAAATACCTTCCATGGTGGGGATAGCAGGGAAAGGCAGGGTGAGTAAAATCCTGAGAGTTGCAATGCTGGTTGTTAGGGGTTACTTTATGGGATAGTATTACAGGGAATCGAAGAGAGGCTAGAGGTGCTTAAGGAATTAATTTCTCTGTTGGTGGTAGCTAAGGCCTTGCCTTGTTAAAAAATAGAAACTATGCGTTTTATGTGAGCTCATATCTTGTTGGTGGGCTATGAAGGAGCCCTTTGGAAAGAAAACTTTAAATCTGGCTTGATTGCCCATGTATAAAAATATCTGGGTTTCTACCTAGAGTACAGAATACAATGCATAGATCTAAAACATGAAGGTGATTTTTAAGGAACATGTAATTGTCATTATCCTTAAATTAAGCTTGAATGTAGTTTTAATTTTAGTAATATTTATTTTTTAAAGTGTTGGGTATCTTATCCTAATAATGAAGTGTTACCGCCCTTCGCCAAATTCTGAAATAATAATAAATGTTAACTACTGAAAATCTCTATGAGAACACACAGCCTCTCAGTGACAATTAAAAGCCCTGTGCCTATTTAGGTGATTCTGACTAACTGTCCTTCAGGATAAAAGTGGGAATAGAAAGATTAGTTTTTTAGAAGAAATAAATGCTTATGTGTTTAAGAATTAGTTAATCATTGCCACTGGTTGGTTTCAGACACTCACACGAAAAGATTTTATTTTTCGCAAAAGACTTAAGAACAGTGTTCTATCAAACCCTCTTTTCTTCTGGGTGGCAGCCTCCCCAGTGGCATCTTATTCTAACTCTACCATTTTGGGTTACACTTAACTATTAAACTAGTCTTATCCTAGTTTTGAAATGTAGTCCTGCTTATTTACAAACTCCTATCTTATATTTAATTGAAAATGCTTTTTGGCCCAAGCACAGGTAGATTTCTGCATCTAGCATTGGAGTAGAGGGGGCTTTTCACACCCCTCTTCTTATTTTCTGTATGTGTAATCTTTAGTTTGGGGGCAGGGAGGAGATAGAAGAAGACATTTCCTAAAAGACTGTCTGGTAGGTTGGCTGTCAGTGATGGTAAAGTTGCTACCTCATTTTTGTCTGCTAGTGATGCATCTCTGCCTAACATTTGTTAGTTCTTCAAGTAGGTCAAGGTGGGGAGTTTACTCATAATTCTCTTCAATTTATACTAGACCCCTTTCATTTATACCCCTTTACCCCAGTCAGTTCACCACATAGCCTCTAGCTGCAGGAGTCCCAATGCCTAGCAATTGACCCATATACCAGTTGTACCTGAAGTTGACTTTGCCAAGAGACCATTGAAGCCACAGCATTATTCATGCCAACTGAAGATAGTGTTGACATCTTCCTGGATTCCCCATTTCTCACTCCCTCTCTTTCCTCATCCTTTGACCATGTCCCAGTAGAACTATTAGCCCAAATGGTGCCGTTAAGTGAATTGGAAAAAAAATTTCCAATTGAATTAGGAAAAAAAATGTTTTCCAAATGAATTGGAAAAAAATTTTTCCAATTGAATTGGAAAAAATAAAACTATGTATCTCTTTCATCTATGTATGCAGAGATGTATGACTGTGCCAGATCTCACAGCTTGACTTTGGAGCATGGTTTGTATTTCAGTCCTTGTTTGTAATCTCATCTAGGTGTTCTTGTGCAGTGCATGGCCTTTGTGCTCACATAGGGAAGTCCTGAGTTTTGGTGCTCATTTTGCTAGCCCTGTGGCTCAGCACTCTCAAGATACAAGCTGATTTCTCTCACCAACAAGGTCACATTGGGTGAGAACTGTTAGTGTACCAACAACCTTATAGTAAGTGATGTTGAATTCCTTGCTTCTCACATGAGGGAAAAAGAGTGTAAGAAATATTACTGCTCCAAAAACTCTACGTTATGCTGAAAGCAATCTCTGCTGAAAGCAATCTCTTGCAGACCCTCTCTTATAGCTCTAGATGGTAAAACTCTCCAAACCAGTTATCTTCCTTGGCTACTGAGAGCAGGGGAGTTATGTGACTTCTTTGAAGTCACCTCTAGATCAATGGTTCTAAACTGGGGAAATTTTGCCCCTCAGGGGACATTTGGCAATGTCTGGAATCATTTTTGGTTGTCACGACTAGGAGGGAGGAGTTACTCCTATCTAGTGGGTAGAGGACAGGGATACTGCTAAACATCCTACAATGTAGAGGGTGTACATCCTACAGTCCTCCCTGCCCCGCCCACAACAAAGAATAATCCTGTCCAAGATGTCAGTAGTGTTGAGGCTGACAGACACCCCCCGGAACACTGCCAAGCATCTTGTTCCCCACATTGCTAGGGGTCAGGAAATGACCTTATCTCAACTTCTCACATCAAGGGACCAGGAGAACTAAGTTTTTACTTTTGATTTTTCACTTAACTTTGACTCTGGACAAATCTTTGCTTCAATTTCTTCTATCAAATGTGATAAAAGTATCTGTTGTACTAACTTTCTAAGATGGTAATGAGAATGAAATAATAGATATGAATGTTCTTTGAAAAAATTTCAAAAGCCACAAAACTCATTATTTCTGCCACATTGAGAGCTTTCTAAGCACAAAAGCATTCTGCTGACTATAGGGCTGAATTACTCTGCTTTATCCCCTTGCTTAACTGTAACATCAAGCAGTTCATTTAAAAAATATGTCACTTGTTTAAACATAGGATAGGTTATCTAGATGAGAGAATTTGCTTGAAGTGATTGCCTTTGGTATTCATTTGTTCTTATACTCTATTAGTTCCCTTGTCATCACTTTTCTTGGGGGTCCAAGTTGCGTATATATTATCTACATTCCTGAAAAAATTAATTTAAAGTTGGGCTAGTTTTTGAATTAGTAGCATCATCTAAAATACCTAAATTAGTAGCATCACCTAAAATTTATGATCAAAGTCTGAACTAAATCTGTATCATTTTGAACGTGACATAAATGAAATAAACATGTTGACCTTGGGCATGCACAATCATTAACAGATATAAACACATTAAATGGGATGAAACATTATAAAAAATCTATGTACATATGAAAATGTTTCCATAGTTAGACCCCTACCAAAGAAGTGCTAAAAGTAATGTGAATGGGGCTTAATGTAAACTTATTATCAACAGTTGACCATTTACCAAAACAGCATGATACCTTTTTAGAGTGAATCTTTAGTCAGCAATCCAGTTGCAAAACTTCATCTTAAGAGTTGAGAGAGATAAACTGGAAAAAGCTATTAGGATTATACATTTAAAAAATAATGTGTTACAGACTGAGAACATAATGGATAGAAAGCTTTTAGTTTGCTCCTTTTGAAACATGGTTTAAAAGGGGCATGCCTGTTTAGATTGTGTCAGGGTGTCATATAGCTATGCTGTAGAAGAAACATGTTAGTTTTGGGGAAAGAGGTAGCACAAGTGAAAGAAAACTCCCTAACTCCTTTTTGATCATTCCATGATCACACAGAAATGACACGTCTGACATTCTCTGTGTTTCTCTGGATTTCTAGAAAGGAATCTTAAGCATATATCATTACTCTCTTTTTTTTCCTTCATTAAAACTGTGATACTAGCTATGGTTATGCTTAAATCCATGATTTCCTTTAAGGTTTTAGTGTTCTATTATTTGATCCTCCTTGTGCTAAGCTCTCTAAATTGTGCCTTGCCATTCTCACATTGGCTGAATTCTGATGTAGAGAGAAAGAAAGAGCCTCCGATGCTTTAAATGCCCTCTTGATTTTGCCAGGGAAAGAAGAGTCAACATTTCATGGCATATTTGGGGTACAGATGAGTATGTAAGGAATGGGAATTGAATAAAGGTAAATGTCTTTTCATAGATAACAAACAGTTACCAAAGGGGAAAGGGCAGGGGTAGGATAAATTAAGAGTTTGAGATTAACAGATACACACTACTATATATTAACTAGATAAACAACTAGGATCTATTATATAGCACAGGGAACTATATTCACTATCTTATAATAACCTATAATGGAAAAGAATCTGAAAAAAAATATCTGAATCACTTTGCTGTACACCTGAAATTAACACAACATTGTAAATCAACTGTACTTCAATAAAAAAATAAAAAGTAAGGATAGTAACATCTGAGGTATATATACACAAAAAAAGGTTAATGTCTTTTGAGTTCTTCACTCACAAACATTTATGCATCTGCTTTCTTTTCTGCCACTTCTTTTAATAAAAGAAACACCTTTTTTACACTCCTTCAAAATACTGCAGGTTGGGCAGATGGGAGGTGGTAAACTGTCTTGTAAATTTGTAAACTGTGACTTGAGCTCTTCTACTTCTTCCGGTACACAGAATGCAGGTATCATGAATCCAAGTGAAGATATCCTGAACAGGTACATAGTCAATCAAGCAATTGCTGAATTTGCTTTATGACAGTGGTATAGTTCTAGAAGAAGTATAACAAAGCATTACTAAACAATGGCCAGAATTTAAATTGCTACTTAATCCAGATTGACAGATAGTACTACTGATGAAACATAAGGGCTTTGGCTCATCACAGCCATTCACAGGACTTTATGGTATGTTACTGCCTTGTTCAGGATGATGCCTGGCCTATTTCTGGTGCTCAGTGAGTGTTAAATAATACCAATATTGTCAAGTGCTTCTTATTTTTCACCTGGGAACATTTATAATTCTCTGCTTCATGTACTTCCTAATTTTTCATGCTCAATGATGGGAATGAAAATTAATTACACTGGGAATGTGAATGTCTCCTTGGCAAATCATTCCTATCCTGTTCAATAATGTTTTCATTGGTGAGCCTAGGAGGTCCCTGAACTCTGTTCTCTTGTCCTAGTCCCCTATTCATTCCTCCTTCCTCTGCCCTAAAATCTTTTTAGAAATGCCAAAACTCAACAAGAGTAATAGCCTTTTAATTTAGGTCTGGTATTTAGATGTGATTTATTTTAAAACCTTCCCAAATGTGGCATTTAAGTCTACTTGAAATTCCCAATTCTGTACTCCTGTAGCTCAGCCAAAGATGTCATTTTGATTTCTGAGCTGCACATTCCTGGGAGCATGGATCTCATTTGTCTGAAAAAGAGAGATGTAAGCTCATTTGAAGTTTCAGTTGACTTATTGTTCTTTTTTGACCTTTGCTACTAATAGCTGGCAGAGAGTAAATCCAGACATGTCAGTCACTGTCTAGATTTTATAAACTATTGACTGTTTCTTGAAGGATTGTAATGCTTATTTTATTGGCCTGTTGTACCATAGGAGGAGATGTATAGAGTGCCAAAAAATAAAAACCATGGCTAGCTAGCATCATCCAGATTGCTGGTAATAAAGTCATTGCAATTAATAACTATCAAATATAAATGAGCAGACATCACACCAAGGAGAGAAACAAAAGCATTTTAATCCCTAGATCTCTTTTGGTGTTATCATATTTAATGCCCTGCAAAGAGTTGAATTAACTAGTTTTCCAGATTTTTATTAAGCTGAACACTTCATCTTAACAGTTTTCTTCATATTTTGTAACTTCCAAAGGAAGACTCTCCAAGTCATTACTCATGTGTGCTGTCATCCAGGAAATCTTGCCCCTTCTCTGCTTTACTCCCACCTGTGCCTTGTATATTTTTAGCTCTTCTACACACTGCCATTCTCTTTAACACAATTCCTGCTATGATTTGGTCATTCCCAATACTCCGGTCTCTCAGTTTTTTCAACTTCTGTCCTCCAATGATTTTGCCTTACATCCTGCCTTAGACACATTCCATTGTCTTTACTCTAGATCAGCAGTTCTCAAAGTGTGGTCCAATGTACCCTGAGGTTCCAAGACACTTTCTGGGGGCCAATGGGTTAAGAACGATTTTCATCATATTGCTAAGATGTTACTTACCTTTTTCACTCTCATTTTCTCATGAATATACAATGTCTTCCAGAGACTACATGACCTGTAATATCAAAATAGGTTGAATATAGAAGCAGATTCAAAATCCAGCTCTCTTCTATTCAGGCAACCATTAGAGAGATTTGCATAAATGTAAAATAATACCACTCTTCTCATTAATTTTTTTTGTTTTGGAAAACATATATATGTATATTTTGCGGTACGCGGGCCTCTCACTGTTGTGGCCCCTCCCGTTGCGGAGGACAGGCTCCGGACGCGCAGGCTCAGCGGCCATGGCTCACGGGCCCAGCCACTTCGCGGCATGTGGGATCTTCCCAGACCAGGGCACGAACCCGTGTCCCCTGTATCGGCAGGCGGACTCTCAACCACTGCACCACCAGGGAAGCCCGGAAAACATATTTTTTTAAATAAAAATAGTCATGTTAACACTTAATGGGTTTATTATATTTTAATTGAATTAAATAAATATTTTTAAAACTCCTGTTTTAATTTCTAATATAGTAAATATTAATAACTGTAATCTATATAAAATATTTTTTGCCATCAATAATCTTTAAGAGTGTAAAGGGGTCCAGAAATCAAAAAGTTGACAAGTACTGTGCTGACCAAATTTCTCAAACTGTCTGGGAAGATGAAACCCCCTTTCTATATTGTTGCTGTTTTGTAACATCTAATTCATCATAAATAAAAAATGCTTTTGGAAAATGAAATAAAAATAAATTGGTTAAAAAAATGTAGATGCAAAAGATGCAAACCCATGATCAAATGCTTGGGTGTCATGACACTGTCAAATTGTTGTCAAATTTTCTTTTTATTCCCAATTTCTGCAATTTATCTCATTGTGGACCCATATGAGGCTCAAGGATTGGCTTTGATACTGCTTTGAGCAGCACTGCTCTAGATATTGTCACCGCAAACAGCCATTCTTCCACAGAGGTAACATCCCATGCTCTGATCACAACCTCTTATCTTTTCGCTTTATTCTCTCCAGTAATTCAACTCCAAAAATCCTTTGACTTCCAACCAAGACTTTCAATCTGTTTCCCGAACACCTTTTCACTCTTCCTCAGTGCCCTCAATTCCTTATTTCTCCCTTAAATTTCATAGTTAATTATGATAAACACTTCTTTGCAACACTCGAAACCCCTTGCCAATTTCTTACTTCTTTATACACAATTTAATGACTCACAACCCTGTTTAAATCCAACTCTACACACATGCTGTGCCTGCCTCCATGCAGATGAATGTGGCTGGGAATAAACCCGTAGCCATGCCAATACTTCTTAGTGTATATTCACGATGGTAACTTCAAATAGGCCCTTAATTCTGCCCATGACAGCCAATTTTGTCTAGTTGTGCTGTGATACGAAACAATCTCAGAGTCTCAAAGGGAATGCAATAAAGCTTTGTTTCTCATTTAAATGTACACTGTGAGTCACCTTTGACTCTTGACTCCGGGAGCTAGGCTAATGGAACTGCTCCTTCCTGGGGGTGCTGCTGTACTCATGGCAGAAGGAAAGAAGAGATAGTAGAAGCATATGATGTTTCTTAGAGCTTCTCTTCTGAAGTGGTACATGCCACTTCCACTTCTATTTCATTGGTCAAAGGAAGTCATCTGGCTAAGCTTAATATCAGTGGGGTGAGAATTATAATCCTCCTGCAGGGCTAAGCATGGTAAGGAGGAGCTAGTCGGAAGGGGCAATGAATGTTTTTACATTAATATCATCTATCCAACAACTATCCAGTGCTACAATTTCTCATTCAATTAGTTTTCCATTCCCACAAATGAGTATTTAATGCTTTCTCCACTCCCTTAAGCCTCCAATACCTCTTCTCATATCCTTACACTCTGTTGATGATCATGCTTCCAATTTCACTGAAAAAATCAAAACAATCAGAAGATAAATTCCTACCTACCAATCTACCTGCATTTGTAGATATATATGCCACCTTCCTTTGTATTAAATTTCCATGATCCCACTTGGGGCTGACCCCTTCATTTGTCTACTAGATAGTACTGCCTACAACTACTTAAATTTATTGCCCCAGAAACTCTTTTTTTTTAAAATAAATTTATTTATTTTATTTTTGGCTACATTGGGTCTTCGTTGCTGCACGCAGACTTTCTCTAGTTGCAGCAAGCGCAGGCTACTCTTTTTTTTTTTTTTACATCTTTATTGGAGTATAATTGCTTTACAATGGTGTGTTAGTTTCTGCTTTATAACAAAGTGAATCAGTTATACATATACATATATTCCCATATTTCTTCCCTCTTGCGTCTCCCTCACTCCCACCCTCCCTATCCCACCCCTCTAGGTGGTCACAAAGCACCGAGCTGATCTCCCTGTGCTGCGCAGCTGCTTCCCACTAGCTATCTATTTTACATTTGGTAGTGTATATATGTCCATGCCTCTCTCTCGCCCTGTCACAGCTCACCCTTCTCCCTCCCCATATCCTCAAGTCCATTCTCTAGTAGGTCTGTGTCTTTATTCCTATCTTACCCCTAGGTTCTTCATGACATTTTTTTTTCTTAAATTCCATATATATGTGTTAGCATACAGTATTTGTCGTTCTCTTTCTGACTTCACTCTATATGACAGACTCTAGGTCCATCCATGTCATTATAAATAGCTCAATTTCATTTCTTTTTATGGCTGAGTAATATTCCATTGTATATATGTGCCACATCTTCTTTATCCATTCATCCGATGATGGACACTTAGGTTGTTTCCATCTCCTGGCTATTGTAAATAGAGCTTCAGTGAACATTTTGGTACATGACTCTTTCTGAATTATGGTTTTCTCAGGGTATATGCCCTGTAGTGGGATTGCTGGGTCATATGGTAGTTCTATTTGTAGGTTTTTAAGGAACCTCCATACAGTTCTCCATAGTGGCTGTACCAATTCACATTCCCACCAGCAGTGCAAGAGTGTTCCCTTTTCTCCACACCCTCTCCAGCATTTATTGTTTTTAGATTTTTTGATGATGGTCATTCTGACTGGTGTGACATGATATCTCATTGTAGTTTTGATTTGCATTTCTCTAATGATTAATGATGTTGAGCATTCTTTCATGTGTTTGTTGGCCATCTGTATGTCTTCTTTGGAGAAATGTCTATTTAGGTCTTCTGCCCATTTTTGGATTGGGTTGTTTGTTTTTTTGTTATTGAGCTGCATGAGCTGCTTATAAATTTTGGAAATTAATCCTTTGTCAGTTGCTTCATTTGCAAAGATTTTCTCCCATTCTGAGGGTTGTCTTTTCGTCTTGTTTATGGTTTCCTTTGCTGTGCAAAAGCTTTGAAGTTTCATTAGGTCCCATTTGTTTATTTTTGGTTTTATTTCCATTTCTCTAGGAGGTGGGTCAAAAAGGATCTTGCTGTGATTTATGTCACAGAGTGTTCTGCCTATGTTTTCCTCTAAGAGTTTGATATTTCTGGCCTTACATTTAGGTCTCTAATCCATTTTGAGCTTATTTTTGTGTATGGTGTTAGGGAGTGATTTAATCTCATACTTTTACACATAGCTGTCCAGTTTTCCCAGCACCACTTATTGAAGAGGCTGTCCTTTTTCCACTGTACATTCCTGCCTCCTTTATCAAAGATAAGGTGACCATATGTGTGTGGGTTTATCTCTGGGCTTTCTATCCTGTTCCATTGATCTATCTTTCTGTTTTTGTGCCAGTGCCATACTGTCTTGATTACTGTAGCTTTGTAGTATAGTCTGAAGTCAGGGAGCCTGATTCCTCCAGCTCCGTTTTTCGTTCTCAAGATTGCTTTGACTATTCGGGGTCTTTTGTGTTTCCATACAAATTGTGAAATTTTTTATTCTACTTCTGTGAAAAATGCCAGTGGTAGTTTGATAGGGATTGCATTGAATCTGTAGATTGCTTTGGGTAGTAGAGTCATTTTCACAATTAACTCACTTCTACATTGTCAGTTTCTACTCTGTACTAGATTATTCCCACAGGCATGCCAATATGTTATTTTTCCTATCTTAAAAAACAAAACAAAATAAAACACAACACAACCCCCCCTTGTACTCATTAACCCTCATGATATTCTTCTATTTATATTTCTCATCTTTGAAAGAGCTGCTTATGCATGCTATCACTATATTCTCTCTTCTCATTCCTCCTGAACCGTATCAAAGTCTCAATGACCTCATTTTTGTTAAGCCAATAGTCAATTCTCAGTTCTCATCTTCCTTGACCTATCAACATCCTGGGAATAATTTCTCCACTTGCCATTCAGAACACTACATATACGTGGTTTTCATTCTACCTTTTTGACCACAACTTCTCAGGCTTTTTGTGATTTCCTCCCCATTTCCCTCACTCCTCCATGTTGGGGTACTTTAGGAAGCAGTAATGGGTTTTCTTTTCTTTGTCTATTCTCTCCCCCCTTGGTAAGCTCATCCAGTTGTATGATTTTAGGCACATTATATTTGCAGCTTTCTCTCACATTTATAATTTAAGCTTGGACCCCTCTTATGAATTTCATACTTATAAATTCAGTGCCCCTCTTATGAATTTCATGCTTATGAATTCAGTGTTTGCATGAGACAATCCCAGTTTACGCTTGTTTTTGGGGTGTAATTATTAATAGAGTTCACTTTCACTCTCTGAAATGTTTTAGTTTGGGTGAAAACTCACATTGCCCTTCTTATAGGTCACACAGGAGGAGATGGTTGTGGATGTGTAGAAGGAACACTGGGAAAGCCTGGAGCACAGAGTCTAGCACACCATCAAACAACTGTTTGTGTTGTGTTCTAAAGTGGGTCCTTTTAGAGTAAATATACCTTTTCACCTATGCTTTGCCTTTCTTAGAATTAAATAATTTTAGTTTTTATTAAAAAAATAATTAAGACTGAATATATAATCTGTGCACACAAATAAACTTTCTGCTTTTTAAATGTATGGTTTTGGAGGAGCTCAAAGTGAATAAGGAGCCAAGGTAAGGACTAGAGATGAACATTGTCCTGATGATGAAGAAACCACTGTAGCAAAGTATGATGTCTCAGCTAGCCGTCCATAAGCTACAGTGGTCTCCAAATCTTGTGGTTGAATACTCTATCTTTAAAAATTTTTTAACATAAGCCACCAATAAATTCAAGTAATTGTATATGTATTCTAAAACATATATAAAAATAGAAATGAAAATGGATGCTATGAAGTCAAATATAATGACTATGAACAACTTTTTATTTGTAATTTATTAATGGAGTGATTATAGAGAGCCCCTTACTCTCACTAATATAATAATAATTTAGTGTGAGCAATGTGATTGAATATCCCATTATTTTAAAACTTTCAGCTTACAATTTTTCATACAGAGATTTGAAGATCTGGTTCCTTTTATCTGAATATCTGTTTTTAATTTCTATCATAGGTTAGAGAAACCTTACCACGATAACCAGATATAATTGGAGGGAGTACAGTGTAGTTATACTTACTAAACCACGACTTTCATTTTCATCCCAGATATTAATCATGCAAATGTTTTTATTAAGGTATGGCTAGTAAATTTCCCGATATTTATTATTAAATTTTCTTTCAAATTACTTGAAGGATGTTGCATTTTTATATATTTAGTTTATGAGTCTAAAACTCACTGCAATCTTTTGTTTGGAAGACTTATAAACAGGTTAGAAAATTCTGATTACAAGATTTTTTAAAAATAAACTTTGGGTTTCCCTGGTGGCGGAGTGGTTGAGAGTCCGCCTGCCGATGCAGGGGACACGGGTTCGTGCCCCGGTCCGGGAAGATCCCACATGCCGTGGAGCAGCTGGGCCTGTGAGCCATGGCCACTGAGCCTGCACGTCCAGAGCCTGTGCTCCGCAACGGGAGAGGCCACAACAGTGAGAGGCCCGCGTACCGCAAAATAAATAAATAAAATAAATAAATAAATAAACTTTAATTTTAGAATAGTTTTGAATTACAGAAATGTTGCAGAGAGTACCCTGAGTTCCCATGAGGCCCACCCCTAGTTTCCTACTGTTATCATCTTACACTAGTACAGTATATTATTCACAACTAATGAACCAATGTTAATATATTACTATTAACTATAGTCCATACTTCTTTCAGATTTCCTTTGTCTTTACCTAATGTCCCTTTTCTGTTCCAGGATAGAACATGACTCCTTAGGCTCTCCAGACTGTGACAGTTAACTTTCCCTGTTTTCTCAGACTTTCCTTGTTTCTGGTGACCTTGACAGATTTGAGGAGTACTGGTCAGTTACAGAATGTTCCCAAATTTTTTAAGTGTGCAGATATGAATTTTTATAGATGGTACAAATCATATTGCTTTTTGTAACAAATGCATATAGATGTAGAAACATTTAAAAACAGTCATTTTAAACAACTCATCACTCTTAAAAAGCACCTTTTTATTTTTCATTATTAAAACCTCACCTTTATATAGAGTGGGCAGATTATACACAGTTATCACTATTTTTTGAAATTTTCTGCTAGGGGCAAACTACCAAGTGCTACATTTTCCATAGAACAGGCCAGCAGATTTAGAACAACTTGTCTTCTTTTAACAGAAAAATGCGCCACTCATCTTCAGGTCAACAACTTTTTAAAGATTTTGATGCAAGATAACAAATACATATCTGGGCTGGGCAGCAGATTCTCTTGCTCACTCCCTACCTCATTACTGAGGTTTTGTAAGAACTCTATTGCATTTTTAAATTAATTTTTATTGGAGTATAGTTACTTTACACTTTGTGTTAGTTTCTACTGAACTCTCTTGTATCTTAAAGGTCTTTAAAAGGTGAATTGCATCAATGATTTCCTGCAGTACTCTGTGTACTTCTTTTATTATGCTGCAATAGCTTGCCTGTGAATGATGAAGTGAATGGATTAAATGTGTGGTCCTATCCCTGTAATTTTTCCTTATAATCTTTTCTTTAGTCTGGCCAAAATAGTTACTCCATTAATGTTGTAATGTAAATTTTGTCAGGAAAAAACACTATTTTTAAGAAATTAAGGCTTCCCTGGTGGCGTAGTGGTTGAGAGTCCACCTGCTGATGCAGGGGACACGGGTTCATGCCCCGGTCTGGGAAGATCCCACATGCCGCGAAGTGGCTGGGCCCGTGAGCCATGGCCGCTGAGCCTGCGCGTCCGGAGCCTGTTGCTCCGCAAAGGGAGAGGCCACAACAGTGAGAGGCCCGCATACCGCGAAAAAAAAAAAAATTAAAGAGCTCACTTTCTGTCAACAATATGTCTTTTATGATACATCTTTAATTTCATGGTACACAAAAAGTTTTGATGTATCTTATTTTTGAAACAGAATTTAGTTGTTATATACTGATATACTAAGTTATATAAGAAATATAGGTATTTTCCTCCAACTTTAGAGAAAACATATCACCATGTGTAGATTGTTGTTCTAGTTCTTGTTTCTTCCATTCTTCTGTTACGTGTTCTATACATCTTCCAAAATGATTTACTCATAAAAAGACATATTATTTTGTCTCTGTATTGTGTGTGTGTGTGTGTGTGTGTGTGTGTGTGTGTGTGTCTTCTGCTAATTTTTACCAAGAAAAAGAACAAGGGTTTTCTAGATAATATGTGGCTTTTAAAATTTTTTCTCATAGTGAGAAACTTCTAGAGGTGATTTTATGTCTACCATGCAATTTAATAATGTTGTAAAATTAAGATGACTTTAAACATGACTGAAAAAATTATGCAGCTGTGTCTTCATGTTCTGAGTATGTAATTTTAATATGAGTTATTAATTGTGATGATTGCATACCATCACTGAAGAAAATCTCAAAGATTTGTTGTTAACGGTAGCAGATGTCAATCCATTAACTTCCTGATAATTTTGAAATTTTTGGTCTACTTTGGTCGTGTTAGGTATGATTATGTTATTGCAGTTTTCTAAGGCTGCATACAAAGGATAGAAGAAGTGTCAGCCTTTCTATTTTCTTGATGTTTTTCGTGGGCTTGCATGATTCTTATCACACTCAATCTGTTGGTTTATTTTACCTGAAAAAGTTTGATCCACTGGTCAATTTGTGAAGATTAACTTGTTTAAAACTAGATAATATGATCTATAAATCCACCTAATCACATGCATTCTGAAATGTGCTTCATTACTCTGAAAGCAAAATAACACTTTAGGGCCATATAGTGGGTTAAATGGTGGCCCCCAAAATGTATGTCAACCCAGAACTTCAGAATTGGGTCTTTGTAGATGTTATCGAGATAAGGATCTAGAGATGAGATCATCTTGGATTAGGTGGGCCCTAAATCCAATAATGGGTATCTTGTAAGAGACTGAAAAGGAAAAGACACAGGGAAGAAGGCCATGGGAAGTCAGAAGCAAAGATTAGAGTGACTTTTCTACAAGCCAAGGAATGTCAAAAATTGCCAGTAGACACCAGAAGGTGGAAGAAGCATTGAAGGATCCTAGCCTACAGACACATTCACATCTTGATTTTGGACTCCAGAACTGTGAAAGAATAAATTTCAGTTGTTTTAAACTGCCAACTTTGTGGCAATTTGTTATGACAGCCCTAGGAAACAAATACAGGTTCCATTGTCAACTCTTCTGCCCTGTGACTGTCTCACTCTTTCCAGAGGAAACTTAAATTCTATACCTGACTCATGCACACACACCTGACTGTAAACTGAGTGAGGTAAGAGTACAAATCCATGAATTAAATATCAATATCTCAATATTAAGAGAAGCCTTTGTATTGTTCTCACACCCAAAGTAGATGCATCATCTTATATAACACCTGAAGAACATTCACCCCACTTTGGAGACCACTGGGGAGAGACTTTTTATATTCCAAGACTTATCTGTTTAATTGTTTGAGCCATATCTTAAGAGTCTTATCAGACAATATTCAAGGCCACAGAGCAGCAAGATTTTATTCTTTGAAGAGCTGAGGAAATAGAGTAAGAGAAAGGACATGGGACCAAAACATAGTATTTGGAGGATGTAGAGTAGGGAGGATGGACACTGAAGTTAGAATTCTGGTCCAGGATGTAGCCCTGGCCTGAGCACATAAAGTGCTAACATAGCTCTTTAGGGTCACAAAATATGAATAAACTTAATAAATTTGGAAAAATATTTCTACTTCTTTTTGGATGCAATTATGTCATTATTGCATTTAAAAATGATTAAAATAGTATCAAGTGCTTATTGTAGAATACAACAAGGATAAACAAAAATGTAAGACCTATGATGCTATTACTTGGTATATTTCTCCCACCCCCCCACTCCCACCACCCAGTGTGTATATTTTAAAATTGGAATCACAGTATAGATTTTTATTTTCTGCTTTTGTTCACTTAGCATTTTATTGTGTGAATAATATGATTGCAAACTATGGTGTTATAGGTTGAATAATGTCCCACCAAAATTGATACATTTAAGTCCTAACCCCCAGTACCTCGGAATGTGACCTTATTTGGAAATAGGGTCTTTTCAGGTATATGGTTAAGATGAAGTCATACTGGAGTAGGATCTGTCCTTAGCCCAATATGACTGGTGTCCTTATTTAAAAAAAGGGAAATTAGACATAGATATGTACACAGGGAAAATTCCATGGAAGATGAAGACAGACTTTGGGCTTAAGCTTCTACAATACAAAGAACACCAAAGATTGCCAGCAAACCACCAGAAACTAGGGGAGAGGCATGGAACAGATTCTCCCTCACAGCCCTCAGAAGGAACCAATTCTGCCACCACTATGATTTTGCACTTGTAGCCTCAAGCACTCTGAGACCATAAATTTCTATTAAGCCATCCAGTTTGTGGTGGTTTATTATGGCAGCCCTAGCAAACTAATACATATGGTGTGGTGGTGAAGTACATGGACAATAGAGCTAGGAGGTCTGGGTCTTAAACTCAGCTCTACCTCTGACAAGCTGTGCCATTGTACATGCTAACCTTTCAGTGTCTCAGTTTACTAGCTATAAAATGGGGAACGATGATGCTTCAGACCTAATAGGTTTGTTATAAGGATTGACTAGGGCCATAGATACAAAGCCCTTAAAGTGGTATTCAGCATATAGTAGCCATTTAGTTCTCGTTTATTACTCTTCAAAACATTAGTAACTGGATATTATATTCTACATATGTACCTTAACTAATCATTCTCTATTCTTTAAAATATTATAAATACTACTGCAATGAAGACAGTTATAAATAAATATTTTTTCCCATTAGGCCAGACACTATATGTGCAAACCTTGGTCAGAGAATGTTAGTCTTAAGTTCCTGGATACTATATGTTTAAAAATTCCTACTTTGAACAGCTGTGTTTTAAAGGAATCCCCTCATTGTACCTTGACTACCATTAGGCATTGCAGTTAACTAAAAATATTGCTCATTTCATAAAATTATTGTATTTGCTTTCTTTTTGTTACTTGTATGGTAGTAAGATTGAATAAAATTTATTAATTTTTGAATGCTAACAGTTAAGTGATGAGTATTTGCTTGATGGAAAAGAAATGTGGTTCTTATGGGAAATACACTAGAGCCTATCTCTTTAGAGAGGAAAAGTCGAGCATCTCGAAGTCATTCACTTCAACCTGCTCTTATCCCCTATGAGACATTGGACTTTATCAACTCTTTGCTAATAAAATTCACTTTTATCACTGATAGCCTGCAGAGCTTCTCCTCATTCTAGATAAATTGCTAAAGCAATCTACAAATATTTTAAAGTGACATTTCATCCATTCACTGAATAAAAAAGGCCTGTGCTCAGTACAACCTTACAGAGACTGAAAGAACACTGCATTAGGTCTTTATAATATGCGATGTGCCAAGGACTCATATGCGAAATGACGCTGAGATAGGAGGTGGGGAGAAATGAGCAGGCTGGTGCTTTGTTGTTGTCAGGAGCAAAAGCATATTAATCAATGCCTCTATGAATAAAAATCTTCTAATATCATAATATCATGGCTTAAAATAAACAGTCTCACGGGCAGTATGTCTCAAAATAAGCCTTTGTCCTCAAGACGATCTTGCTGGGTAAAAATTTGTCTTAAAATGTGCTGACAATTCAGTGTGAAAGGGAGCCTTATTTTTTTTTAACTCAGGAGTTTAAAAAAGTAACTAAAACAAAGACCAAAGAAGAAACCCCTTGTGAATTTTAGTTACTTATGTGTAACATGCCTAGATTTAGGAGTTCAGGAACAGCTTTATTGGATCTTCTACATCATATGAAAAATTCCTTGGTATATTTCAGGCATCAAATTCTGTCAGCCCAGACTCAGGGCGTTCATCATGCATGTAATGAGCTCCAAAAAAAAAATTAATACTTTATTCAGTCTCTTGAAAAATGACAAAAAACAAACAGACAAGTCCCCAATCCATACTACTTATCTTTGTGGTAGAAGCTGAAGAATTTTGTAGAAGCTGTAATATAAGGAGAAATTATTATAGTCCTCATTTTATCCTTATAACTTTCATTCAGTTAATAGTTACCTATTAAGGTCCTACTAGAGCCAGGTTCTTTAATGATGCTGGGGACATGGCAATGAACAAGAATAAATCCTGCTGCCAGGAATTCACAATCTGGTGGGAAGGGTAGATAAATGAAGAGTCATAACTGTAAGACAACTGCTATTAAAGAAGAATGTTGGAGAACCATGAGAGTAACAGGAGCAAATCCCACTCTGTTGAAGTGAGGTAGATGGGTAAAGGGCAAGATAAGAGGCTGGAGAAAGAAACATCTGAGCTAAGTTTTAAATAGAAATAAAAACTGAGTGTGGAATGGGAAAAAGAAGAGAAGTTCAGTGGAATGACATGAGCTGAGATGTAGAAGGGTGTCTTTCATGTCATGTGCAGGGAACTGCACGCATTGGGTAAATCCCAAGTGTAAGTGGATAGGCAAAGGAGGCCAGAAAAGCATGCAGAGCTTGCATGTGCCTACCGTAAAGTTAAATTTCAAGCACAGGCAACGGGAACGCATCCAGGATTTTAAGTTGGGCAGTAACTTGATCAGTGCAGCCTCGAAAATCAACCTCTTAGTCAGTGGAGCAGTGGTCTCTGATGGAGGTAGGGTCCATTGAGAAGGAAGTACTAAAGCTTATGTTTTCGCTTACTATGTATCTTAAAAATAATAAAACTATTAGATTGTGCTCAGTTTGATGGGATGCACTAGAAAGAAACTTTACTGTTACTCTAACTTTTTTTTTTTTTTCCGGTATGCGGCCTCTCACTTTTGTGGCCTCTCTCGTTGGGGAGCACAGGCTCCGGACGCGCAGGCTCAGTGGCCATGGCTCATGGGCCTAGCCGCTCCGTGGCATGTGGGATCTTCCCGGACCGGGGCATGAACCCGTGTCCCATGCATCAGCAGGTGGATTCTCAACCACTGCGCCACCAGGGAAGCCCTGTTCCTCTTTTAACCCACTCTGTAGGCTGGCTCCTTTCCTGCCACTGGATGAAATTTTGTGCAGGTCTCATTGCTTTTCTGATCACTTTTAGGGACAAGTAGAGTATCATTTTAGGAGGTAAAATGCCAAGTCCCTGCAATAATCAAAATGATACCTTCATGTGAAATTAAAGCTTTCTTCTCCTGTACGTTGGGTCTTCTTTGGGATATGAGGCCAGAGGGCAGAAGCTTCTTTTCTATTCTGTCCTTGTTCTTCAGTTTTCTTCTCTGCCTCTCCATGCACCAGGGTTGGGGTGGACCAAGATGGAGGTGTGAGGAGTATGCTTGTGATCTGGTTTTGGGACCCTCTGGCGCCATGTGGACTCAAGTCATGAGGTGCTCTTGAGGTTTTCTTGGGGATTCATCCTCTCAGAACCTTTGTCTGCAATTCCTACCACATGAGAATACTTCTGTCTCTTCCTTCAGCAGGCCACTTGCTACACTCTTCCTTAGTCCTTCAGATTCCTAGAAATTCACCCTTTTTCAGGATTACTTTCCTCTTTAGGGCAGAGACCATTTCAAGGTATTTCCAGGCCAGCTTTCTCCCATCTGATTCATATGTCTGTTCACTTTCCTTCCCATCATAAGCGAAAATGCAGGTCACCCCTAGGGCAATCCTCTCTCTCCAGCTCACTCTTTCTCCTTATCTCTCTGTGTCTCTGTCTCTCTCTTTCACACACACACACACACACACACACACACACACACACACACACATTCTTTCTCCATCTCTCCTCTTCTGTCTTGGGTTGATATGACTTCAGTATATAATCGTAGTTCTTAATCTTTCTAAATTCCTAAAGACCAGCTTAGCTATCTGATTGATATCCTTAAAGCATCCCTTGATTTACTTGGGAGAGAGAGAAAAGCCTCCTTGAAAGGCAGGGGGAGCTCACAGCACTCTCCAAACTCCAAATGAATTCCAGCCTTTCTGTAGCTAGAGGTGAGTGATCTCTAATTCTTGAAGAATAGGTTTTATTATCTCATCACATTCTTATATGTGATTTGTCAACTATCTGTGGGATTTAGGTATGGGTTTCCTTTTGCAGTGGTTCTCAGCATTTGGAGCTGAGAATAAATAAAGAGAATTACACTTATTATCCCTGTTAAACCAAGAATTAAATTATGATGTAGAAATATTTAGTACATAGATGAAGATCCTAAAAATATTTTATAGGTATATAAATATATATTTATATATATATTTTATATATGTATATAAATATATATATACTATATAGGTATATATAGGTATATATTTATTATATAATATATATAATATATATGATATATATTTATTATATAATATACATATAGGTATATAAATATATAAATATATCTATATATCAAGGATAGATTCTCAAAAAAGAGGCTTGATCAAAAGTTAGCACTGCACTGGTATAAAGAACACCTTGGATGTGGGTTTGACAGGATGTGGGGAGACTATTATATGGGGTGGGTGAAATATGTTGAGGACCTAAACCAAGGGAGCAAAATTGCCAGTGGAGAGGAGCAGACAGCAAAATATCCTGGACTGGGAGATTGACATTATTATGGGGACTTCCCTGGTGGCCCAGTGGTTAAGAATCCACCTGCCAATGCAGGGGACTCGGGTTCAACCCCAGGTCTGGGAAGATCAACATGCCATGGAGGAGCTAAGCCCATGCACCACAACTACTGAGCCTGCACTCTACAGCCCACAAGCCACAACTACTGAGCCCGCATGCCACAACTACTGAAGCCCACATGCCTACAGCCCGTGCTCCACAACAAGAGAAGCCACTGTATTGAGAAGCTGCGCACTGCAACGAAGAGTAGCCCCTGCTCACCACAACTAGAGAAAACCTGTGAGCAGCAAAGAGGACCTAACACAGCCAATAATAAATAAATAAATTTAAAAAACACACTATTATGGACTGAATTGTGTTCCTCTCAAAAAATTTATTTGTTGAAGCCCTAACCCCCAGTACCTCAGAATGTGACTCCACACGGAGATAGGATCTTTAAAGAGATAAGAAAAATGGGGGTAATTATGATGGGTCCTAATCCAATCTGACTGGTGTCTCAATAAGAAGAGGAGATTAGGACACATGAGAGACACCAAAGATGCAAGCACACAGAGAAAATGCCACATAAGCACACAGAGAGAAGGCAGCTATCTGCAAACCAAGGAGGGTGCCTCAGGAGAAGCAAACTCTACTGACACCTTGATGTTGAACTTTCAGTTTCCAGAACTGTGAGAAAATAAATTTCTGTTGTTTAATCCACCCAGTCGGTGATATTTTGTTATGGAACCCTCTCAGTCTAAAACAGGTGCCCAACATAGGAGAGTGGAGAAACAACTAGGACCTTGATTCACCAAGATGAGAGTTATGTGGTGGGGTCACTTGTGTGAATCTTGGGAGGAGGACTCTTGCCTTTCCCCTTCTGTCCTTACTTTTCTTGTATATTGTTCACTTACAAATCAAGGGTTCACCCAAACTAATATACTGTTCTATGTTGAGGGAAGACAAGATCAGAGGGCATTACACATTATCGTTCAAAGCAAGGGTCTTTGAGTCAGTAGAACTTGTGTTCAAATCCTAGCTATACCATTTTGAGCAAGTTATGTAATCAGTCTTGTGAACTGAATTAAACCAATTTGGTTACTTGCAATTCTTTGGTAAGTGTTTATATCCTCCATAAAGCTAATTAACAAAAGCTCTGTTTATTTTTTCTAAAGATAGATGAAGAATTTAGAGTATCAGCCTTTAGATTATGGTTTTGATCAGTCTTGCAAAGTGCTGAGTAACCCTACAGTGTTTTCCCAGTTAGGTACTTCAGATGTTTACTAATCACTGTAGGGAATAAAATAAAACTATATATCAAAGCTATATGTCACATTGTCCAATCCAAAGAATTTTAAGATAAATGAGACATAATGTAAAACTCCCTAGGGCTTCCCTGGTGGCGCAGTGGTTGGGAGTCCGCCTGCCGATGCAGGGGACATGGGTTCGTGCCCCGGTCTGGGAGGATCCTGCATGCCGCGGAGCGGCTGGGCCCGTGAGCCATGGCCGCTGGGCCTGCGTGTCCGGAACCTGTGCTCCCCAACGGGAGAGGCCACAACAGTGAGAGGCCCGCGTACCGCAAAAAACAAAAAACTCCCTAAGTTGACTTGCCCTTCTGTAAAATGGATTATTTTAATCAACACCACATTCATAACGCAAGGATTAAAGTAAATCATGTCAGTAAAGCACTGAGCTTCATTTCTGGCATATAGTTGGAACTTAAAAGTAGTTGGTTATTTTCCCTGAAAGATGACATGAATTAAGTTGTTCTACAAGGAAAATAACCTCCATTTTGTTGCTAAACCAATAACTAGGAAATCTGATCTAGGAATTTACTGATCAGTAGCAAACATTTTTTTACCCTACACATCATATCAATTAAGGGATTGCTCTGGTGTTGAATATTTAAATTGTTTTTTAATCAAACATTTGTCAAACTTCTGTTTTAATACACTTTTTAAATCCAGGAAAACAATTTTTCTTTCAGTCTTTACTCATTTCTGCTAAGAAGTATAAATTTCTATCCAAAAAAGGGTGGGCAAATATTTCTGTAGATTCAGTTTTGAATTGTGAACAATTTACACAGTAAGTCTTTCACTTTTGTGAAAGAAAGCTGAGAGTTATTAAAACAACATTTTAGGTTTGATATAATCTTGTGTCCACTGGACCAAGAGAGCACAGACCAGATTATTAAATTATATTTTGTTACTGAGGGCATATATGACTTAGGCTATTGTTTAAACTCTAAACATACTTTTTTGATTTGTTAGATTGCCTCTTTTTCCTTTATCTAATTTCTTGATGTTTTGCAGGTACCACTGTAAATATTAGGAGAAAATGCTGTTCAGTGTCGTAACTTTCATAAAAGCTGTATTTAGTATAAGATGTCAACTATTCAATGTAAACTGAGAAACTCAGTCAAAAATGCAAACATTTGGGCTGTGTGATAATCCTCCCCATATTTGGAAACATTCTAAATGGGATAAGTTGAAAGAAGGGAACTGATATTATTACAACTCTATTTCTAAACAATGATTGATCCTTCTCTTTTCCAAAACTGTAATTTAAGCAGGAAAACATGTTGCCTTAGCCATTGCTATATCCTTCAGAAATAAGAACAGCTGTTTTGCCAGCAGTGTGGATTCCTTTTTCTATCATGTAAGTAGCATTAGAAAGAAAAGTTTTTCTGATTTCAAAAGGACCAGCTGCTCTGATGTTTTGGGAATATTCCCATATGTTCTGAATGGGAAAAGTTAAATGAAGCCAAACCAAAGACTTCTGACTTCATAAAAGAGACAAAGCTTTTCAAGACTTTCTCAACCAGAAAGTTTATAATTAGAGTATTAATTTCCTGGAGGGAATTTTTGCTTCTTTGTGTAACTTAAAGGACAAATTTTTTCATTCAATCTCCCATAGGGTTTTGTTTTGTACTTAGAATTAATAGTCCAATGAGCCCAAAATAGTCCCTGATGCTTGGCTGAAAAGCTAATTCAAGAGCAACTAGTAGTGTATTAAAACATAAATTAGTATTCAAAATCAGGGTCTTGCAGCCCATTATAGAAATATGTGAATCTGCTATACAAATGGCTAATTTCATATTTGTGTTTAAGCTAACTGGCACTGCTTTGAAGACATCTGTTTTATGAATACTAACATTTAGACTATATAAAGAAGAACAAACAGAAACTTCTCTCCAAAGAAACCCCTTGCTGAGATACTTAATGGTGTACAACCTGTGAATCAACTAGAAGAGCCTGACTTAGAAATCAACCACCATTTCTCACATCTATAGCAATAGTCTTTCGTTAACTTGTAGAGTCTCTCAAGTTTATTAGTGGCAAGAAAGAAATTGCAGTCCTTTGGTCAGGTCCAGACAATGTATGTGAAGTAGGCTGGGAAACAGATCCATGTGGGAGGACATGAGATAAAACTTTCTGGTGGGGCTGGGCCTGGAGGTGACCTCTCCATGGGGAAATTGTACGTGATCTTGGACCTAAGAAATGTGTATGTTCCTTTAAGTTTGACGAGTGGATAACCTGAACTAGGTGTTTGGGTTAAAGAAGGAAATTTAGCACAGGAAAAAAAAAGGAATTGCATCTTTATCAGTAAGGCTCATATTTGTCCTCTAAGCCACCATTTTTAGCCCATGCTATTCCTGTATTACCTTTATTTATTTAGACTGTCAACCTGAAAGATAATTTTGTTATATTTTAATTTCTATTGTTTGTGTTGTAAATAAAGTAGGTATATTAATCATATTTTTGTAAAAACATACATGTTCTTTTCCTCTCTGATATTTATATACACACTGAGGAACTTCCTTCACTATTGCTTCACTCTGATTATTTGAGAATCAACATCCAAGTGTAAAGGATCTGTCTGTTTTTGTAGTCAAACACATCACTTAAATCTGATTTAATTTGGGTAAACTGACACCTATTAATTGTGTTCTGGACAATATAGTATAATGTTTAGTGATAATCATTTAAAAAGTAATAATGATATCAGCTGACATTTAGAGAATGCTAACAAATTGCAGTTGCTGATCTTTTCTGTCATTCTATGTTTTCAGTAATCTCTTATAGCACGTATTTTTTTTAAAACATCTTTATTGGAGTATAATTGCTTTACAATGATGTCTTAGTTACTGCTGTATAACAAAGTGAATCAGATATACATATACATATATCCCTGTAACTCCTCCCTCTTGCATCTCCCTCCCACCCTCCCAATCCCACCCCTCTAGGTGGTCACAAAGCACCAAGCTGATCTCCCTGGGCTATGTGGCTGCTTCCCACTAGCTATCTATTTTACATTTTGGTAGTGTATGTATGTCAATGCCACTCTCTCACTTCATCCCAGCTTACCCTTCCCCCTCCCTATGTCCTCATGTCCATTCTCTACATCTGTGTCTTTATTCCTGTCCTGCCCCTAGCTTAGCTTCTTCAGAACCATTTCTTTTTGTTTTTTAGATGGCATATATATATATATATATATATATATATATATGTTAGCATATGGTATTTCTTTTTCTCTTTCTGACTTGCTTCACTCTGTGTGACAGCCTCTAGGTCCATCCATCTCACTACAAATAACTCAGTTTTGTTTCTTTTTATGGCTGAGTAATATTCCATTGTATATATGTGCCACATCTTCTTTATCCATTCATCTGCCGATGGACACTTAGGTTGCTTCCATGTCCTGGCTACTGTAAATAGAGCTGCAATGAACTTTGTGGTACATGACACTTTTTGAATTATGGTTTTCTCAGGGTATGCACAGTAGTGGGAATGCTGGGTCATATGGTAGTTCTATTTTTAGTGTTTCAAGGAACCTCCATACTGTTTTCCATAGTAGCTGTATCAATTTACAATCCCACCAAGAGTGCAAGAGGGTTCCCTTTTCTCCACACCCTCTCCAGCATTTATTGTTTGTAGATATTTTGATGATGGCCATTCTGACTTGTGTGAGGTGATACCTCATTGTAGTTTTGATTTGCATTTCTCTAATGATTAGTGATGTTGAGCATCCTTTCATGTGTTTGTTGGCAATGTGTATATCTTCTTTTGAGAAATGTCTACTTAGGTTTTCTGCCCATTTTTGGATTGGGTTGTTTGTTTTTTTGACATTGAACTGCATGAGCTTCTTGTATATTTTGGATATTAATCCTTTGTTGGTTGCTTAATTTGCAAATATTTTCTCCCAGTCTGAGGGCTGTCTTTTCGTCTTGTTTATGGCTTCCTTTGCTGTGTAAAAGCTTTGAAGTTTCATTAGGTCCCATTTATTTATTTTGGTTTTTATTTCCATTTCTCTAGGAGGTGAGTCAAAAGCAAACTTGCTGTGATTTATGTCGTAGAGTGTTCTGCCTATGTTTTCCTTTAAGAGTTTTATAGTGTCTGGCCTTACATTTAGGTCTTTAATCCATTTTGAGTTTATTTTGGTGTATAGTGTTAGGGAGTGTTCTAATTTCTTTCTTTTACATGTAGCTATCCAGTTTTCCCAGCACACTTATTGAAGAGGCTGTCTTTTCTCCATTTTGCCTCCTTTATCAAAGATAAGGTGACCATATGTGCGTGGGTTTATCTCTGGGCTGTGTATCCTATTCCATTGATCTATATTTCTGTTTTCCTGCCAGTACCGTACTGTCTTGATTACTGTAGCTTTGTAGTATAGTCTGAAGTCAGGGAGCCTGATTCCTCCAGCTTCGTTTTGCTTTTTCAAGATTGCTTTGGCTATTCGGGATCTTTTGTGTTTCCATACGGCTTGTGAAATATTTTGTTCTAGTTCTGTGAAAAATGCCAGTGGTAGTTTTATAGGGATTGCATTGAATCTGTAGACTGCTTTGGGTAATATAGTCATTTTCACAATGTTGATTCTTCCAATCCAAGAACATAGTATATCTCTCCATCTATTTGTATCATCTTTAATTTCTTTCATCAATGTCATATATACAGGTCTTTTGTCTCCCTAGGTAGGTTTATTCCTAGGTATTTTATTATTTTTGTTGCAATGGTAAATGGGAGTGTTTTCTTGATTTCACTTTCAGATTTTTCATCATTAGTGTATAGGAATGCCAGAGATTTCTGTGCATTAATTTTGTATCCTGCTACTTTACCAAATTCATTGATTAGCTCTAGTAGTTTTCTGGTGGCATCTTTAGGATTCTCTAAGTAGAGTATCATGTCATCTGCAAACAGGCCGGACAGGTTTACTTCTTTTCCGATTTGGATTCCTTTTTCTTCTCTGATTGCTGTGGCTAAAACTACTGAAACAATGTTGAATATTAGTGGTGAGAGTGGGCAACCTTGTCTTGTTCCTGATCTTAGTGGAAATGGTTTCAGTTTTTCACCATTGAGGATGATGTTGGCTGTGTGTTTGTCATATATGGCCTTTATTATATTGAGGAAAGTTCCCTCTATGCCTACTTTCTGTAGGGTTTTTATCATAAATGGGTGTTGAATTTGGTCGACAGCTTTCTCTGCATCTATTGAGATGATCATATGGTTTTTCTCCTTCAGTTTGTTAATATGGTGTATCACATTGATTGATTTGCATATATTGAAGAATCCTTGAATTCCTGGAATAAACCCCACTTGATCATGGTGTATGATCCTTTTAATGTGCTGTTGGATTCTGTTTGCTAGTATTTTGTTGAGGATTTTTGCATCTATGTTCATCGGTGATATTGGCCTGTAACTTTCTTTCTTTGTGACATCCTTGTCTGGATATGGTGTCGGGGTGATGGTGGCCTCGTAGAATGAGTTTGGGAGTGTTCCTCCCTCTGCTATATTTTGGAGGAGTCTCAGGAGGATAGGTGTTAGCTCTTCTCTAAATGTTTGATAGAATTTGCCTGTGAAGCCATCTGGTCCTGGGCTTTTGTTTGTTGGAAAATTTTTAATCACAATTTCAGTTTCATTATTTGTGATTGTTCTGTTCATATTTTCTAGTTCTTCCTGGTTCAGTCTTTGAAGGTTATACCTTTCTAAGAATTTGTCCATTTCTTCCAGGTTGTCCATTTTATTGGCATAGAGTTTCTTGTAGTAGTCTCTTCGGATGCTTTTGTATTTCTGCCATGTCTGTTGTAACTTATACTTTTTCACTTCTAATTCTACTGGTTTGAGTCTTCTCCCTTTTTTTCTTGATGAGTCTGGCTAATGGTTTATCAATTTTGTTTATCTTCTCAAAGAATCAGCTTTTAGTTTTATTGATCTTTGCTATTGTTTACTTTGTTTCTATTTCATTTATTTCTGCAATGATATTTAGGATTTCTTTCTTTCTGCTAACTTTGGGTTTTGTTTGTTCTGCATTTCTAGTTCCTTTAGGTGTAAGTTAAATTGTTTATTTGAGATTTTTCTTGTTTCTTGAGGTAGGCTTGTATTTCTTTAAATTTCCCTCTTAGAACTGCTTTTGCTGCATCCCATAGGTTTTGGATCATCGTGTTTTCATTGTCATTTGTCTCTAGGTATTTTTTGATTTTCCTCTTTGATTTCTTCAGTGATCTCTTGGTAATTTACTAACGTATTGTTTGTCCTCCACGTGTTTGTATTTTTTACGTTTTTTTTCCCTGTAAGTGATTTCTAATCTCATAATGTGGTCGAAAAGATGCTTGATATAATTTCAATTTTCTTAAATTTACTGATGCTTGATTTGTGACCCAAGATGTGATCTATCCTGGAGAATGTCCCATGTGCACTTGAGAAGAAAGTGTAATCTGCTGTTTTTGAATGGAATGTCCTATAAATATCAATTTAATCTATCTGGTCTATTTTGTCATTTAAAGCTTCTGTTTCCTTATTAATTTTCTGTTTGGATGATCTGTCCATCGGTATGTGAGGTGTTAAAAGTCCCCCACTATTATTGAGTTACTGTCGATTTCCTTTTTTATAGCTGTTAGTATTTGCCTTATGTATTGAGGTGCTCCTATGTTGGGTGCATAAATATTTACAATTGTTATATCTTCTTTTTGGATTGATCCCTTGATCATTATGCAGTGTCCTTCTTTGTCTCTTGTAACAGTCTTTTTTAAAGTCTATTTTATCTGATATGAGTACTGCTACTCCAGCTTTCTTTTGATTTCCATTTGCATGGAATATCTTTTTCCATCCCCTCACTTTCAGTCTGTATGTGTTCCTTGGTCTGAAGTGGGTCTCTTGTAGACAGCATATATATGGTTCTTGTTTTTGTATCCATTCAGCCAGTCTATGTCTTTTGGTTGGAGCATTTAATCCATTTACATTTAAGGTAATTATGGATATGTATTTTCCTATTACCATTTTCTTAATTGTTTTTGGTTTGTTATTGTAAGTCTTTTCCTTCTCTTGTGTTTTCTGCCTGGAGAAGTTCCTTTAGCATTTGTTGTAAAGCTGGTTTGGTGGTATAGCACATATCTTTTAACAACTATTTTTTTATGGATCAGGAAACTAGAGCCTAGATAAAGTATCTTTCTTAAGGTCACATAGATAATAGAGGGAAACTAGGATTGGAAGCCTGTGTTGCCTAACTCCAGATCCAAAGCCTTCACTGTTTTCATTACATCATCCTGCTCTCTTGACTAGGATCTCCCTAGGAACAATGGGGAGGCATGAACCATTTTGATTTCATAGATAATGTCTTCAGTACACTGTGGTTTCTTTTCTTCCTTTTACATTCATGTCTTTTTAATCTCCCTCCCTTCTACCACAGGTATCCAGTTCTTTCATGCTGCTCTAGGCCTTCCCATGTGTAAAGTTATTAGGCTATTTTTCTTGGAGATGGAAACACTTACGACAATTTTATAAAAAGTATATAGGCAGCAGGCAATACTGACTACAAATGAATGAATCATAAATTACAGTATTTCTATTGTTGTTTTAGGTTTTAGGAGAACTGAGAACTTTCCTGAAACCCTCTAAGTGTTGTCTTTTGGCTAATTTCCTCCACACAAGGTTGACAGTGGAGGAATGAGTTTATTTGGAAAGTTGAAGCTAGGCAGGTCTCCTTCCTTGCTACACCTGCACAACCCACTGCCTCCAGGTCAGGATGAAGCTTTGCTGAATCCCACTGTGGTTCAAGATCCAGAAAGCCCTGTGCTTGTGAATATTCCCTTCATAGTATACAGCATTAGTTTATGCTGCAAGTGCTTCTGAAATGGTGATGTGAGTTAGAAAAACAAGAGTTGTAGCAGAGTAAGAATTAAGTCTTCTGGATGCAATGGGACCATTCTTTGCATGAATATGACTTTTGATTTGTGTTTCCTATTATGATTTCTTACAGTGGGGGAATTTTGCTGAGATATGCCTCATCCGTTGCTACCATTTGAGGCCACCTTGTTTTTTAAACAGATTGTATATCTTTGGATAACTAAACCCGAATGTATTCTAGTCCTATAGACTACGTATGTTTATGTGGTGCATACTTCTGGGTATATGTGTGTGTATATGCACCTATGTGTATGTGTGTGTGTTTAGGAATGGGTGTGACTCTTCTTTAGCTTAACAGAAATGTTGCAGTGTTTAAAACTGATGTATTATTTCTCAATGGTGAAACAATCTCTAGACTTCCTATAGGCTTCTATGCCATTTAAGTAGAAATATTTTGTATCTTTTTAAAAGTTTGAGTTTATGTCTTAGAGTGAGAACTGACAAAAATTTGGAAATAACCAACAAAATTTCTTTATTAAAAGAGACAGAATCCTCACTTGGCATGGTACCCACACAAGTCATATCTAAAAGAGTCTATATTATTAACCTAAGTATAAGGGCTTGTCAGAAACTGTGAAAGCTTTGAGACTTTACCTTAGTTGCAACATAACACATTAATCCCCCCAGTTTCGTAGATGGTAGGGATACAAGCATCCTGGGTTAGAGACATAGCACAGTTTATTACTCACAACCAATACCTGCAGCTAGATAATCAGCATTTTTGTGCTGTTCCCTGACCTCCAATTCCCACAAGATGATGCAGAGAGGCCACCAATACCCACACACACAGTGCAGTGAGTTACAGAAGAAGAATGCAGAATTTAGGAACCAGGAACCACTTACAATGAACAGAAAGCAAACCTGTCCTCTGCTTTGGAGGAAAACACTATCTCTGTCTTCCAAGGCTGCTTAATATACAATTATCCTTGAAAATATAGTCTGCCACAAAGGACAATCAGTGCCTTTGCTTTTAAGACATGCAGAAATGCAAGAGACTCATGCAGGATTGTCTCTCAACAGTTTATTTCTCTGCTTTCCTTTTCTTGGTATCTATTTTTTTGCTTTCCAATACTCATGCCATACTATCACCTTGAATTTATGACCAAAACTAACAGAGAGGTAAATGTTCAATGTGTTAGTTGAATAGTCAAATTGGATGCATTTTATAGCTGATCTGATCATTTGTACAGACATTGGTCAAAAATAACTGTCATAAGAAACTTCTACTAGAAAATTTTTTCCCTTAGAACCAAGGCTTGAGGGTGAAGAGTAAAACCTGACTAAGGTAAAGCCTGACTAGGATTGTCAGGATCTGAGACCTCAGGGCCCAGTTCTAAAACAAACACTGAGTCAAAAGAGTTAGCTGAGGATTGGCAAGTGTGGCAACTATAACTAATCTGGGGAACTGGATTAGAAGAAAAATGTCTTAAGAACTGGCTTCCTAGTTATCTTCTGCTTGGCTTTGCTCCTACACCCATTTTCCATTCTTGTGACCATTCTGTCTGCTGTAAGAGGCCTGTGCCTAGGCACTGCATTACCCAGAATCCCTTGCCAACTGGCTTCCACTGGGAGGCACCAGTAGTGTGATTGAAGGTAGGGAAGAGGGAAAGGTAGGGGAATTTTTTTCCTAGGCCCTTCTTGGGCCGTGTTTCTGGAAGTGACTCAGACCTTCCATAAGTGCAGCTCCAGCTCCTTTCAGGCAGCCCTTCTTCCACAGCTCTGGTTCTCACTGGATTCCATTGTTTCAGGACTAGGCTTCCCATTGGCTTCCCACTGCTGTTTGTCTTCAGGTACCTCAAAATCCCTTGGCAATTCTCTTAACTTGTGCCCACCCCTCTATAAGTTGAACTTCATTCAGGTCTCTTAAATATTTTGAGTTGGTTTCTGGTTCCTACTGAGACTCTGACTGATAGAACTAGAGAAAAAAAGTGGGACCCTAGTCTCAAAGGACCTAAAATAATAATCAGCGTTTATTAAGCCATTACTGTGTGTTGGTTTAAACCTCACAGCAAACCTAGGAGGTGGAAACTATTAGTGGCTCCATTAGACAAATAAACTGGGGCACAGAAATCTAGCAATTGGGGGAACAGAGACTTAAACCCAAGCAGTTGGACTCTAAAGCCCTCACTGGTAACACTGCACACTACAAGTCACATGGCCAAGGTCAGACACTGCCATATGCTCCTCTACAGGGCAGAGGCTTAGTCATCATAATCTGAGGAGGAGGCAGGTGACCTCTAAGAAGGCATAAGGCAAGAGTAAAATGATAACAACTGGTTTTCAGGATTAGTGTGGGATCAGGAGCAAGCTGTCCTGCTGCTGAATAACTGGTGCTTTAGTCTAGGACTGGTCCTGCATCATAGGCCTAGACTGAATCCAGTTTTCTGAGGTTAAGACTCCCTAGCTGTGGGAGGGATGAAGGGCTATAGGGACAAGAAGTCAAGGGCGGTGTGTGTATGTGTGTGTGTGTGTGTGTGTGTGTGTGTGTGTGTGATTGCCATGTCTAGGTTTCAAGCTGTAAAGATCTATGTCCTTTGTAAATAGATATATCCATGTAAAAATGGTATTGATAAAATACACTACTGAATGCAGACAGCAGTTAGTGCCATTCAAAACCAACTAGAATGTCAAAATATTTCAAAAGAGAGCTATATACTAGTAAAATGAATTGAACTGAGTCAAACAGAATAAACAAAATAAAAACAGCATGTACAGTTGAGTGGCCATCTGACTTTCAGATGTCTGGCACTATTAACTTTCTAAAACAACCATGAACATGAAAATAAGCAAAGAGGCTAATAATCCGAAACAGTAAAAATAGCCCATAACATATTTCAGAACATTGAATGGCTAAAAGGAAAAGCATTATTTCTTCAACTAATAATTACAATAAAACTCATTTCTCATTGGTACCAAAGCCCAGAAGCCCTGGAGAAATAACAGAGTAGACAGTGAAAAGACTGATGAAAGAGGATTTGGAAATATCCACATAAAAGTTTGTCTCAGAGAGACAACTGGCTAGTCTCTTTGCAAATGCCACGTGGCCAGAAGAGAGAAGAAAACAATGAAGAGTCATGAGGAACTGTGATGAGAAGTGACAGCCAGTATCAGAAATTCTCACTAGGGGAGGCAGAAGAAATACCAGTTTGCTGAATCCAGCAGCCAGAGATCACTCACTGTGCTGGTGAGCATAGCTCAGCCTCTCTTGGCACTGTCACAGTATTCCATTCCAGGCACTCCAACCAGCACAGGACAGGAGTCTGTGATCACCTGACTGCTTCAATTCCCAGCAAATCCTTCTGCATCACCACCTCATTTATTACTCTACTACAGCCTTGTCTTGATTCTGTCCTTGTAGTCTTAGAAGCTGCTCCAGGGGGAAAAGAAAATGTAGGAAATGCTGATCATAATTTTCCCCTCTTTGTGATTCTGAGTGAACATTTATTTACACCACCAAAACATGTGAGAGTCTAAAGTAAGAATGCCATTTAATTTTGATAAATCCAGTCTGTCAAAATAATTTAACATTGAAACCTTTTTATTTCTGTTTCAAGAACAACCTTTGGGAAATGCTGCTATAGTCACTCTAGACCAGACACAGGTGCATGCTGGAGTCACCTGTATCAATCAGAATTAGGTAATATAAGGAGAGTTTAATAAAGGGACTGTTTGCAAAGGTGTGGACTCAACTTAGGTAAAGGAACAAAGGAGAGTGAGGAACCTGGGCAGTGACAGCAGAGAGCCATTACTGTTCCCTGGATGCTGAAACTGCAGAGACAGACAGCTGTAAAGCAAGAGATGGCCTCTGGGAGAAAGATGCAGCCAACCTGAGACATAAACACCTGACCTTCCTATCGTCCCTTCCTTTGCATCTGCTGTTGCCTCCTCTGTATGCCAGTGGCTGCCTCACTGTAAGCTGGAGGGCAAGATAGCTCCCAGAGCAAAATGTGCAGGTCAGTGGCCCAGGATGGAGAAGGGGAGGGGGGATGGCTTTGAGGGAAAAGAGAAGACTCTCGACATCACCTCCCCTACTATCAAGTAGAAACTTCCTAAGTTAAAGGCAAATAATCTGTGAAGTTTGTGTAATAAGTAGACACACAAAGACATCTCTCCAGAACTTAAAGAATAGAAATATTTGGATGGATCAATGCAGTGTTGCTCATCCTTGACATGTAATACAGCTCCGTATTGCCATGTAATACAGTAAGGATGGCTTCTGGTAGATTTTGAATCAAATAAAGCTGTTGATCAACTTGGTTAATGCATGCAGCAAAATTAGTGTCAAGTTCTGTTTCATGCGAGTACTTCTCAGCAAAAAGATCAGAAAATATTGCTATCTTTGGTTCAGTGATTGCTGAAAAGTATGAAAAAAGTTGCTTGACTAGACTTCAGAGTAAATCATGGCATTAGAAGACAAAATACAATGAGCAGGCTTGAAGTTGCAGGCAAATATTTTGATAAAGAACAATTCATTCATCTATTTAGAGATATTATGCATGGAGTTTCTGTTTTGAACAGTAAAGTACTTATTTGCCATTCCGGGGAAGGGGTAGGCAGTATTTCAGAATAAGCTTGAGAATTTAGAGTCAGAGAAACTTGGGTTAGAGTCCTGTTTTCCTCACTTACATGGTGGTACCTGCCTGACAAATTCATCAGTCTTTGTAGGCATGATTTTAGTTAAATTATAAATAGAAGCTAATGTTCGCCAAGCTCTTATTTTATGCCAGGCATTAGATTGTGCATTATCTCAATAATTCTTATAATAAACCTAGAGAGATACATTATTCTAATTTTCAAATACAGAAGTTGAATCAATTGCTCAAGGTTACACTTACACTAACACATGTAAATCCTAGGCATACTGCTTGATAATATGTGCTTGACAAATGCTAGATGCTGCAAGTATTTGTTATTAGTATTATTGTTAATATTACTTGTTAATTTTACCCTAAGAATAACAGGCAAATAAAGTGCCTTTGGAATACAGCAAATGTGGCTAGTTTGATTTTATATATGTGATGATATTACAGGCCCCCATTAAAGTAAAACGTACGGTAATTGTTCTTTTAAAACTGAAATTATTCTGAAATTTTCAAAGATGTCACACATTTACTTATTTAGAGTAATTTAATACATGAAGGGACAAGTTATATATATTTTTCTGATTTGTTCCCTAGAGTTTATATCCTTAAAAGAGGAATGTTTCAGGGCTTCCCTGGTGGCGCAGTGGTTGAGAGTCCGCCTGCCGATGCAGGGGACACGGGTTCGTGCCCCAGTCTGGGAAGATCCCACATGCCGCGGAGTGGCTGGGCCCGTGAGCCATGACGGCTGAGTCTGCGCGTCCGGAGCCTGTGCTCCGCAACGGGAGAGGCCACAACAGTGAGAGGTCCGCATACCAAAAAAAAAAAAAAAAAAAGTAAAATTAAAGTAGAGTAAAAATAAAGTCAAGTGGAAGAACACTGGAGGTTGAGGTATGCTTTCTCAAGTATGCCATTAGTGCAAATCATTCATTCTTTGTCAAGCACTAATTGAATAACCACTCTGATGGGTGCTAATGATTATGCATATATTGGCATAGTCCTTGCACTCATGGAGCTTACATTACAGCTGGAGGAGCTTTCTTCTTATCTTAAGCTCTGTTTAAAACAGGACTTTTATTTCTGCTTACATACCCAATCCTTGCTTTCATCTACTCTTCATTCTAGTTTTCTACTCCTCAGGCTGACCTCAGCCATCCTGATATTAGTTTGTTCTTCTATCAAAGCAGTAATTCATGGGCCAGTGTTTCTGGGTTCCCAGCATCTGGCTGCAATCCTGTATCCCAGAGATTGGTGCCCTTGTGCCTACTCTAGCTCATCTGGACATGAGTCCCTGAAGTAACTCTGCTGTCCCCTACTGTACCTGGGGTCTGAGACCCTGGTCAAATCTAAAAATGTTGTAATACTTTTAATTTCACAGTAGTACTTACTTTGAATTTTAAACAATATTCTTTATGCCTAGACATCTTTTAAAATTCAAATATTAAGGATGACATAGGGAAAGACCAGCCTGTCTATGTTTATAAGGAGTATCTTTTAGTGATGCTTTTGGATGAAGAGGAATAACAACATATAGGCTTTATGATAGTAAACACTATCATAAATTAAATGTCACTGGAATAATGGGCAATACTTATTTTTTTAAATATTTTTTATTATATAAATTTCAGGTGTACAGCATTATAATTTGACATCTTTATAAACTACAAAGTGATCACCACCTCTAGGCTAGTTACCATTCATCACCATACAGTTGACCTCCTTCACCTGTTTTGCTCACCCCAAACCTCTTTCCCCATTAATCTGTTCTCTGTATCTATGAGTTTGTTTTATTTTGTTTGTTGGTTAGTTTTGGTTTTTTACATTCAACATATGAATGAACCATATGATATTTGTCTTTCTCTCTCTGACTTATTTCACCTAGTGTAATACCTGCAACGTCCATACATGTCGCAAATGGCAGGATTTCATTCTTTTCAATGGAATACCAGGTAGTATTCCACTGTGTGTGTGTGTATATATATATATATATATATATATATATATATGTATGTATATATATATATATGTATATATATGTATATACACCACATCTTCTTTATCCATTCCTCCATAGATGGACACTTAGGTTGTTTCCATATCTTGGTTATTGTAAATAATGCTACAAGGAACACAGGGGTGAATATATCTTTTCAAATTAGTGTTTTTGTGTTCTTTGGATACACACCAAGAAGTGGAATAGCTGGATCATATGGTAGTTCTGGTCTTAATTTTTTGAGAATCTCCATAATAGCTGTGCCAATTTAGAGCCCCACCAACAGTGCACAAGGATTCACTTTTCTCCCTGTTCTCACCAACATTTGTTATTTCTTGTCTTTTTGATATTAGCCATTCTAACAAATATAAGGTGATTTCTCATTGTGGTCTTGATTTACATTTTCCTAATAAATTAGTGATGTTAAACATCTTTTCATGTGCCTGTTGACCACCTGTATGTCTCTGTTGGGAAACTGTCTATTTAGATTCTTTGCCCATTTTTCAACCAAGTTGTTTGGTTTTTTGTTGGTGAGTTTTATTTCTATTTCTTCATGATTCAATCTTGGAAGATTGTATGTAAAATCTAGGAATTTATCCATTTCTACTAGGTTGTCCAATCGGTTGGTATATAATTGTTCATAGTAGCATCATATGATCCTTTGTATTTCTGTGGTATGATTTGCAATTTCTCTTCCTTCATTTCTTATTTTATTTGAATTCTTTTTTTTTTACATCTTTATTGGAGTATAATTGCTTTACAATGGTGTGTTAGTTTCTGCTTTATAACAAAGTGAATCAGTTATACATATACATATGTTCCCATATCTCTTCTCTCTTGTGTCTCCCTCCCTCCCACCATCCCTATCCTACCCCTCCAGGTGGTCACAAAGCACCGAGCTGATATCCCTGTGCCATGCGGCTGCTTCCCACCAGCTATCTACCTTATGTTTGTTAGTGTATATATGTCCATGTCTCTCTCTCGCCCTGTCACAGCTCACCCTTCACCCTCCCCATATCCTCAAGTCCGTTCTCCAGTAGGTCTGTGTCTTTATTCTTGTCTTACCCCTAGGTTCTTCATGACATTTTTTTCCCTTAAATTCCATATATATGTGTTAGCATACGGTATTTGTCTTTCTCTTTCTGACTTACTTCACTCTGTATGACAGACTCTAGGTCTATCCACCTCATTACAAATAGCTCAATTTCGTTTCTTTTTATGGCTGAGTAATATTCCATTGTATATATGTGCCACATCTTCTTTATTCATTCATCCGATGATGGGCACTTAGGTTGTTTCCATATCTGGGCTATTGTAAATAGAGCTGCAATGAACATTTTGGTACATGACTGTTTTTGAATTTTGGTTTTCTCAGGGTATATGCCCAGTAGTGGGATTGCTGGGTCATATGGTAGTTCTATTTGTAGTTTTTTAAGGAACCTCCATACAGTTCTCCATAGTGGCTGTACCAATTCACATTCCCACCAGCAGTGCAATAGTGTTTCCTTTTCTCCACACCCTCTCCAGCATTTATTGTTTCTAGATTTTTTGATGGTGGCCATTCTGACTGGTGTGACATGATATCTCATTGTAGTTTTGATTTGCATTTCCCTAATGATTAGTGATGTTGAGCATTCTTTCATGTGTTTGTTGGCAGTCTGTATATCTTCTTTGGAGAAATGTCTATTTAGGTCTTCTGCCCATTTTTGGATTGGGTTGTTTGTTTTTTTGTTATTGAGCTGCATGAGCTGCTTGTAAATTTTGGAAATTAATCCTTTGTCAGTTGCTTCATTTGCAAATATTTTCTCCCATTCTGAGGGTTGTCTTTTCGTCTTGTTTATGGTTTCCTTTGCTGTGCAAAAGCTTTGAAGTTTCATTAGGTCCCATTTGTTTATTTTTGGTTTTATTTCCATTTCTCTAGGAGGTGGGTCAAAAAGGATCTTGCTGTGATTTATGTCACAGAGTGTTCTGCCTATGTTTTCCTCTAAGAGTTTGATAGTTTCTGGCCTTCCATTTAGGTCTTTAATCCATTTTGAGCTTATTTTTGTGTATGGTGTTAGGGAGTGACCTAATCTCATACTTTTACATGTACCTGTCCAGTTTTCCCAGCACCACTTATTGAAGAGGCTGTCCTTTTTCCACTGTACATTCCTGCCTCCTTTATCAAAGATAAGATGACCATATGTGCGTGGTTTTATCTCTGGGTTTTTATCCTGTTCCATTGATCTATCTTTCTGTTCTTGTGCCAGTACCATACTGTCTTGATTACTGTAGCTTTGTAGTATAGTCTGAAGTCAGGGGGCCTGATTCCTCCAGCTCCATTTTTAATTCTGAAGATTGCTTTGGCTATTCGGGGTCTTTTGTGTTTCCATACAAATTGTAAAATTTTTTGTTCTAGTTCTGTGAAAAATGCCAGGGGTGGTTTGATAGGGATTGCATTGAAACTGTAGATTGCTTTGGGCAGTAGAGTCATTTTCACAATGTTGATTCTTCCAATCCAAGAACATGGTATATCTCTCCATCTATTTGTATCATCTTTAATTTCTTTCATCAGTGTCTTATAATTTTCTGCATACAGGTCTTTTGTCTCCTTAGGTAGGTTTATTCCTAGATATTTTATTCTATTTGTTGCAATGGTAAATGGGAGTGTTTTCTTGATTTCACTTTCAGATTTTTCATCATTAGTGTATAGGAATGCCAGAGATTTCTGTGCATTAATTTTGTGTCCTGCTACTTTACCAAATTCATCGATTAGCTCTAGTAGTTTTCTGGTAGCATCTTTAGGATTCTCTATGTAGAGTATCATGTCGTCTGCAAACAGTGACAGCTTTACTTCTTCTTTTCCAATTTGGATTCCTTTTTTTTCCTTTTCTTCTCTGATTCCTGTGGCTAAAACTTTCAAAACTATGTTGAATAATAGTGGTGAGAGTGGGCAACCTTGTCTTGTTCCTGATCTTAGTGGAAATGCTTTCAGTTTTTCACCGTTGAGAATGATGTTGGCTGTGGGTTTGTCATATATGGCCTTTATTATGTTGAGGAAAGTTCCCTCTATGCCTACTTTCTGCAGGGTTTTCATCATAAATAGGTGTTGAATTTTGTCAAAGGCTTTCTCTGCATCTATTGAGATGATCATATGATTTTTCTCATTCAGTTTGTTAATACGTTGTATCAAATTGATTGATTCGGGTATATTGAAGAATCCTTGCATTCCTGGAACAAACCCCACTTGATCATGGTGTATGATCCTTTTAATGTGCTGTTGGATTCTGTTTGCTAGTATTTTGTTGAGGATTTTTGCATCTATGTTCGTCAGTGATATTGGCCTGTAGTTTTCTTTCTTTGTGACATCCTAGTCTGGTTTTGGTATCAAGGTGATGGTGGCCTCGTAGAATGAGTTTGGGAGTGTTCCTCCCTCTGCTATATTTTGGAAGAGTTTGAGAAGGATAGGTGTCAGCTCTTCTCTAAATGTTTGATAGAATTCGCCTGTGAAGCCATCTGGTCCTGGGCTTTTGTTTGTTGGAAGATTTTTAATCACAGTTTCAATTTCAGTGCTTGTGATTTGTCTGTTCATATTTTCTATTTCTTCCTGATTCAGTCTCAGCATGTTGTGCATTTCTAAGAATTTGTCCATTTCTTCCAGGTTGTCCATTTTATTGGCATAGAATTGCTTGTAGTAATCTCTCATGATCTCTTTTATTTCTGCAGTGTCAGTTGTTACCTCTCCTTTTTCATTTCTAATTCTATTGATTTGAGTCTTCTCCCTTTTTTCTTGATGAGTCTGGCTAATGGTTTATCAATTTTGTTTATCTTCTCAAAGAACCAACTTTTAGTTTTATTGATCTTTGCTATCGTTTCCTTCATTTCTTTTTCATTTATTTCTGCTCTGATATTTACGATTTGTTTCCTTCTGCTAACTTTGGGGTTTTTTTGTTCTTCTTTCTCTAATTGCTTTAGGTGCAAGGTTAGGTTGTTTATTCGAGATGTTTCCTGTTTCTTAAGGTAGGATTGTATTGCTATAAACTTCCCTCTTAGAACTGCTTTTGTTGCATCCCATAGGTTTTGGGTCGTCGTGTCTCCATTGTCATTTGTTTCTAGGTATTTTTTGATTTCCTCTTTGATTTCTTCTGTGATCACTTCGTTATTAAGTAGTGTATTTTTGCACCTCCATGTGTTTGTATTTCTTACAGATTGTTTCCTGTAAGTGATATCTAGTCTCATAGCATTGTGGTCGGAAAAGATACTTGATACAATTTCAAGTTTCTTAAATTTACCAAGGCTTGATTTGTGACCCAAGATATGATCTGTCTTGAGAATGTTCCATGAGCACTTGAGAAAAATGTGTATTCTGTTGTTTTTGGATGGAATGTCCTATAAATATCAATTAAGTTCATCTTGTTTAATGTATCATTTAAAGCTTGTGTTTCCTTATTTATTTTCATTTTGGATGATCTGTCCATGGGTAAAAGTGGGCTGTTAAAGTCCCCTACTATGAATGTGTTACTGTTGATTTCCCCTTTTATGGCTGTCAGTATTTGCCTTATGTATTGAGGTGCTCCTATGTTGGGTTCATAAATATTTGCAATTGTTATATCTTCTTCTTGGATCGATCCCTTGATCATTATGTAGTATCCTTCTTTGTCTCTTCTAATAGTCTTTATTTTAAAGTCTATTTGGTCTGATATGGGAATTGCTACTCCAGCTTTCTTTTGGTTTCCATTTGCATGGAATATCTTTTCCCATCCCCTTAGTTTCAGTCTGTATGTGTCTCTAGGTCTGAAGTGGATCTCTTGTAGACAGCATATATATGGGACGTGTTTTTGTATCCATTCAGCCAATCTGTGTCTTTTGGTGGGAGCATTTAATCCATTTACATTTAAGGTAATTATTGATATGTATGTTCCTATTCCCATTTTCTTAATTGTTTTGGGTTCATTATTGTAGGTCTTTTTCTTCTCTTGTGTTTCTTGCCTAGAGAAGTTCCTTTAGCATTTGTTGTAGAGCTGGTTTGGTGGTGCTGAACTCTCTCAGCTTTTGCTTGTCTGTAAAGGTTTTAATTTCTCCATCAAATCTGAATGAGATCCTTGCTGGGTAGAGTAATATTGGTTTGCATTTTTTCTCCATCACCACTTTAAATATGTCCTGCCAGTCCCTTCTGGCTTGCAGAGTTTCTGCTGAAAGATCAGCTGTTAACCTTATGGCGATTCCCTTGTGTGTTATTTGTTGTTTTTCCCTTGCTGCTTTTAATATGTTTTCTTTGTATTTAATTTTTGACAGTTTGATTAATATGTGTCTTGGTGTATTTCTCCTTGGATTTATCCTGTATGGGACTCTCTGTGCTTCCTGGACTTATTAACTATTTCTTTTCCCATATTAGGGAAGTTTTCAACTATAAACTCTTCAAATATTTTCTCAGTCCCTTTCTTTTTCTCTTCGTCTTCTGGAATGCCTATAATTTGAATGTTGGTGCCTTTAATGTTGTCCCAGAGATCTCTGAGACTGTCCTCAGTTCTTTTCATTCTTTTTTCTTTATTCTGCTCTGCAGTAGTTATTTCCACTCTTTTATCTTCCAGGTCACTTATCCATTCTTCTGCCTCAGTTATTCTGCTATTGATCCCATCTAGAGTATTTTTAATTTCATTTTTTGTGTTGTTCATCATTGCTTGTTTCATCTTTAGTTCTTCTAGGTCCTTGTTAAATGTTTCTTGCATTTTGTCTATTCTATTTCCAAGATTTTGGATCATGTTTACTATCATTATTCTGAATTCTTTTTCAGGTAGACTACCTATTTCCTCTTCATTTGTTAGGTGTGGTGGGTTTTTATCTTGCTCCTTCAACTGCTGTGTGTTTTTCTGCCTTCTCATTTTGCTTATCTTACTGTGTTTGGGGTCTCCTTTTTGCAGGCTACAGGTTCGTAGTTCCCATTGTTTTTGGTGTCTGTCCCCCATGGCTAAGGTTGGTTCATTGGGTTGTGTAGACTTCCTGGTGGAGGGGACTATTGCCTGTGTTCTGGTGGATGAGGCTGGATCTTGTCCTTCTGGTGGGCAAGTCCACGTCTGTTGGTGTGTTTTGGGGTGTCTGTGGACTTATGATTTTAGGCAGCCTCTTTGCTAATGGGTGGGGTTGTGTTCCTGTCTTGCTCATTGTTTGGCATAGGGTGTCCAGCACTGTAGCTTGCTGGTCCTTGAGTGAAGCTGGGTGTTGGTGTTGAGATGGAGATCTCTGGGAGATTTTCGCCATTTGATATTATGTGGAGCTGGGAGGTCTCTTGTGGACCAGTGTCCTGAGTTGGCTCTCCCACCCCAGAGGCACAGCACTGACTGCTGGCTGAAGCACCAAGATCCTTTCATCCACACGGCTCAGAATAAAAGGGAGAAAAATTAGAAAGAAAGAAAGGAAGAAAGAAAGAGGATAAAATAAAATAAAATAAAATAAAGTAGGATAAAATAAAGTTATTAAAATAAAAAAGAATTATTATGGAAAAATTTTTTAAAGTAAAAAAAATAAAAAAGAATGGATGGACAGAATCCTAGGGCAAATGTTGAAAGCAAAGCTATACAGACAAAATCTCACACAGAAGCATACACATACACACTTACAAAAAGAGAAAAAGGGGAAAAAATAATATATCTTCCTCCCAAAGTCCACCTCCTCAGTTTGGGATGATTCGTTGTCTATTCATGTATTCCACAGACGCAGGGTACATCAAGTTGGCTATGGCGATTTATTCCGCTGCTCCTGAGGCTGCTGGGAGAGACTTCCCTTTCTCTTCTTTGTTCGCACAGCTCCCGGGGTTCAGCTTTGGATTTGATCCTGCCTCTGCGTGTAGGTCGCCTGAGGGCGTCTGTTCTTCGCTCAGACAGGACGGGGTTAAAGGAGCAGCTGATTCGGGGGCTCTGGCTCACTCAGGCTGTGGGGAGAGAGGGGTATGGATGCGGGGCGGGCCTGCGGCGGCACAGGCCGGCGTGACGTTGCACCAGCCTGAGGCGTGCCGTGCATTCTCCCGGGGAAGTTGTCCCTGGATCGTGGGACCCTGGCAGAGGCGGGCTGCACAGGCTCCCAGGAGGGGCGGTGTGGAGAGTGACCTGTGTTTGCTCACAGGCTTCTTGGTGGCGGCAGTAGCAGCCTCAGCGTCTCATGCCTGTGTCTGGGGTCCACGCTTTTAGCCGCGCCTCGCGCCAGTCTCTGGAGCTCCTTTAAGCGGTGCTCTTAATCCCCTCTCCTCGCGCACCAGGAAACAAAGAGGGAAGAAGAAGTCTCTTGCCTCTTAGGCAGCTTCTGACGTTTTCCCGGACTCTCTCCCGGCCAGCCGTGGCGCACTAGCCCCCTTCAGGCTGTGTTCACGTCGCCAGTCCTCTTCCTTTGCTCCGACTGAAACCCGAGCCTCAGCTCCAAGCCCCGCCCGCCCCGGCGGGTGAGCAGACAAGCCTCCTGGGCTGGTGAGTGCTGGTCGGCACTGATCCTCCGTGCGGGAATCTCCCCACTTTGCCCTCTGCACCCCTGTTGCTGCGCTCTCCTCCGCGGCTACGAAGCTTCCCCTTTCCACCACCCGCAGTCTCCGCCTGTGAATGGGGCTTCCCGGTGTGTGGAAACCTTTCCTCCTTCACAGCTCCCTCCCACTGGTGCAGGTCCTGTCCGTGTCCTTTTGTCTCTGTTTTTTCTTTTTTCTTTTGCCCTATGCAGGTATGTGGGGAGTTTCTTGCCTTTTGGGAGATCTGAGGTCTTCTGCCAGCATTCAGTGGGTGTTCTATAGGAGCAGTTCCACGCATAGATGTATTTCTGATGTATCTGTGGGGAGGAAGGTGATCTCCGTGTCTTACTCTTCCGTCATCTTCTCCAGCACTCTGATTGTGTCTTATGATATCTTGCCTATAAGTCTCTATATAAAGCTGATGTTATTCACCAGTTCTTTGTTACCCAAAAGATAACAGCCTTATTTGGGCTTATTTTAATAATTGTTACCTAATTTCCTACTTCCTTTCTCTGTCTTTTCTATGAATAAGTTTTACTATCTTTATTTTTTATCATATGCGGTCTTCAACAAGATCATGAGCAGATTATTGATTTTGAACTACAAAAATCAACCAACTCTGAAGTTATTTATCCAAAAAGTAGTCTCCCTCAATCAGAGACACTGTTTATATCAATCATCTATTCATCTTTTCTATGTTCCTGGGTATATCAAATAATTCTTTCAAGAACACTCACATAGTATTGTGTGAGAATGAAGTATTTATGGGATTTCATAGCGCTTACACAGAAAAAGCAAAGGAATATTCTGGAAATTATAATATTGATTTGTTTCATTTTTGTATAATTTACCTTCTCAGCCAGACTTTAGATTCTCAAAGAACTAGGTGGTGCCTTTTCAGCCCTGTATTATCCAGAGCAATGCTTCATGCAGTGCCCCAATGCCTGAGGCAGTACCAGATTCAATACATTCTCATTAAATGAAGGACTAACGGGCGCAGTGGTTGAGAGTCCACCTGCCGACGCAGGTGACGCAGGTTCGTGCCCCGGTCCGGGAAGATCCCACGTGCCGTGGAGCGGCTGGGCCCGTGATCCATGGCTGCTGAGCCTGCGCATCCGGAGCCTGTGCTCCACGAAGGGAGAAGCCACAACAGTAAGAGGGCCGCGTAACGCAAAAATAAATAAATGAAAGACTAAGTCTGGAGTTGATATTTTACAAAATCTGAGAAATTAAATTCCTTCTGAGGTTCACAAAGTAAATGTGTTTCAAGATTAATCAATGCTAATTTTAGTTATTTTAAAAAGCACTTCGAAAAGCTTGTTGAGATAATTGATTATTTCCACCTCTCTTAAGTTTAGAGAAAATTCTGATCCTCACTGAATTCACTATGAACAACTATGATTTTTACTCTTAGAGGAATTTAAGTCAGATAGACCAGGAGATATTAATGAGCACATAGAGCCTAATGGGTGAATTTCTGCTCCCCTCCCATACTTTGCATGGTGCAGTGTACCCTGTAAGTGATGGATAAATATCACCTAACTGGTGGGGCACCCCATTGTTATCATTCTTAATTATTGGTCCTGTAACTAAGGGTAATGTTTCTTTGTAATTATTCTGCCTACAGAGAAGACCATAAATGTTTAATGCTCTTGTGTTTTCTGTTCAGGGATAAGATGAAGTTACTCCCTTTTGTATGCAATGCAAACACCTATATCGATCACTAGTTTGTGATAATGTCTTGATAGCAGTTGAATTCAAATTTTACTGACTAAAAGTTTACACTGTGTACCAGGCACTCCAAGCCTGCCAAGTTCTTCACAAATATACCAAAGACTTTTCAAAGGCCTTTTCCATGTCCACCAAAATTAGTCCTGCTTGTTGATGGCTTGCTGCTGATGACTTTCTGTGGCTGGTCTGTAGAGACAGACACACACTGTCCATGCCATTGATTTAGGATTTAATAAATAAAGCCCTTGCTTCTATTGCCAAGGCCAAGGATCTTCAATCACTGGTGCTATCTGAACTGGAGGTGTACATCCACTGCTGAGGTTGCTGGGCAGTGCTGTAACCCTCACCTCCACTGAACAGGACCCATTGCCAGTGTGAGCAGCCAGGCTGATGGCTCAGGTCACCAGTGCTCTCATCCATTCCAGTCCCAGTTCTTCCACCACAGAGTGAACATGGGAATGGCATCCTTCCTCTAGAATATAACTGATTATAGGGATTCCTTAGTAAGGACCTCAAGATGTTAAGAGTTTAGTGAAAAACTTCCTTTAGTTAGCAAAATTGGCCCATTTCTCTTCTGGGTATATACAAACCAACCCAGAATCTGTTGGGGAGAGGTTCCAGTATTAGCTGTGTATCTGGAACCACACCTCCTCTCCGATCCTCAAACTCTGTGCAAATTCTCCTCAACCTTTTCATATCTTTTCTTTGAGATAAATTCTCTCTCAAACCCCTACTGACCCTGCTTGAAATTTGACTTCTGTTTGCCTAATCCTCAGTTTTCTAGATATGTTTATATACAATCATAGTTTGGGAGCTCCTCAGCACTTGTGTAAATCAGCTGACACAACTAGATATGGGGTCGGGGAGAAATGATGCAAAGGTGTCATATAACTCAAAAATTCCAGTTTACACAATTCAGCTGGAATGGCCTTTATATGTGAAAAAGTGAGCATTTATACTCTTTGATTGTTCGAATCTGTGGGTGGACAGGTATAATTGAAAAGATTCCTCATGTGATTCTGATACACTTTTCTGTGAAGTCAGAGAGAGTGGAAATAAAGGGGATGTGTGGGTATTGGGGGAAGCATGTCTCCCCTGTATCTATGCCAAAAAAAAATCACTGTCACTAAAAGGATATATTATAAATCTCAAGTTTAAAGTAATTTATAAAGCAATGTGCCTAACATAATTACTCAGGCTGGGGTTAGAGTTGGTACAATGGAATTCTCAGAATGGGTGTGAGAGATTTGAGAAGTAAGAGCCTGGGAAACTTCTGCTTATAATTTCTCCAGGGTTTTAGTTTATCCTATTTTATTGTGTTCTCTATTCTGGCCCCTCCAAACATCATGCTTTAATTATACACCTGTCAATTTTCTGAGATCATGCTCAGGTGGGCTTTTATATTTTTGTCACTCTATAGGAGTAGTTGGTGTGATGATTTTTTAACCTCTTAAATTTTTCTTCTAATATTTTAGAGAATATAGCTGTAGCTATATATGTAATCCAGTGTTACCTTAGCTAAATTGGTCAGTGGAAAATCCCAGAATCAGCTCACAAGAGAAGAGGCCACAGGAGATTGGCCAGTGACCTTTTAGAAGCATAAATATTCTTCAGAATATGCTGATAATGAACACATTTGGTGCTTGAAGCTGTAGCAAAGCAGGAACAAATTTGAATTAGTTAGCATCATGTGGTAATTTTCAGGGTTAATAACAGGTGAAGTAAAATCTTAGAGAACTTTGAAGCTAGAAGGGATTTTTTTTTAAATCAGTGGCTTTCCAGCTGTGTTGACTAAAACCTGCAATAAGCAATACATTTTACATCATGACTCAGTATCTACATAGGTATGTCTGAAACAAAAGTTTCATGCACATACACATACACAGACACAGAAATAATAATAGTTACATTTACCATAGGGAAGCACTTATTTCCTATTCTATCTTTGACTCACTAAATTAGTATTATATTCCATATGTGGTTATGAACAGAAATTATAAAGTATTATTATAGATCACCTTGACCCACCTTTCATTTTATAGACATATGTATTGACATATGAAGCTGGATAATTCTTTGTTATGCAGACCATCCCATGCATCGAAGAATATTTAACAACATCCTTGCCCTCTACCTACTAGATGCCACTCTGTTTGATAACCAGAAATGTCTCCAGACATTGCCAAATGTCTCCTGAGAAGCGAAATCACCCCTGGTTGAAATCCTGCTTTAATCTGTTATATCTCTTTCTGTCTCTCCCTTTTCAATCACCTCCATCTAATTGCCTCCTATTGTTTAGCCTCTCAGCTAGCCTCCCATTTAACCCCTAACGTAGACAGAAGTGGGGGTCCCTTTCAAAACACATTCTTTCCTGGTGTCTAAAATTCCACCATTAGAAGTTAAAGCATAGCTTTGAGCAAACTTTAAATGTGAAAATTTCTGGAAACAAAATGCGTGCTCTTGATTACTGAAAATTTTAATGATTTAGTTTTAATATATATACCTTTGTGGCAAATAGATGATGGGATAAACACAGAACATGATTATTTATGTATTTTTCCCAACAGCACTTAATACAATGCTTTATGTATAGTAGTTGCTTAATAAGAATTTGTTGAATTAATGAACAGATGGATGAATGGATGAATGCATGAATAGATTAAAGAATGAATAAGAGAAGTGAAGGCCCCAAGAATAGACTGTTTTTCTAATAAATCTGAAAGAAAGCATTGTTAAAAGTGGTTTTATTTTTTTACACAAAAGAAGAAATCTGGATATGTTCAAATTAGTTGAAAAAAATGGGAGCTAGTAGAGAGAGAGATATTATAGAAGATAATGAAATACTTAACTTGAAGGAGTCCGGTCTCAGAGGAATGTGATAAAGTTCCCAGTTAGGAGGATTATCTTTGCAAAGGAATTTTTGAGGTGACCTTTTCCTTTCCTTTTCTGAATAAAAATTATCAATGGGAGAAAGCAAAGTCTTTTGAAAGTAAATGAAAATTCTAGCAGAAGTGTAGTGCATAAATTCCTCCATTTTATTTATGTGTTTTAAGCTTGGAATGGCTTGAGTTAAATTGATTCATTCTCCTGCACATGCCACCTGCAATTAGGGACTGTTCAGCATCAGCCATAAACACCTGCTATTTGTCTTAGGTTTTTAGGCTGGCACTATTTTCAAAGGTTCTATTTCTAAATTACAGATTTCCTTTTAGAAAGGACACAGCCCTAATCTGCAGAAGGAGATGCTGTACCATCTGAAAAACAAAAGCTGGCTTGTGAATTTATGTTTCAGTTTTTAAATTCTGTGCATGACAATAAAACCTCTATGGAAAGGCTCCTAGTTTCTGTATTAGATGAGGACATGTTGCATTGCCAAAACGTTAGCTCTTTGTTGGTTGTTGAAATTCGGAAAATTTTGAAAGCAATTTATGCATTTGTGTGAGACCAGCTACATTTAATCTGTTTGACAAGGATAAGTTACAAATGACTTGTTTAATAGATCATCTGTATGAGATGAAATGCAAATGAGGACATGATGAGTGCAGGGGTAAGTCCTCTGTTCTTTGCCAGTAGAAGAAATGGCTAAGCAGAATTTGAGTACACTTGCTGGGCCAATTCAGGATCAGATTAATAATGCTAACGGCAGAAAGGACAATCCTTTGTTGTCCTTTGTTGTTGTTAATTATAATTTATAAGGCATTACTAGGATTCAAGTGTAGCTTGGTAGTGGATGCTGGATGTCAGAAAAGAGATCCACTGCTTTGCTACAGCCCAAGGACTCAGAGTCAAAGTGCTTCAGCAGATGAACTCCTTGTGGCAAAGGGTGAACTGAACCGGAAACAGCTGCAGTGGCTGTAGCCCCTTCGTTATGGAAATACCTCCAGAGTTCCAGCTCCCAAGTCTACTGCCTGGATTCCAATCCTGGCTACCTCTAATTGCTAACTTATCCGCAATGCAGACTAATAATAGTGCCTGATTTATGGAACTTCTGTGAGGATGGGATGAGGTAGTCCATGTAAAGAATAAGCACAGTGCCTCAGAATAAGCCCTCAGTAAATGTTAGTCATCATTGTTCTTGCTTTTAATTATTAGAATTAGAAAATATGAAAATGCAACTCATGTAATGGAAGGAAACTTGGGAAATATTTTTAGTTCTAATTTTGTTTTAGAAAATTTGCCCTCATCAGTCTCTGAGATTAAAGAAACGACCAAGTAAGCAAGCAGGCAAGCGAGCAAACAAACAAAAAGCAGCAGCAGAAACAACAAGTTATTTAAAAGCTTAAAGGCTAGACAGACCACAGTGCATCCACCTGGGAGCTAGGATCTCTAATAGTGGAAGGCTTTGCCCACTGCAGGACATCCTGTACTTCTGAAATATATGGTTCGAGGTTTGACACTATGTCTGCCTTGCCCATTTTCACACCATGATTCTATTCCCTGTACTCAGAGCGTGGGAAAGGGTAGTCCTGTCACCTAGGAAAGAACATGAACAATGTCTCTGAGATTAGACACTGAAACATATGGGACTGGTGGGAGAAGGGCATCAGTGGGATGAATTTTTGGTGGCTTAAGATGTTGTTTGATTCTGATTTGTAGCTGGCAGAAATCTGGACTTGCATCATGTTCAAAGATGACCAATATCAATCACATTGTTGGCTGTCAATAAATAGGTGCTGTTGTGAGAATAATGGACGAAAGCTGTCACTCAGGTGCTGACAATTCTGCTAGCCATTGTGGGAAGAGAATATGAGCTGGTGTCAGTGCTTCTGCCTTCCTAAACTGAGTTCAGATACAAGCAAGGTGATGTTGAGAGGGTTGCAGTCTTCTGGACCTCAGCTTCCTCATGTGTAGAATGAATGCTTCCAACTGTGTGGTCTCTAAGGTTCCTTCATGACCATAATTTGATGATTTGAATAGAAGTAATCATATCCAGGCACATGGGAAAGTAGAATGGAAATAAGGAAAAGAAAGGGAATGAGAGAATCTGAAAGCAAAGGGAAGTATGGAGATCAGAAAGAAAGCAAAGGCAAGAGCAGATCAACTAGAGGAAGGAAAATACAAGATAAAACAAGCCAACAGTGGGAGGAGAGGTGGTGAATAAGCACTGTAGCTCTTCTGTTGGTCAGTGGAGGTGTCGATCTGAGAAGGAAAGACTCTCATGGTGGATTACTTTCCTTCGTTTTGCACAATCTCAGTTAGCAAGTCAGACACTTGCTGTTAGAGGAAAAGTGGAAGAAATAAGAAGGTTTAAGTAGATAATTAGAGATTGCTTGAGGAAGGACAGAAGGAAGTTGAGGGTGGAGGGAGTGATGCCGAGGGAAAGGAGAAAATAATCAAAGGGGAGGATGAGGCGTTCCCTTGTCCCACACCATTTGCTCACCCAGACCCGTCACTGGGGCCGCTCTGTTCCAAGAGTTCCCTCCTTTTGCTAGGCGGTTCCTGCTGTATTTATACAGAGTGAAAAATGGAGGTTCTTTTCTCCGTCTCTGACTCTGTAAATGTAATAAGTCTACAGAATTTCATCCATCATGATGGAGTCTAGTATTCCCAGAAGTCACTCTCCAAGCATCCTAATGATGTTCACATTTCAACTCCCATTTGCCTAGGCTGTTTTTAAGTCAGGACTCTCAGGGATCATAGTAAAGACAAGTAGTTTGAATTCCTTATTTTTGTCTGAATGTGCATGGTGAAGGACAAGTCTGTTAATTAAGGGGCCTTCAATGAGGCAAGAATTTTATTGTTCCAAAACTCCATGGAATATCCCAATCAGAGTCTCTGCATTATACAACTGTAAGAACTACAAAGAAATAAAAATGGTAACAGGTTCTCAGAAGAAATAAGCTCAGTAATACTGAGCTGACATTTATACAATATCAGAAAGTGGGTTACTGAAGAACCCATGTTCCTGTAATGTGCAGGTGTCTCTATTCTTGCCCCGTTACTGATACTGATGTTCATAATCCAAGTGTGCAAATTGCAAACTCCCAATTTCTAGAGTCTTAAGTAGCTTCTGGTAGTTTTTAGTTTTTATTTTTCTTATTTTTTCTAATATATTCTGATACATTAATTTTCATTAATCTCTTGATGAAAGGCCTCCTTCTTTCAAATGACATGGGTTAGGGAATTGGTCCAGGTGTGAAGACTGACAGTGAAAATGACTGAGTCCAGAGATGGGTCAAGGTTGCTAACACATCAGAAAACCACTAGACTAGGCGACTAGTTAAGCAAAGAATATCGACCAGAGGAGATAAGTGAGTAGACACAGTGTTCTGTCTTCTACTTCTTCACAAAAGACTGCAAATCTCAGTGGTCACTTCTGCTTAAACTAGTAGGAGATGTTCATTTTGATGGAGCTCAGAGCCTGGTTTAAAAACTAAGCAGGGCACAACACTGTATCAGTATTTGAAGGCTTGTTTTTCCTGTCTAAGCCTTAGATTCTTTGCTGTGCCATTAATTCTATATCTGAGATCTCTTTCTTACAGATCACTGGTCAAAGCAAATTAAACTGTGACGTAACATATGGTAATGGCCTCCAAAGATAGTTTTGTGAATTTCTGTTATGTTACATTGGCCAGTTGGTGATATTTTAACTGCCCTGCTGACATATATGATTACTTTTATTAACTCAATAAAAACTCTGAATAAAAGTCAAAGGAATCATTTTATATAATAGTTCAACCACCTAAAAGACAAAGGATGTAGACATGTTGCCTTTGATGAATCATATTCCTCGTTACAAAGACAGAATCTGCCAGCAGGTACAAATCCATATTTGTAGAAGTCACGATGTATTGCTGCATGTTCCTAGAAACTGGAGCGACAAGGCAGGAAATTCACCACTAATCTCCAGTACTCTTGAAGATTCTGTAGCTACAACTACTGACAAACTATTCTGATGGATTGGATTATTCATAGCCTTTGCAGTACCTCCCCTTAGAGTAGGAGGGGTGTACATCCCCACCCCACTGACTTCAGGTTTGGTGATGTGACTTTTTGGCTGATGAAATGTTAGCAGATGTTACATGAACTGAAGTTCCAAATGTGTTTGCATGGTTAGGTGTGGTTTCTTGTCCTTCTGCCATCTAGATGGTCCCAGGACGAGAGGCATGTGGAGCAGACCTGAAACTGAACTCGAACCACAGCTTGAAGCAGACCCATCCTGGCCAATTTGATGACAAACAAGAGAGAAATAAATGTCTGTTGTTGTTAGCCACTGAGGATTTTGGGGTTATGATTTAGTTAACATTTTCATAGCAGAACTATGGCTAACAACATATCTAGAACATCATTTTCCTTTCTGAACTAATTTTTTCTATGAGGTTTATAAATAATAATGGACATATCTAAAGATATGTGGTGAGATTACCTCTGCAAGATCTTAATAAAGATTTTTGGAGGTAGGGTTTGTGCTTTTTTGGAAGTGTCCCTGTATTGAGATGAGCGTTACAGAAAAAGCAAGAGAGCTTATTTGAACGATTTTTCTTCGTCCTCACACATACAACATTTTTTAATAGTATTTTCAGTATCAGGGTAGTACCTGATATATTGATTTAGAAATCCAGTCTAAGATTTGTTACTTTAGATACGGGAGCACTAAAAAATGCAGAAATGTGGTGTAAAATTTTAAATTCTTTTTCAGGATGTAAAAAGGACAATTTGAAGAGTATAATGAGATTTCTCATTTTAGAATACCTTGCTGCTTCTATGCCAGGTCTGTATCCCTCCAGTAGACATTGCTAATCTTTTTAGCCAAAGACATTGACACTTCCTGCTGCTGGCCGGCTTGGCTCAATGCAGCTCCTGGGACAGCGCTGGAAATATAGGCCGTACGTTTACAACCTCATGCTTTGACCAGCAGGCAGAGCTATAGAGTTAGTCCTGTCCCAGCAAGGTCAATCAGCTCGCATTTGCGACCAAATGACTGTTTTCCCACAACCACCATTCAGCTGGCTCGACTCTGCTGGCACAGTGCTCAAGCTGTTTGTGTGGCAAATCCCATATGGTTTCCGTATGGGATTTGACTACCTACTGTGACACTGGTCAGCTTGGTTGGAACTTTGTTATCCCCTCTGGCTTTTCAAATCCCTTCTGCCTGGGAACTGGACTTTTCTCCATACCTACAGATTGACAAAGTCCACTCTAGATCTAGCAACATAAATAAATCCCATGCGCCTGACTCTTAGCATCATCTCGTGATTGTGCCTGTGCAGATGCTGAGGTTCCCTACATTTCAGACTGGACCTCTTCATTCTTGAAGTGAGTCTCTTGGTCACACATTGGATATCTTATGTGGATTACTGATTGCTACAGTGAGATGTCAGTCCTTCACCAGGCTTGGTTATTACTAGTGCCACACCTAGTCTGTTTCCTCTAGGTTCCAGCTTCATTCTCTCACTCACCAATCCATATTGCTGGCATTCCTCTTGGTGTATGTTTATAAAATATGACTTTAGTTTCCTTGATCTACTTTTAATAAAAAAATCCCCTCATGTATTACTTTGCTAGGGCTACCATAACAAAATAACGCAAATGGAGAGACTTAAACAGCAGAAACTTATTTTCTCACAGTTCTGGAGGCTAGAAGTTCAAGATCAAGGTGTTGGTATGGTTGGTTTCTTCTGAGGTCTCTCTTCCTTGTTTGCAAATGGCCCCCTTCTTGCTGTGTCCTCACACATTTGTCCCTCTGTCCGTGTTGTCTGTGTTCTCATTTCCCATTCTTATGAGGACACTTATAGTCATATTAAATTAGGGCCTACCCTATTGACTTTGTTTTAACTTAATTACCTCTTTAAAGGTCCTATCGCCAAACAGTCACACTCTGAGGTACAGGGGTTAAGGCTTCAACATATGAATTGTGAGAAGCACAATTCAGCCCATACACCCATTTTCCAAATAAAAATAATTTTTATTTTTTGGTATTTCATTAAATCAGGTTTATTTTGAAGCGTTTTGCTTCAACTTCAAATAATGGTCATGTGACGTAGTTTTATCTTTAATTCTTCAGGATACTGATAAGGAGATGCTAATCATTTGAATTTCCAATGATGGATGTAGTCTCCTGCTTACTTATTTTGAAGAATTTCCAGAATTATTACAACTGGATTATCATTGCATAGCAAAATTACTGAGAAAGCAGTGATGTAAATTATGTGTGATATTTATTGCTAGGTAATTCAGAAATGGCTGGAGAGGGAAGAGTGTAGTGGTAAAAGAGGGGTGAGAGAGCTTTGCCACTCTCTTCAAGCCTCCGACTCATCTCTATGTCGTGAATCTGAGTCTTCAGGCTGTGAGTTCTCTCCCTCAGTCTCCTATCTCCTCACCTATAAGCTCATTCTATCTACAACTCTTCCTCCACATTTACTTGGAATTCCACTCTTTCACATCCCCTTATGTGATTTGCTTTATTATCTCTTTTCCAAATCCTCAGACTCTTTCTCTTCCTAAGCAACTTCTCATCCATTTTTTTACATGATGCGGGTTTGCTCATATATCAATTTTGCTTCACAAAAAAACCCACCCATAATTCAGTGACTTAAAAACAGCACCATTTATTTAGCACATGAGCCTTAGGTGGGTGATCTAGGTTGGGTTTGGCTGAGCAGTTCTCTGGTCTTAGATAAGCCCCCTGCCTGGTGATGGGCTGGGGGAATGACATCACTTAAGGCTCAACTCACTATTGTCTGGTGTCTAGGCTCCACCTTTCCCCAGTTCCACAGAAACTGATCCTACTAAGAACATAACGACCTGCTTAATTACTCAAACCGATGGAGGATTTCAGGTCTAATCTTACTTGACTGTCCTTCAGCATTGGTACTAACGATGGCCACTATCTTTGTGAAATAATTTTTTCCCCATTGGCTTCCAAGAGTTCTTTACTTCTTTACTTTTTATTTTTTTAGCTTCCTCTCACTTATTCTACTTTTCTCATCCCTTACATAGTAGTTCTTCCCAGGAGTCTATACTCAGAACTTGTCTCACTCTATCCTCTCTCTAAACAGTTGTGTTCACTCCCATGGTGTTAGTTGCCAGATGTACTGTCCGAAGCAGAGTGGGGGAGAGTACAAGTTCTAGTTGCATTACGAGGACTGGTCAAAAAATTATGCCTTACCTAAGACTGTTTACAGAGCCATAATTTAAGGGGGAAGCAAAGTGAATAAGCTAAAGGGGTCACCCAGTGAAAGAGGAAGACCAAAGAAAAATCTTGAACATATGAGAATAGAGCCTGAGATCAGAGAGGTAGGGGTAAATAAGAAGGGAGAGAACAGGCAAGCAGGGAGGTAGGATGGGGTGGAGGGTGTAGAATGTGTGTGAACAACAGGGATAAGCATTGTTCCATATGACTTGTATGGGTAAACTTGTTCTGTATTGCATGGAGGACAAGTTTTATTTAAAAGGCCAGAAATATATTGATTCAAAATATATTTATTAAGCATTTACTATATTCCAGGCTCTGTTCTATGCATTTGGGATTTTTCAGCAAATAAAGAGGTAAAAAGTATGTGTTATTAGAAAGTTTACATTGGGGATGGGGGATGGGAACAGACCATAAACAACATAATAAAAAAGTGAAAATAGCTTAAAAGGTGATAATTACTATGGGAAAATTAGTATGAATAAATAGCAAGGGGAATCAAGAGTGCAGGAGGATGTTAAAATTTAAAGGGTGATTGGAATTGGCTCATTAAGAAGGCAACATTTTAACAAAGGACAAGGTGAGCCACATGAATATCTTGGAGGGGTGTACTCCAGACAGAGAGAAGAGCCAGTGCAAATGTCTTAGGTCTAAGGCTTTCAGTGGTTGGAAAATAAAACTACAGAGAGCATCACAGGGTCCATGGCACCTGCAAGTATCACAGAAAATCATCTGAAGTGCCCACATATCCCCAAAAGGCAAGATAAGCTGGCAGTGGGCTGGTGGGCCAGAAGAGAGCTGGAGGTTGAAAATAAGAGACCATAGAGGTATATGCCTACCAATTAGTGGTCCTGCCGAGGATAGTGGTGCAGAGTCAGAGGGACAGAGTCTTGCAGGCATGGTTGGAGGTGAGGGTAGCTAAGCCTCATTGTGGTCCAGGGAAGGGGAAGGTCAGCGCCCAGACCACAGTTTTCTTCAGAGGATGACATGTAAGCCTTTTAGTAATTTAAATTATCTTAAGAAACAAGGGAGTAAAAGGGAAACTCTGAATTTAGTGAGTATTTGCCCTAGGAGACTGAATTCCAAATTAAAGGGAAACGGAGTTCTCTCAAATTGGAAACGTTATATTTGTTTGCTTTTTTATTCTTAAAAAAAATTGTAACTTGAAAGTCAACTTAAATTGAGTTATATTTTTAGACACATGAGAAATATTATACTTGCCACGTGTATGGTTTATAGATAAAAAAGAAACCAAGAGTTAATTGAAAATGTTATTTCGATATTTAATCATTGAAGGTTACACATCAGCTTGTTGACAGAATATTTGTTTGTACTTCTGCTATTTATCAAATATTTACTGTATACCTCCCACACATAATCACTCTGCCTTAAATTACAAGCAAATTATGAAGCTTTGCAAGACACTAATCCTGTCCTCAAGTGGCTGACAATGTATAATAGAAAAATATAAATATAAAATTTTTTGTTATTGGAAACATATTAAGTGGTCTTTACAAATTTGCTTCCAGACGGGCAGAGATAGATTAGAAAGTGAAAATATTTTTTGAGCAATTAACAGAAAAAATTGAGTGAAAGTACATAGAGTTCCCATAAATCCCCTCACTTAATCCCCCAATTTCCCCTATTATTAACTTCTTGCATTAGTGCGGTGTATTTGTTACAATTGATGAGCCAGTGTTGTTACATTATAATGAACTATAGAATCCCTTAAGGTTCACTTTATGTTTTACACATTCTATGGGTTTTGACAAATGTATAATGGCAAGTATCCACCATTATACTATCATACAGAGTAGTTTCCCTGCCCTAAAAATTCTCTGTGCTCTGCCTATTCATCCCTCCTTCCCCCATCCCCTGGCAACCACTGATCTTTTTATTGTCTCCATAGTTTTGCCTTTTCTACAAAGTCGTATAGTTGGAATCATACAATGTATAAACTTTTCAAATTAGCTTCTTTCACTTAGTAATATGCATTTAAGTTTTCTCCAAGTCTTTTCATGGTTTGATAGCTCATTTCTTTTTATTGCTGAATAATATTCTGTTGTATGGATGTAACACATTTTGTTTATCCATTCACCTATTGAAGGACATCTTCATTGCTTTGACATTTATTTTTTAATTTAGTCTTCCTTCTCTTCTAAGACTGAATCTTTATACTTTTTAACTTAAATTTGATCTGTCTATGCTTTAACTGGAAAAGCACTTATATAATGTTGTATTAGAACTTGTTTGATTGTAAGTGACAGAAACCCAAACTGAATCAATTTAAGCAAATAACTTAATTTACCTTAAGGGTACAGTGATAATACATGCAGCCCAAAGACAGGAACAAGAATGAGCCTGAGAAACAAGTGAAACTTGTCTGAGGATATCTCATCTTGATTGTGAAAGCAGATTATATATGTGTGTATGTATCAATCTATACACACACACACACACACACACACACACACGATTCTTTCCAGATTGGTTTTTAACAATGTATAGCTCTAGCCAATGGAAAGAAGCTAGTCTGATTTTCACTTTTGGTATCAAATTCAGATTCCTATGAAGACCCTCATTGCTCCAACTCTGGTGCTATCTTCTGGATCAATCAGTCATGCCTTTGAAGCAAGGTCAAGAGAAGACCACTGTTTTTGCAAGGACCATGTGGAAGGGTTAATTGGGGTAGGACTGATCATATATAGTATGTGGTCAGAAGAAAGCAGTGCATCTAAAACAACTGTGAGGTTTAAAAAAGGAAGAATCCATGTTTTAAATACAACTGTATTTAAACTATAGAAAATGTATCCGAATATGGAAAAAAGTACAAAGATAAAAATTAACAAAATATTTTAGTGATTATGTTTTATTTTTACTTTTCTAGATTTTATAAAACTCTTTTGCTGTTTATTTTTATCATGAAGTGATGTATTAAAAATTAGGTCCCAGGCTTCCCTGGTGGCGCGGTGGTTGGGAGTCCGCCTGCCGATGCAGGTGACGGGGGTTCGTGCCCTGGACCGGGAGGATCCCACGTGCCGCGGAGCGGCTGGGCCCGTGAACCATGGCCGCTGGGCCTGCGCGTCCGGAGCCTGTGCTCCGCAACGGGAGAGGCCACAGCAGTGAGAGGCCCGCGTACCGCAAAAAAAAAAAAAAAAAAAAAAAAATTAGGTCCCCATCCAGGTATTAAAATAGTATCTATCGCAGAATGTAACTTTACTCAGTGTGTTTTTGAGATCAATAATTTATAGTACATGTTGACTCTTTCTTTAGCTTGCTGCTGGGAACAGAGGGTAAGAAAGACTATTCAACATTCTTTGGGTAAACATAACTCCCTTCATTGTAAATACCTGCCTTGGTTTTCCTGCAAAAACCAAGTTTATGAATTTGTCATTACAGTCATTTTGGAGTGACTGAAACACATGAAGATAACTTATATGCATCTTAAATCATTAGTAGCATTCACCAGCTGATTAATTTAGCAGCAATGACTAGAAGTATCAATGACAAAGAGCATAAATATGTTGTGGCTTTGTGTTTCAGTATAGAAAGGTAGAAACGTTAGACAGGCAGAAATGTTGTAACAGCAGTCATTCATTGTCCATTTACCATTATTCATCTATTAATTCAGCCAATGTTTACAGAGTATTTACTATGAATTGTCTGTGAATCTTTTAGTAGTTTGAACTCCCTGAGGCCTGACCCCTGTTTTTTGTTGTATGCCTTTGTATCCTTAGCATATAATACTACACTTGCATTAGAGTAAGGACACGATAAACATGTGATGATTTAAACTGAATTGTGTTGCCTGGTGCTGGCAAATAAGAGTGATTAAAAGGTCCCTGCGCTCATGGACCTCTGCCTGGTGGAAAGTAAACAACACATGAAGGCAACATGCTCGCTTTAATTGAGTACTGCTATATGCTAAGTACTTTCACACAGAGCATCTTTAGACCTGACAATACCTCTGTGTGTGTGTGTGTGTGTGTGTGTGTGTGTGTGTGTGTGTCTGTGTGTGTGTGTTGTGGGGAGAGGGTACTATATGGTTAAAATTCAGACAGAAAATTTAAATACCTTGTCCAATGATACCTAGCTAATAAGTGTCATAACAGATTCAAAGCCACACTCTTAAGAATTTTGTGTTTAAATCCATTACTGGCTCGTATGGTGAGCTTGGTTAGCCTGTTTATGTTTTCTGTTTAAAGCAGCTCCTTTTCCTTTGTATACTATCAGAAAAAATAATGCTATTTATTTTCAATAATGTGCTTGAATTGTTTTTCCAGTGGGATTATGGGACTCATTAAAATGTTCACGCTGTCCCATTTGTGACCAACAGCAGACATTTCAATATAAGGGCCAATGGGTCCTTAAATAGCAACCTCTTCCTCTTTGGGGGTAGGGCCAGTGACCTTGGCATCAGTAATGACAAGCTTTAGTCAACTGAGCTCTAGTACACTATAAACTCATTATTTCCCACTTTATCTCTTTGATTTGTACAGTCATCAGCTTCCAGATTCTAGTATTCCTTCCTACTAATAATTAGACTCTGAAAACTCAAATACCAAAAATCATATAGTTTTAATATTCTTAAAATAAATATTAAAGATGAGTATTTAATATTTTTACACATATGTAAATGTAATATTTTAATAGCATATGCTCCTGTAAAAGCACATCTAGTTAGCAAAGCAATAATAATTTAGAAATGTACCTTGCAGCTGAGGAGAGGGGCTTTCTTACACAAGAAGGGCTTTGGATCAATTCATTCTATAGGAAGCATGAACCTGAGGCATCCGTGACTAGATTACACAGGATCTTTATCATTCTCCTTTGTCAAAATACTTCTTTACCACTCAAAGATGTGAGCACTAACAGGACCTGTTGTACTGAGTAGTCATTCCCTTTGTTCTCTGCAATCACCACTGTTCACTGCCACACTATTTAGTAATGACATTTTTCTTAATAGAGAATCCTGAAGCTACATTTATCCCCAAACTATTGCTCAAAGTGTGTTGAAAATCAAGAGCTCCAATGAGGTGGTACGATGTAAGAGAAAAATGGGTGTTCTTATGGTTCAGCACCTTGGGAAATAAGTGTCTTGAGACATCAAGCAGTATCTATTAAACAGCACTGACACAAAGCACCACTAATTCTGCTAAATAAAAGCCATGCTTCTTGAATCCAGTATATAATTCATGATCTCACAAGATTAAGAATAATCTTGATTCTTAGTAAATTAAATTTCCTTTGCATCTTAATTTTTATTTGCTTTGGTTAAGGATTTTGAAGTGTACCTTTAACCTAACAGAGACATTGCAATCCTAATGTAATCATCAGATTGTAGTATGAAAATTCAAGTTCTAGGGTGAGTCTGAAAAACTTTCAAATTTGAGATTTTTATTATAATTAGTATGCCTGTGTTAATGTTTGAGACAGTTTAAATATTTTCTAAAAGAGAACAGAAAAATTATTAAAAATTGAAGGTTTTTTTGAACCCAGATGAATGGAGAAGTTAAAAGAATAGTATTCTAAAAATAGGAATGAACTGAGGAAGTTTCATAAAAGGAAACAATAACCCACTAAATACTGTTTCCTTTACAATCATGTTTATATTATTCCAGTCTTTAAAATGAAAAGTAAATATTCAATAGGTTTGGAAAGACTAAAAATATATTTCCCATCTGTGAAAACAACTGATTTTCTTTTTAAAGAAATCATTCTTGAATATATCCTTATATGACATGCATTTATAAGAAGGAACCCATTTTTTATCACTTTGGGGGTTTTTAAACTATGAGACATTATAATCTTTGTCTCATCTCTTTCGTTTGCTAATGTCTTCTCTGTGCCTTTGATCATGGTCCCCTACCCCCATCTTCCACCATGACTGTCCTTCAGTCTCTGTTTCTACCTAAGTATCCTTGGCACCAGGGTTGGGATATTCTACAGGCCAGATTGAAAATTTTCCTAGGATATCAACTTTTAAAGAGCATTTCCATAGACAGCAGGATATTTCCACCTGAAGATGGCGAGACAATTTACTGGTCAGTAAATACTTGACTCAAATTACTGTTCCCTTACATAAATATGGAAAGGCACTACATGCACTCACCACCTCCTGTCTCCCAAATAAAAGCCAAACACCACTGGGCAAGAGTCGATTTACTTTCTTGGATAATGCTGCTAATTGTAGCAAGTCAATATTTTGCTGTTCATCCTCTGAGTGGAGAGAAACCAAAATGATTTTCATGTGAAGTCCCAATTTATAAACATTTGTAATCTTGATAGTGACCAGGCTTCCTGGCCTTCCCCAATCAATAGAAATTGACTAGAGCCCAGACAAGAAATTCAGGCAAGGCTTTATTGGGGAAGATCAAGAACCTTGCAGCTGGGGAGAGTGAAAACAAGTAAAAGGGTAACAGATTCTCTTGCTTGCTCCCCAAGGGGTGGGGGGGCGAGCTGGTTCCTTATATGGGTGAGAGTAGGGGTGTGTGTAGGGGTCAGGCTGGAGGGATGGCTTAAGTCAGGGGTCCCCAACCGGGCTGCAGAGCAGGAAGTGAGTGGAGGGCGAGCGAGGGAAGCTTAATCTGTATTTACAGCCACTCCCCATCGTTCGCATTACTGCCTGAGCTCCGCCTCCTGTCAGATCAGCTGCGGTATTAGATTCTCATGACAGCGCGAACCCTACTGTGAACTGCATATGTGAGGGATCTAGGTTGCGCGCTCCTTATGAAAATCTAATGCTTGATGATCTGAGGTGGAGCTGAGGCAGTGATGCCAGCACTGGGGAGCAGCTGCAAATACAGATGATCATTAGCAGAGAGGTTTGACTGCACAGAGACCATAATAAATTAATTGCTAGCAGACTAATATCAAAACCCTATCAGTGAGTGGCAAGTGAAAACAAGCTCAGGGCTCCCACTGATTCTGCATTATGGTGAGTTGTATACTTATAATATATTACATTATAAATACTATTATAGTTCTATTATTAATAACAGAAATAAAGTGCACAATAAATGTAATGCACTTGAATCATCCCCAAAACATCCTCTCTCCCCGGTCCATGGAAAAATCGTCTTCCACAAAACCAGTCCCTGGTGCCAAAAAGGTTGGGGACAGCTGGCTTAGGTGGTTTGCCCACCCTTTGGTGGTGTTGAGTGCAGGGGGCATGCACAGGACCCTGCTTTTGCTCCTGACAGCCTGTTTTTGTTCCTGGCTTTTCAGAATTGACAGTTGGGTTTTTCTGGTCTTTTTGTATCTTGTTGTCCATAATTTGCTCCAACTGCACAAGCATGCAGTTATTTTTAGTCCTTTATAGTTTCTTTGTATTTTGTTGCTTGAGGAGACGTTTGTCCAGGTGCAAGCAGTGCAGCAAAGGGTCCCAGGTCCCAGATCCCAGCCTATCTCAAACTGAAGTACCAATGTATTGGATTGTTTATTCCTTAATTCAACAATCAGACATTGAGTGTTCCAGGCACAACAACAAGTGGTGGGATTTTAAGACAATTAAGGAAGAAGACATGGTTTCTTCCATCTTGGAGACATTAGTCTGGGGAAACAAAAGACTTGATCAAGGAAAGAAACAGCATCTATCACAGCCATTTGGGATTAAACACACCAAATTGCTTATGAACTTTGGACTGAATGTGTATATCTCCTCACAATTCATATTCTGAAGCTTAAATCCCCCATGTGATGGTATTTGGAGGTGGGGGGTTTGGGCAGTTAATTGAGTAATGAGGGTGAAGCCCCCATGAATGGCATAGTGCCTTTATGAGAAAAGACAGGACAGAAATCATCTCTCTCTTTCTCTACTATATGAGAATGCAGTGAGAAAATGGCCATCTGCAAACCAGAAAGAGGGCTCTCGCCAGATACTGAATCTGCTTGTGTCTTGATCTTGGACTTTCTTACCTCCAGAACTGTGAGAAATAAATTTCTATTGTTTAAGTCACCCAGTCTATGATATTCTTGATATAGCAGCCCTAACTGTCTAAAACAGCCTTACTGCTAGGATTCCTTTGGACCATAGGTCCTTTACATGTAGCTGATCTATGGGTCTTTGATTAATAACGTACAGGAGCAAAAGGAACCCAAGAAAATAAGTAATGAGAAGAGGAATTTCTGGGGACTATACATTATCAGAATATTTTTCATTATCTGAGTCACTGATTAATTAAATACTTACTGAACATGTTATGTGTCAGACACTATTGGGTTTGCATAGTGATAAACTAGGTAGAAATAGTATCTCTCATGGGAGAGTCAAGTAAAAAAAAAAATCCCCAAACAAAAACCCAAACAGAATGCAAAGTAGTACATTTTTTTAGAGCCCAGGTTGTGATGAAAAACAAACAAACAAACAAATATGGGGCTCATGTATTAGATTGTAAGCAAAATGAGGGAAGGGATTCCCATCTATTTTGTTCACTCTCTTCAGGAGCAAAACCAGCATTTGACACCCAGAGCCTACAACAATAAAATCTTGGTTGAATAAATCTGCCAAATAACAGGAGGGGGTTGTATTAGTGGGATAATCAGAGAAGATGCATGTATCAGTTTCTTATTGCTGCTGTAACAAACTACCATAAACCTAATGGCTTAATTAAAAACACAAACTTATTATCTTACAGTTTGATTGTTCAGAAGTACAAAATGGATCTCACTCAGCTAAAATCAAGGTGTCAGGAGGCTGCATCCCTTCTGGAGACTTCAGGGGAGAATCACTTTCCTTGCCCTTTTTTAGCTTCCAGGCAACTCCATTCACTGGCTCACAGCCCTTTTCTTCCATCTTCAAAGACGCTGAGCCCTTCTCACATTCCATCTATTGGGTTCTCTCTTCCATAGTCTTATCTTCCTTTTCCACCTTTACAGACTCTTGTGATTATGTTGGGAACACCAGGATAATCCAGGAAAATCTCCTTATTTTAAGTCAGCTGATTAACAACCTTAGTCCATCTGCAGTCATAATTCTCCTTTGCCATGTAACCTAATATGCTTACAGGTTCCAGGGACTAAGATGTAGGCATCTTTGGGGGGTCATTATTCTGTCTACCACAGTTTTCTCTGAGCAGTGATGTTGAGGAACTAAGACCTGGAAGATGAAAGAAGTCAGGCATGCATCATCAAAAAATCTAGAAACAATAAATGCTGGAGAGGGTGTGGAGAAAGGGGAACACTCTTGCACTGCTGGTGGGAATGTGAATTGGTTCAGCCACTATGGAGAACTGTATGGAGGTTCCTTAAAAAACTACAAATAGAACTACCATATGACCCAGCAATCCCACTACTGGGCATATACCCTGAGAAAACCATAATTCAAAAAGAGTCATGTACCAAAATGTTCATTGCAGCTCTATTTACAATAGCCAGGACATGGAAACAACCTAAGAGCCCATCATTGGATGAATGGATAAAGAAGATGTGGCACATATATGCAATGGAATATTACTCAGCCATAAAAAGAAACGAAATTGAGCTATTTGTAATGAGGTGGATGGACCTAGAGTCTGTCATACAGAGTGAAGTAAGTCAGAAAAAGAAAGACAAATACTGTATGCTAACACATATATATGGAATTTAAGAAAAAAAAATGTCATGAACCTAGGGGTAAGACAGGAATAAAGACACAGACCTACTGGAGAATGGACTTGAGGATATGGGGAGGGGGAAGGGTGAGCTGTGACAAAGCGAGAGAGAGGCATGGACATATATACACTACCAAACGTAAGGTAGATAGCTAGTGGGAAGCAGCCGCATAGCACAGGGATATCAGCTCGGTGCTTTGTGACCACCTGGAGGGGTGGGATAGGGAATGTGGGAGGGAGGGAGATGCAAGAGAGAAGAGATATGGGAACATATGTATATGTATAACTGATTCACTTTGTTATAAAGCAGAAACTAATACACCATTGTAAAGCAATTATACCCCAATAAAGATGTTAAAAAAAAAAAGAAGTCAGGCATATAAGGGGTGTGTGTGTGCGTGCGTGTGTCTGTCTGTCTGTCTGTGTGCACATAAGCTAGTAGGGAGGCAGGGGTTGGAGAGGTAGAGAGGGGAGAGAGCCTTTTCATACAGTCTGTGAGAAAGAATTTGAATTTTGTTCTAGGTACACTTAAAAGCTATTGGTTTTAAGCAAAAAAAAAATAGATCTGATTTATATTTTAAGAGGGTAATTTGTGGGAGAAGATGTAAGAAAAGGGATGGATCCATCCCAAAAAAGCATGTATTTTTAAACTTCAGAAAGCTAGAAGTGTGACAGTTGGATTTATGAGGGAGGCCAGCTGGGTAGGTTATGGACTTGGGGGCTGAGGAGTCTGCTTGGGGTGGTGTGGGGCTCATTCCCCCTGGTTGGTTGTAGACTTGGTCAGGAGAGAAGGCTTGGAGTGAGGTGAGCAGTGGGGGGATGGAAGGGGCCCGAGCAGGGGGCAGTTGTTTCCTCTGTGAACACATTCTTCACTGGTGAGTCTTTTCCAGATTTTTAGACAAGGTAAGTCCTTATAGCAAGATCTGGCTCTGTGTCTGATTTTGGCCTAAATTCCAAAGAGGGTAAAGGAGGAATTGGGTCATGCAAGTGAAGAAGATTCCAGGATCTGAGCAGCTGATAAACTTGTGGCCACCTAGAGGTAGCCAAATGCAGAGGCACATAATTTTTGGAGTCTGTTACTCAAAAGTTTTATGGACTGGGAGAGTTTAAATAAGAAAGTGGGCCTAGGAAATTTATTTTAAGAACTATTTTTTGTAACACAGAAAGGAGGAAGCACATTTTGTCTTGCTTTGTTAATATCCACAAAACCCTGGCTCCATGAAAAAGGTATAGAGAGCCCTTTATGTTTCCTCATTCTAGGCAGCAATCTTGGAGGACTGGCAACAGTGTCTCCTGTGTGTTCTGAGGTGCCCAGTGCAGCCCCAGGCCCGTGGGGATATTCAGTCAATGCTGCAGCTCTGGACGGCGTCTGTATTTGTTTAATAAGCTTTAATCATCACCATCTTCATCCTGTATGGTTTATTAAAATGCCTGCAGGTAAAGCAGTTTATCAGTGAGGGAGTACACATGGTACTCTGCACTGTGTTGTGATATTCAGGTATTACTGCACTGAGGAAACTGAGGGTAAACTAATACCACCAGTGCCTTCTGCTGTTAAGATATCTGAACCTGCTCAGCAGGCCAGGCGTGGCCTGGAGCCGGTGACTTGGCAGAGTCTCAGCCACAAGCAGATGTTCATTAAATGATGCTAATTAAAATTTATAAACCATGTATTTTTTTTTTTGGTTACACACTTTGATAAGTTATTTCTTAAATACCTTCCAAGTGCATCCCTTAATAACCAATTAAAACTATTTTAAAAGAATTTACTGTTTTAAAAGGAGTGTATTGTTTCGTATGTGCCAAAAAGAGAGCAGAATATAAGGAAATCTGCATTGAGATATTTAGCATGGGATTATCAAAAACAAACAAACAAACTCCATGTGTGGGTATTTCATATATTTGGTGTTGAGAGGGTCAAATGGCATGCCAGCATAGGAACCTGTAGTTCTACACACTCTCTGTAGGTCTCTGTCTTCAAGTGCCACTGGGAGGACTCTTCTTTCTGTGGGAGGATTCTGCTTTCTGTGACAGAGGAGTTATGGGGTCTAATTTCCTGGTGTCCTCCCAGCTTCTCTCCAGTCACTCAGCATTCTTGGAGGAAGCCCAACTGTGGATAGAGAAATATCAGGACTGTCATGAGGGAGAGAGAAAAACATTGGCATAAGCAGGCAATGCACACAGTAGAGTGAGTAGAAGTTACTCTGGGAGAAATTGTAGAGACCATTTATGTAGCACACAATTGGGATCTGCAGATAGAGGGGAGAGAACTTTGGAACAGCTGGAGCCTCTTTATGCTGCCTCGGTCCACGGGAGATGAGAGCATGCATCTGGAGATAGAATAAGCCTTTTTCTGGCTCAAATAGCACGGGACTGGGATTGGCAAAAGATGAACACATATTTTCCTTTTTTAGTCTCCTCGATCCATTTTCCTTTCTTTCAGTATTTTTCTGTAATCCTTACTTTAAAATAAGCAGAAAGTTACCAGCTCTGTAGTGCTTGCAGGCAAAAATGGGAAGAGGCTACCCACTGTGGATGAAAATAATGAACTTCATTGGGATTTTCATATAAAGAAGGAAATAGAGAAATAATAGAATGTTGGTGGTGACTGCCAGAGAGAAAACCCTGCTTAGAAAGGTTTATGAGGTAGTAAAGACCTAAAAATGATCATTTTAGTTATTGTGCCCACTGTGAATTTTAGTTCAGATAATAACCTTAGAATTCTCTCTCCCCAACCTAGCTCCAAGGCATCATATAGAATTCTTTTGTTTATTGAATCGACAAATACTTGAGTTTCAGGCACTGTGTTTTGGTGCTATGTGTACAATCAACAAGAGATACAGGGCCCCACCCCTCAGAGATGGCACTTAATCCAATCTCCAGGAGGGGGCTTGGCTCTGAACTTCTTCCGAGGCAGAAGAGTTGCATTATGTCAAATTTGGAACTGTATGGATTTTACTGACCGAGCAAAGAATCATTCTTGGAATCAAAATTATTGTTAGAGTCCCTTTCACCCAATGCAACCTCCCAAAGGATGTTAAATTCATGATTATAGAGTAAACTTCAGAAGCTTGTACACCATGGCACAAAATGGGTGTAAAAGTACTATAAAAACAATTATATATTGGTGTAGTTTTCATTTAAGAGAGCTGTTTTTCTTTTAGACTTATGTTGCAAAGCATACTTTTTTCATAAAGAGAGAAATCTCTTTAATTGACATTTATTGATGATTAAAACAATAATAATTGTTTTTAAACATGTAAGAATACATTAAAGAAGCACAAAATGATAATATTGGCAAGATTTAAGATATAAAAATATATATGTGTTACCTAGAAAATTCTATTTGCATTATGATTATACAAATGTTATATATACTCATTCATTCAATAACTCTGAGCATTTACTATACTAGGTAGTGGGAGTCATGGAAAGAGTGATATGATCCTTGCCTTCAAGAAGCTCGTACACTAGTTGCAGGCAGATCCACTACAAAGGAACAAAGGAACAATTGTAATATGACAAATGTCACAATACAGGTTTTATGATCTTCAAAGAGAAGGTCTGTACCCTGGCTGAAAAAGTAAGGAAGGGCTTTGCAGAACATTTTAAGCATTAAAAATGAATAGACATTTGCTTGCTAAATAATTAGGGGAAGAACCCTTGAGGCAGAAGTCACAGATTTTAGAAAGAGTATGGAATGTCGGGGAATCAAGAAAGGCATGCCAAATAAGGAGCAGAGTCCTCTTAGGCAGAGTGGTGGCTGATAAGTCTGGATAGACAGGTAGGGGCTGAGATTATGGAACTTTATGTAATATGCCAGTGTTTTTATTTAATGCTGGAGAAAAAAATTAAGCAAGATAATAAGAAAATCCAATTTTCAAATCAAAATGATCTTTCTGCTGGCAGAGGGAATGAATAGGAAGGGTCTGGGGAGTATGAATTTCCTATTTCCTATTGCTGCTGTAACAGATTGCCACAAACTTTTGTGGTTTAAAACATCACAAACACATTACCTTACAGTTCTAAAATCAAAATGTTAGCTGGACTGTGCTCCTTCTGGAGGCTTAATGGGAGAATTGGTTTCTTTGCTTTTGCCAGCTTCTAGAGGCTGCCTGCATTCCTTGACTTGTGGCGCCTTCCTCCATCTTTGTTCAAAGCCAGCAGTGTAGCATTTTCATAGTGTCATCAAATCTCAATCTCTCTCTCTCTCTCTCTCTCTCTCTCTCTCTCTCTCTCTCTCTCTCACACACACACACACACACACACACACACACACACACACCGTTCCCTTTTTTTAAGGACCCTTGTGAGCACATTGAGTCCACCTGGATACTCCAGGTTAATCTCCCCATTTCAAGGGCCTTCACTATATTAAATCTGCAAAGTCCTTTTTGCTGTATAAAGTAACACATTCATAGGTTCCCAAGATTTGGGCATGGTCATACTTAAGGGGCCTTATTGTCTATCCCAGGGTGGGAGGAGAAGAATGAAATAGAAACATCATTTAGGTGACTGCTTCTCTAATCCAGGTTAATGATGATGAGGATTTAAAATGAGGTCATGACCAAGCAACCTCACTCCTAGATATTCACCCAAGAGAAGTAAAAGCACACGTCTACAAAAGTACTTTTGGCAGCTTATTTATCAGCTCTAAACTAAAAACAACCTAAGGATCCACCAATAGGAGGTTGGATAAACAATCTGTGGTCATATTCATGACGGAGCACTGTTTAGTAATACAAAGGAACAAATTTATAATACTAGCAGAGCATGAATGAATTTCAAAACAGTATACCAAATGAAAGAAATCAGATAGAAAGAAATAATACTATATGATTTGATTTGTTTGAAGTTCTGGAATAATTCGGAAGCTAATCTATGGTGTGGAACATCAGAACAGTGGTTGCCTCAAGAATGAGGCCAAGAATGAGATTACCCGGAAATGGGTATGAAGGAACTACATGGGATGATGGGAATATTCTTTTTTTTAATTTTTTGTTAATTTAACTTAATTAAATTTTTTATACTGCAGGTTCTTATTAGTTATCTATTTTATACAAATTAGTGTGTATATGTCAATCCCAGTCTCCCAAATCATCCCATCACCCCCCACACCTGGATGATGGGAATATTCTGTACCTTGATTGGGGTGGAGATTACTCAGTTTACATAGATCAGCTCACCAAACTGTACACTTAGGAGCTGAATATTTTATTATTTATGAATTATACATCAATTAAGATTAAAGTATATTGAAAAATACAGAAGTAGTAGTGGGAATAAAAAGGCAAAGGATCAAGTGCTATTTTGAATCTAAAATTGACAATAATTTGTAAGCCATTGAATGCCAGTGGAAGAAAAAAGAGAAAAAGAGAAATAGACATGGAAATAAATTTCCAAATAGCATTAAGAAAACAAAATCAACCAGTATGGTTTTTAGATGCAGATTTCAGTTTTATCAACACTGTAAATTAAGACACAAAGTTTTGACTGATGACTTATGAAATAGTAAAAATGAAAAACATTTAAGAATTTATTTCTTATTCTCCTCTTTAATCAAAGGATTAAATGTTAGTTATTAACCTCAGATGGGAGCAGTGACTGAGTTTGGATCTCTGGTGTGAAAAATAGTGCTGATGGGATTCAAGCTTATTTGCTAAATGGAAAAAATATATATAATTAACACCAACTCTGCTGTATTCCAGGGCCAGTTTGTGAGGCAAATAAATTCAGCAATTAGTGTTGTTTATTCGGAATTGAACAGAAGATATTTCTTGAACGTTTCAAAGCTTTTGCCTGCTGTGAACATTAGCATGGTCATCAATACATTCAAACTTATTTAAAGAATAGTGAAATTTAGTTAAGCTGCAAATTATTTTTGAAAACCATTATACTCAGTACCACCATTTTGGAAATAAAGAGGTTGCTTTAGAGAATCTGAATTTTTTTTTCTGAGTTTATTTAATATGAACAGACAGGATCTGAATCTCTGCTGTGATAATTCCGTTGGTTGTCTAACTCCAAGGTTTTTCCCTTTGTCCTCTCCACTCCTCTCTCCTAACTTTTCCTTTCCCCCTCCTCTCTTCTAGGCTCCTTTTCTCTCTTACTGACTTTATAGGTAATATCCAGTTCCACATGCTATCTATGTGCTAATAACTCTCAAATTTCTGTGTACAGTCCACACCCTCAACCAAACCCCAGACTTATATCCTGTATTATCCAGAGGCTGCAGCAATTCAAAGGTTTGCAGCCTCAAAAAAACCCTGACTGCATCTATTGTCCATGTTAATCTACAGATGTCAGTCTGCAAATGGCTTGAAACTCTGGTTATGTACAATACAATCCTATCTCTCTCTACCTTTTCAAACATTTCCAACATTTTCTTTGGGAAGCTGCAGTAAAACGTTAAAAAAATTTGTACTTCCCTCCTGACCAACTCAGCTTGGAGGCCCTGATTTCTTAGCTGCCTATATTTAATAATCAGTATAACTACCAGCTCTTTATTTGTGACCTTGGTGGTTTACTATTTTAATTACTGAAGCTTTATGTGTATCTCTGCCCTGAGGCAACTTACAGCAAAGGGCACAGTTTCTGAGCCTTTGCAAATAAATTCATAAACACAAAAGCCATTTCCAGCCAGGTTAATAAAAACACACAGACTTTAATTAACTCTGATCCATAGTTCAGGCTGAACACCTCATCATATTGATCTTGTAGAGTCTCTGGTGAAACATAAAGTAAGAGCCAAGCAAAGTTTTACCACAATTTTGTTGAAAGCTGAAGTTTAGTTCAGGTTTGTAAGAAAGCTGAGAAGAGAAAATGGATTTAAATGGAAGGAGTGAAAATCACGCCTTGTCCATCTGGAAAGTTCTTTTCGTGTTTCCACAGAGAATGATTTCTGCCTTCTTGCTTTAACAAAACCATTTGTGAAAGAAAGAGTCATGGCTTCTATGAATTTCCCATTATAAACTCGAAGAAAACATCCCATTTTTGGTGTCAGCTTCAAAGCACATGGTTTTGAAAAATCAAAAAGGAAAATTCCTTTATGTCATAATTTGAACTTTTACTGCAGGGCCTGGCTGGAATGGATGAAACGTGAGAGGTTCTTTTTTCTTCCCATTTTACTAAAATCTAAATAAAATGTAATGTTTTAGGAAGACAGCTAAGCTGCCTGGAGATTGATATTTATTGTCTCAAATATAATGTCACATGACCTAGAGGCATTATTATCCTGAGGATAAACCAAAGACCGAGAAGTTAAAAACTGCCACTCAAGAATAAACTCTTCTTTGAACTTGCAGAGAATTTCTGTTGTTGGTCATCAGTCATTTACTTGGTATGGAGCTAAGCAAGCTTCTTCACCTCTCTCAGCTTTCTCACTTGCGAAGTGAAATTAATAGCAATAATAGCACCTTCCTTATTGGGATTGTTAGGAAGATTAAATGAGATAAAATCTGTAAAGTACTTGGAACCAAGTCTGTCATATAGTGTCAAATAAATGTAAATTAGCTTTATCTACATTATAACTTCACCTTTATGTCTTACTTCAGAACTTTAAGTTTATTGCTAGAAGATATCAGCTTAGATTTTAATGTTATTTTCCTGTCAGTAAGGATTTTTGTGTTAGCAAATGATAGAAAACCCAATTCAAACTTTCTAAACTCAAAAAGGAAGCTTATTAGCTGATAGCTGAAAAATCCAGGGACACCCTCAGTCATGGCTTGATCCTGGAGCTCTAATGGTGCTGTCAGAATGTGGTTTTTCTTGGGAGTTTGTATTGTGCTGTCTAGGCTTTCTTCTAAGCTCCCTGGGGGTTTCAGGCTCTTATTTCTTGTCTCAAATTTAGTGGCAATACAGTAGGTGCTCAATCAGTATTGCTGCCCTTACCTCTTCCTTTTTCACTCTGTAAACCCTGTCTATTCTCTTTGAGTCTAAATCCTTTTAATGGCATTTCTCTCAGCGTCTTCTACTCTAGAGATCGCTTTATATTCTCTCTCTTTTTATTTTTGCTTTCTGGCTTCCAGCCTGCCTTTCTTTCTAAGATGCTGGTGAAGCTCTTCATAGCCTGCTCAGCTCTTACAGCCCAGCTTAAGGGTCCTGCCCCCAGTAGTGGGGCCCACAGTATCTTCACTTATGTTCTTTTCAGGAATGTAATATATACTTCAACATGTTTAATACAGTCACAATCTAGTCCTCAGAAGTCCCAATTTTCATCTGTTATAGCATTTTAAATAATAATACAAATTCTTATTTCCAAAAAACATTCTCCATGGGAAGTTTGAAAAACAAAACAAAAAGAAAGATAAATCAGAAGAGCACAGAGAAGAAAATGAAATGCCTACAGTCCTACTACCTAGAGAACTGCTGTTGCCTTCTTAATTTTCTTCATTTCTTCTTCTTTTCTCGTTTGCCTGCCTTCTTTCCTTCCTTCCTTCCCTTCTCTTTCTTTCCTTCTTCCTTCCTTCCTCTCTTACATCTTCTATCTTCTTATTTGCACATATTTACACTCTGGCTGTTTCTTTTTAGTCTTCTCTTCTGGATCTTCCTCATCTTTTTGACTCTAGTTATTAGTGTTCTCATGACTCAGTCATCAGACATCTTCATCTATGCTCACTTCCATGGTGGTTTCATCTCATCTCATGGCTTTAAATCCCACCTATACGGTGATTACTCTAGGTTAAACCACCTTGAATTTCAGACACATGTATCCAAGTACTATTTGGCATTTCTGCTTGGATGTCAAGTAGGCATGCCAAAAAGGAACTGATCTTTTTTTTTTTTTTTTTTTTCGGTACGCTGGCCTCTCACTGTTGTGGCCTCTCCCGTTGCGGAGCACAGGCTCCAGACGTGCAGGCTCAGCGGCCATGGCTCACGGGCCCAGCCGCTCCGCGGCATGTGGGATCCTCCCAGACCGGGGCATGAACCCGTGTCCCCTGCATCGGCAGGCGGACTCTCAACCACTGTGCCACCAGGGAAGCCCAGAACTGATCATTTTTATGCCCCAAGTTTCTCTTATTGTCCCTTTCACATCACAGCAAATGGCAGCTCCATCCTTTCAGTTACTCAGGCCAAAAAAAACTACTTTGGTGTCATCCTCTCTACTATTTCTTTTTCACTATGCATCTAAACCATCAGCAAGTTTTGTTTCTCTGTCTTCAAAAGGCTTTCAGAAATCTAATTCCTTTTCACTCCTGACTGCTACTACAGTACTCTAGTCAAAGATTATTACTTGCCTAATTATTGCAGGCTCTCTGCTTACACCCTTGCCCCTCCTTGGCAGTCTGAGTGATTCTTTTAAAATGTTAGTGATTCTTTAAACAGTCACTCCTCTCCTTGAAATTCCCCAGAGCTTCCCACTCACACACAATAAAATCCCTGATTTTTGTTATTGCCCTCAGATCCCTGGCCCTATGTGATCTGCATCCTTAACTCAAACCTCTCTCTGATCTCATCTACTATTTTCTATTTTCTTTATTCTAGCAGGAAACTCCTTCTCCTCCTCCTGATTTTGGTGGTCTCTGAGGCAGCAGCTAGATTTTGCACTTGGGTGCCCTCCTGAGAATATATCTTGGGTCATTCCCATTCCCATGAGTTGTGCTCAACCTTACAGATGCCCAGACTGTGTCTCCTGGTGCCAATTTCCTGAAGGTTCCCATCTTCCCTCTTGTATTTCTCACTTTTGTTGGGTTGCACTGCCTGTCTCTCCAAAGAAAAATTATTCCTTGATCCCGTGTGGTCCTTTTTCCCCCAGAGTAATTTCTGCCTACTCGGCCCTTTAATATCTCTCTCTTCACCCCACTTAAAAAACATACTATTATTGTGATCTCAGGCAATCTGTTTATAAGAAAAGAGTTACAATTATAATCATAAAAAAGCAAATAGTATTTCTATGACTCTGGTCCCCACATTCTGAAGGAATTCTGTGTTCTCTCTTTTCCTTCCAGATTGTCCTAGGAGAAATTTAGGATAGTCAGAGTTGGGAGTCTAGAATCAATGCCTTTCCTTTTCCACTTCACTTGCTCTGAGTCTTTATGGTAATGCCCACTTACTACTGATGCTAAAAGTGGCAGATATAACATTGATGCTGACTGAAGGCATTACTGTTCTTCTGGAGCTGCCAATGCCTGAGGTCCAGGAAGCCAACATTTCCACCTAATTCCCTGATGTTTAATATTGAGGACACTGAAGGTGCTGCCATCACAACCAAAACTCTCACCATTCACTGTTGCTGTTGCAACTTTCAATGTCCCAGTGGCTTTATGGACTCTACCTCTTTTAACTACTCTTGCTTTGCTTTTGCAACTCATGCCTATTAAGCCTGAGTTTTGAATAACCGTTTCTGTGGCAGATGCTGTGCACACCCACAAATGCATAACACATGCATTCATTTATTTTAACCAGGGATCTGCCAAGCATAAACATAGGCCTTGGGAACACAGAAGTGAGCAAAGCAGATGAAGTCCTTGCCCTCATGGAACTTACCTTCCAGTAGGTGAGGTAGACAATAATACAAATAACTACTTGCCATAATTTCAGGTGATCGTGCTGTGAAGAAAAATAAAGCAAACTAAGGTGGGAGAAAAGTACATTGGTACTCTAAAACAACTATTTTGGCCTTCTCTTGACTCTCAAACCAATATATATATCAAACTCTATAGTATTAGTTAAAGAAACTTCTTATGCAGCTGCAATCAATGAAGGCATTAGACACCGACAAGGTATAGTCTCATAGCAAGAAAGAAGTTTAAAACTTGCCTCAGACCAACATTTGAGAAGTTATGGGAAACATGTAATCATATTTTCTAAGATACCATTTTCGAAATCCAAGTGACAGAAGGACCAAAAATGTGTTAGAGTACAGATGAAGTTTTTAATCTAGTCTTCCCACTATCTTTTTTTGTTTTTTTTTTTTTTTTTGCAGCACGCGGGCCTCTCACTGTTGCGGCCTCTCCCGTTGCGGAGCACAGGTCCCAGACGCACAGGCTCAGAGGCCATGGCTCATGGGCCCAGCCGCTCCGCGGCACGTGGGATCCTCGCGGACCGGGGCACGAACCTGTGTCCCCCGCATCGGCAGGCGGACTCTCAACCACTGCGCCACCAGGGAAACCCCCCACTATCTTTTATATAAAAGTGAAAATGACTTTGGATGAAACAAGTTAGGCGCAACTGAGAGCAGAGTTGTTTATCTGGATTTAGGAGCTAAGCTGCGGGGGCTTTTAAAAGTCTTGGGTTACAAGAGAGAAAGTGGTAGTTACTAAGCTCGGCAGACTAGCGGGGAGAGAAAGGGCACTTTCATCTCCACTGGGGAGCCAAGTCCAGCCTGGAAGGATATCTCAGTATACCAAGCACGATCCTACATTAGTCTTTCCCATCACTTATGGGCTGAGATTTAGATGTGCTTCCCAGCTGAGACATAATGGGATGGCCATAAGGACTGAGGCAAGTCAACCAACAACTAAACGAATGATTCTGAGATGGTTTCTACCATCAAGTCTTTGATAGAACAGGAGGTGGAGTAAGAACAACACTTTGAGTTGAAGTTTTCTTTTCTTTGTGTTTTCACTCTCTATGTTTATGCATTACTAAAATGAAATTATTCTGTAGTGGATCAGTTACAGGGAACTATTTGTATAATAATTAACATTTGCTTTCTAAAACTGTCAGAATTCATAGACTCGGCATTGTCAGGCCAGGCCCACTTATTATAACAAATGGGAGATCCCATTCTTAATGGTCATAATTTGGCAATAGCAAAGAAAAATAAAGTTTGATTTTAACTGTGTTGCATTATAAAAAAGAGAGTTAAATGTACACAGTCTTGAAAATAGTTATTTCAGATTTTTTTACATCTTGAAGAAGTTTACAAATAAATTAATTTGACTCTTCAATAAAAGAATTTTTAAAAAGAATATAGTGATATTAATTCTCTACCAGAAAGGAATACTTTAAAAAGAGTACTAGAAGCCATTGAAGTTTATTTCTCCTTAACAAGCAAGACCACTTTAGCTCATGGAGAGGCAGGATTGTGTGGTGATTAGTGGGATAGATTGGTGCTGGATTTCAGGGTCTAAAACCTCACCTCGTTTCTTACCAGCCATAGAACCATAGATAAGCTTCTTAATCTCTCTGTGCTTCATTTTTTTCCAATGCAAAACAGAGATAACAATGGTACATACCTAATAGGGTTCTTATACATTAAAATAATTATTAGACAAAATGCACCTAGAAAACTATTAAGTAAGTAATAGTTACTACTGTGACTACTAATCATTATTATTAGCTTTATCACTCATGTTGTATGACATGAGTGACTCTTCCCCTGAAATCCCAAGACTCAACAGCATAAAGAAAATAAATTCAGAGACAAACAGAAGGAAATCTAGTATATTAAGAACACTACTGAATAAGGAGGATGTAGAGAGGAAATTTCCTAAATCTCTGAGCTTTATTAAATATAAGGTTTAATCATAAAGGGGTCAAAAGATCAAGTAGGTGAGAAAATGATGGTATATGACTCACTGGGAAAGACAAGAACACTTAATTTGTCCCCAATTTTCCCCTTGAGGTACAAGTAAATGACAGTTTTATTTTGTACCTACTAAAAGTATGTAAAAAAAAATGCTTTCCTGTATTGGCTTCAAATAGACCCTTTCAATACTCTTAATCTTTATACTTTAACAGAATCCTAAGGTCTATCAGTTAATATTACTTTGGAGAGCTCCATTTTCTGTTCCATATTTCTGTTTCTAAATGTGGCTATACAGTCTCCCTAAAACCACACCTAATTCAGATTCAGAGAGAAAGTTCTGAAAATTATAGAGTGAGCACATACTGTCATCAAGTTTCTTGTATGCACTTTATAGAAATGTATTTAATTCCTATGATGGCACTTTGAGATACCTATTATTATTCTTGGAATACTGGGAAATTAAGTAGCTTGCCCAACGTCACCCAAATAGAAGATGATACCTGTTGATTGAATGGGCTTGTTGACTGTAAATACAGTGTGACTTTAATTCAACAACAGTTATTCAAAGATTTCTTGATTCAAAAACTTTCATAGATTTCTTGATTCAAAAACTTTCAGCTTGTTACTTACTAACTGTGTTTATTTGGCAAGTCATTTAACCTTGTTGATCTTTATTTTCTACTGTATTAAATGGAGCAAAGACCAACTGACTACTTCAAAGAATTGTTATGAAGGTTCAGTGAGATGATGAGTAGAAAATGCATCAGAATCAGACAGCTCTGTTTTCAAATCCCTGCTTTACTGCTTAGGAACTTGGCCAAGTTATCTCAACTCTCTGCACTTAAGTGTTCTGATCAGCAAAAATTGGGTGAATTGTGACTGCTTTTTAAGGTATAGTTTTTGAGGTGTAATAATGTATGTAATGAACCTAACTCAAACACTAGAACTTCATAGATGGTTGTGGTTAATATATTTTTTATAATTTAAAACATGTTATACATGTTCTAGGGGGTTCAATCTACCCATAACTCTATAATTATTGAAAATGTAAATTTGAAAATGTGGGACATTTCTGAACACATGGCAAAAATCTAAATCTAAAATTCTCCCTATATTTTGCATATAAATTGTCATATTAGAAGATTTATAAATTGTCATATTAGAAGATTTTTCAAAGGGTCTAAACACTTAAATAAATAATTCATATACAATGCCCACCTCACTTAAACCCTGCAAATGGAAAGGTTGTGCAACCTATTGCCAGGATGAGTTACCATATTTGATAAAGGCTAATTGTGCACTTTTTTGTAAATTGAAAACAGAAAATATAAACAGAAATGCAGATCCAACTGGTGGTAGACTGACAATGTTTCACAAATTCATTCTCTCCATTTGCCTTATTTACAGAGTTTGGGCTGGATACACAGCTGCCCAGCTAGAATTTTCATTCCGCATTGTCCCTTGTAGCTTGGCATGGCCATATGGCAATGTTCCTACCAATGGAATATGAGCAGAAGTGAGTGTGCCCCTTTCAAGTCTTGTACTCAAAGCACTGCACCTGCACTCCTTCTGGCTCCCTCCCCCTTCCCCTCTGAAGCATGGTGACCACAGAACCATATTTGGAAGCTACATGTTAAGATAGCAAGGTTGCTTCTTCATTCTGGGTTTCTGGAAAGCCTTCTGGAGTGGAGCTGCCCCACATTACTGGACTGTTTCATGGAAGAGACTTAACATCACTCTGATTTAAGGCTTGGAACTGGGGTCTATTTGTTATAGGAACTCCAACTTTGCCATAACTAGTACATAATTAAAGTCAGCACATGGATGACCAGGCTTTCTCTTGTTCTTTGTCTTTCTCTGAGAGGCATGACTCCTATCCAAGAGAAACTTACAAAGCAGAAGCAATTATAATGGAAAAAAGCATTAAGGTTAAGGTTAATTTACAGTTAACAAAGGTGAAATGAAGATTCTTATTGAATTATTTGACAGACTAAATTTTCTTCCCCAAAACTTTAAGATCTAAAATGTGCCATAAACAATAAACTGTGGTTCCAAAGCACATAGCCTTTCCATTATTGAAAATGTTATCTTTATCTTATCTCAGTTGGTACAAGGTGGGTTTTAGCAGCATAATTCTGGTGATTTCAGCCTTGTGTTGGCTGGGGAGAACTTACAGGCTGTGACTAATAGGCAAGTAATTTGAGACGTTGCTTCCTTAAATTTTTTACAGACTTGTACATTCTCTTTCTATAAAATTATGGCTATTTCTGCTCCTGGCCAAAAAGTGTTTGCTCAATAAATATTTTAAAAAAGAGTGTTTGAATAAATGGTGCAGAAATGTTATCAATGCAATAGATGATTGTTAAATATTCAGTGAATATCAGTGAGAAGAGAAAACTCATACTTTCTACCCTAAAAAAATAAAAAATGCTTTCTCTTTTGCCACTCTTTCCCAAAATTATTTAAGAAATCTGCTTCACAGTTTGCAACACTAGTTGAGAGTAACTTCTGGGGAAGGTACATAATGAAAAAAATAGTACATAGTCTATTAATATAAATTAATGATCCCAAATATAGATTTAAATAATGGGGACCAAAATCAGTTGTGTGATTTTTTTCACGCTGATGGAAGCCACTAAAACAGTGATATCTATATCCGTAAGAGAAAGGAAATATGAAATATCAAGTTCTTAAATGTAATTTAAAAAACGTAAAGAGCCCTACTCTTCATCACATAGGCAGCACCTTTGAAATAAACAAATCTCTAACTTGATCAATTTTTTGTAGTGCAGATCACAGTATGACCCAACCCAGCCTCTGATGGTCAGCTGCATCATAAGCTCCGTGGCCTCAGCTCTGGGAATATGCTCAGAAGTTGCAGTTCTCTGGAGGCTGGGAGCAGGAAATATCTGAGCCAAACAGAAGTCTGCCTTCCGTCTTTGTAGCTCCAGCAGTTCAAATTAAGAGTTCAAAGCATCATACATCAAAGAAAGGACTTCTAGAATGTAATGGTTTTGAAGGCCAAATGAACACCATGGTTATATTTTTAGAGGTGATTTTTCATGGTGTGAACCTTGCATTGGAAAGTTTTTCAATATAATTGGTTTCCTTTACAATTCTTATAGATCTGAGGAGCCCACAGGCTTTACCAGACTGCCAAGGAATCCACAGCACAAAATGTTTGAGAAACCCTGATCTAGAGTGTTGGAGACTAGTAGGTATTGGCTGGGGCTCAGCACTCCGTTCAACCAGGCTTGAGATAAGAGCTGGATTCTACGTCTATCAGGAAACCAGCCCTGTAAGAGTCAAATAGGACCCTGGAATTCAGTATGTTCTCAGGTCCCCAGAGTTCAATTTAACACCCTTTCATTCCCTGTCTCCCTGATCAACATGCACATTCACTGTGGCTAGTCGAATAGACTCAACTCCACAAACAGCTTTAAAAACCTTGTTTTACACACTGAATTTCTCACCATTGACTTCTAAGTGGTTAAGATTAATGTCTCTATAAACTAAGCTTGATATAAATACAGATTCAACACTATTTTATAGGAAAAATGGTCAAATGTCTAATTGGTGATGCTACCAGTGAGATAGTTCTTTGTCAGTTTTAGACATTCTTCTCTATTGTCCTGTTGTCTTCTGAGAATTTAATGCTATCGTCATGGATTGTGTTGATGGGGACATATTTTAGGCAAAAGAAACTCAACTACTGTGTTTTATAAACACTTGAGGAACAACCAAACTTTGTTTTTGCTTTGCTGAGCAGTTTCTGTCATTTATAAATCCATTTATGTTTGAAAATGAAATTTAATTTATACATCTCTAAATGGTTTACCCATCTAAAACTGTTTGTAAAAATCCAAAGGCAAGGCTGTTTTGATTTTTTTTTATATCTTTTGCCTTCCAGTAGATTGCAAACAGTCCTACTTCACATTCTTTAATTCCAGTAAAATCAGAATTTCCAGTGAAGTGGAATCACCGGAAGGGAGTCCTATGGGGCTGAGGAAACCTGGGTTCAGATACAATTCTAGAACTCACCAGCTGTGTGTTGGAGAGATTTGGCCACATTCTTTTACCTGGTGTTTCTCAACTTGGTGACAAATTATAAACACTGGCTTTAAAATATGATTACCCAGGTCCCCATAAAATATCATTACCCCAGGTTTGGGTTTAAATAGTTTGGCATGGAGTCTAGGCCTCTATATATATATATATATATATATATATATATATATATATATATATATATATTTTTTTTTTTTTTTTTTTTTTTTTTTTTTTTGCGGTATGCGGGCCTCTCCCTGTTGTGGCCTCTGCCGTTGCGGAGCACAGGCTCCGGATGTGCAGGCTCAGCAGCCATGGCTTACGGGCCCAGCCGCCCCGCGGCATGTGGGATCCTCCCGGACCTGGGCACGAACCCGTGTCCCCTGCGTCGGCAGGAGGACTCTCAACCACTGTGCCACCAGGGAAGCCCAAGGCCTCCATATTTTTTACGTCTTTGAAAAATTATTTAGCTATAGTTGATTTATAATATTGTGTTAGTTTCAGGTGTATAGCTTCAGATTCCTTTCCATTATAGGTTGTTACAACATACTGAATATAGTTCCCCGTGCTATACAGCAAATCCTTGTTGTCCATATATTTTACATATAGTGGTGTGTATCTGTTAATCCATTACTCCTAATTTATCCCTCCCTCTCCCCTTCCCCCTTTGGTAACCATAAGTTTGTTTTCTATGTCTGTGAGTCTGTTTCTGTTTTGTAAATATGTTTACTTGTATTATTTTTTTAGTTTTCACATATAAGTGATATCATATAATATTTGTCTTGCTCTATCTGACTTCACTTGTATGATAATTTCTAGGTCCATCCATGCTGCTGCAAATGACAACATTTCTTTTTTTAGGGCTGAGTAATATTCCATTGTGTACACACACACACACACACACACACACACACACACACACACACACATACCACATCTTCTTTATCCATTCATCTGTTGGTGGACATTTTGATTGTTTCCATGTCTTTAAGCCTCCATATTTTTTGAAAGCTCCCTTTGGTGATTCTAGTGGGCTATCAGAGTTGATAGATTATTTGGGTTTCAATACCTCCATGTGGTTAAACAGAAAAGTACTTAAATTTTTATATCCTGAGGTTATTATGAAAATCAATGGAAATAATGTATTTTAACATTTAAACCATAAAACACTATAAAATTAATGATGATGAGGCAACATGACAGAAGATTTCTGTACCCCTTGGTCAGCATTGCCTATGTTTCAATGAGGAAAGCCACTTCAAAATAAAGAGCAAATGTTTATTGTTATCATTATAGAGCAAAGGTTTATTGTTATCATTATTACTGTTTTGTTCCTTCACCTGTTTGTAAATTCCCAGCTTATTTATGATTTCTCATAGAATAAATGATGAGCATAATTTAATAATATTGCTAACATAAGAAAGATTATTTTTATTATTTATTAGAACATTTAAAAATCAGAAACTACTTTAACATTATTATGAGGTTGACATTTTGGTCACCACGTAAACATTTTTATAATGAATGACTTGGATTTCTTAAGCAATTTGATAATCTTGCTCAAGACTCATGCATTTTTTAAAAATTTTATTTATTTATTTTTTTTGTGGTACGCAGGCCTCTCTCTGTTGTGGCCTCTCCCGTTGCGGAGCACAGGCTCTGGACGTGCAGGCTCAGTGGCCATGGCTCACGGGCGCAGCCGCTCTGCGGCCTGTGGGATCTTCCTGGACCGAGGCACGAACCTGTGTCCCCTGCATCGGCAGGCGGACTCTCAACCACTGCGACACCAAGGAAGCCCGAGACTCATACATTACTATTTTTGATTATTGTTTTTGTTGATATTAGAGCAAGAAGAATATACCCTGTAGGTTACTGGCTACATAGGATCATTTGAGGAGGTGCTTTGGGTCAGGTTCCCCAGCAGCAGAGCCTGAGCTAGGGATTTGGTTACGTATGATTCAGTGAGGGAGTGCTCCCAGGAGAAAGGGAGTGAGGTAAGTCAGCTTGGGCAAAAGAAGCAGCTAAACAATGATGTGCTCTCAGGAGAACTCTGTCTTCAGTCAGCTCCGTAGGGAGCTCGAGAGCATCCATAGCACCACAGAGTTTGTCCCACCTGGGGCAAGGGGGACAGCCTTTTGTACCCCAGTGACAGATTTTGAATGAAGACAATTCTCTGGAGAAGAGAGGCAGCTGTGCACCATAGTAGTCAGACTCACTACAGCTGGAATGTAGTAGTCAGACTCACTACAGCTGGCTGATAAATGAATCCTGGAAAGAATACCCACAGCATTTTATCCGCTGCTCCAAATATCCTCCCATCTGCCATTTCATGTTAATATTTTCATTCTCTTGAGTATTTAAGAGTCTTTGGTAAGATGAAAATATCCTTTGTATTGGTCATACCTTAGGTTGATACCTTAGCTGTCAAGGGAGAGGAGACAGATATTTATTGAGCACCTACTAGGTTTTAGTCACTGTGACATGCTATCATCATTCACAAAAATTTTCTTACATAATTCAAGGGATACTTTAATGAGAAGTGCTTAATAGTCTGAGATCAAAATACGCCTAAGAAAGATATTTAAAGAAAAGGAGTAATTTCATGTCCTCTTTGAGGACATGCACCAAATGTTAGTATCTTTGTGTATTTCCAGTGCAACATAAAAATTATTCAGGAAATCTGTACTAAACACATCAATAAATAAATGGCACTAGGAAACAGAATGATGACGGAGAAAATCTATTAGCAGAATTTTGTCTGCTCACAATTTTCCCCAGAGTTAGGGGAAAAAAAGCAACCCCAAAGATAGGGATTAGATTTAGACTTAACAAAACACAGAAACCTATATGAAAATGGCACTGGTGCTGCATAAAGACAGAATTTCTATTCATGATTTTTTAAATTGAAAGTCTAGTATTATTCTGAGGTATTTATCCTAAAATATGCTTGATTTAATGCAATACCCTACAAATTACCAATTGTGTCAAAATTCTGTAGATTCCTCCTTTGTGAACCATGGTTAGAGCTTTGTTGATTTGATAATCACAGTGGAAAACATTTGTTCATTTCCTTACAATCTTCCAGGCAGAATGCCCATCAGATTTTCATCAACTTTGCAAACACATTCTTCTGGCATGGAACATGATTTCATTAAATTGTGCTGGAACTTTCTTCCGGGGTTACACGAAACAAACTGCAGGTGTGAGTTGGGTTTTTTTTTCACTCCCCTACACTGTACTGCCATCCTTATAAACTCCAGTCTGCTGTCTAATCGAAGGAGGCTTCAGAAAATTCACCTTTTTCCTGTCATCAACAAGTCCCTTTACCAATAAAAATGGCTGATTTGTATCCTAAGAATACTGGTTTTTGATCATTTTTTATCCTTAAACATCAGTACCAGGAAGATCAAAATTTGCAAAAATAAACAGTCATGTATTCACTTCCTCATTTCTATCATCTTGCAGCTGTCTGAAAACCATGATCTTCTCCTGTGGGCCTACCCAACCATTTGAAGTTTGCAGTATTTTCCGTTCAAAACATCAACGTATAAGCAAGTGTTTTATTTAAAATTAGTAAAATGGCAACCAGTTAAAGATACTTTAGGGTCAGAAATACAGATATAAATATGCTGGCCTTCATCTAAGAACAAAGTACTGTGATAAGCCATAGGCTCCTTGGAATTCCTCCTTTATGGGTAATAGATTTACACTAATTTGTTTATAGCCTCTCCATAGTCACTGTGGTGCTCTCCTGACAGAGCCAGAGCTGCTTGGATTAGCCTGGCCTCTGGTCAGGGAACAAAATAAAACTATTTGGTATTAAACACAAGTTTTGCCTCCATCCAGTACTCTCACCTCCTAGATCTCTACATCTCTACCTTTTCTCTTCCCTGACCCATGTGAGTGAAGGATTTAATATGCCAAAGAGTATCCCACAGGTGGGATATCTAGGTGAAGCAGAGTCCTGGCAGAGCAGCTATAACTCCAGGGCACAGTTTAACTCCACCTCTTTCTCCTGAAAGAAGCATATGGCAATGGAATAGAAGAAGATTGGAAATCATAACAAGATGGATACTTTGAAGCCACTGTATTACTTACTATTCATGATTCCTTTGAAAATAACCTGTGACATATACAGCAATGCATTACCGCACTGCAGATGCTCAAACCAGTACATCAACAGGACACTCACAAAAGTGGTCAACAGTTCACCCCTGATTACTACGTACAGCCACTAGGGGAAGTGTGATAGCAGCAGGGGCATGACTAGGGAGGGGTTAGAAGGCCTGATTACCTGTGCACCGTGGATAAATCTTTCCAAGTTTTACTCCAATGTTATAAGACTGGATTAGATGATTTCTAAAGTCTCTGAACAGAAACTTAAAATCAGAGAGCCTTATTTCTCCAATAATCAGGTAATTAGTCCTTAGAGATCAGTTAATAAAACTCTCTTATAGACCTGGAGAGGTGAGGTCAGTGGAAACGCACATAGTGCTAGTGATGAGGGCAGCATGGTGAACACAGGCTCCATCATACACTTGGTCAGGGATTATCTCTAATCTTTTCAATAATTAAGAACAGTAAGTAATCATCTTCTTTTACAGGTGAGGAGATTTCTAATGGTTAAAAGACTTGACCAAGCTATCGCATCAAGTTATACAGAGAACCCTTCTGTTGAAGCCATGTATTTTCAAGTATACCACAGGTTTTGCTACATCTAGAACTAAAACACTGTCTCCTCCTCTTTGGGACTTTTAAAATTCTATGACTATCCTAAATGTCCAACAATTATAGCATAGCTACAGAATAGCTACAGAACAGCATAGCTACCTTATAGCATAGCTACAGAATGCAATGCCAGTAAGTAAAAATGATGTGACCCATTCAAATATATTGTTGAGGGAAAGACATAATGTAACAAGTTGATCCTATAAATGTATTTTTTAGATATATAAATACATCAAAATGTTCATAGAAGTTGAGTTTGGGAGGTAGAATCTGGGGTGAATTCTAGTTTTTCTTTTTCCCTGTGAGAGTTTCTAAATTTTCTACAATGAATAACCATGACCTTGTTGCTTAACTATGTTGAGCCTCAGTTTGCTCAACTGAAAAATGGGAATAATCATGGTACTTGTCTCATAGGGTTTATTGTCTGGGTCATATGACAAAATTTTGTAAAATGCTCAGGCTAGCGCCTGGCCCATTGTGTGCACTAAATATTTGTTAGTCACTGAGAGAAAAAGAAAACTTTGTTTTAAAATGAGTTCTGTTTTTTCTTAAATTAGTGTCTAACATATAATTTATTTTAAAAGTCAATTAAGCTAAAATTAACTTTTAAACTTTTTGCAAGATTACCATCATTCTGGAAGATAATTGTAGTTACTGGGAGGTATAGCCCAATCAAAGCTGGACTATAGCCTATTTTTATTGAGGCCAAGACTTCAAGTAGTGATGTACTTGATGCTATATAATTAAAACATAAAAGTTACTAAAATGCAAGTGCAGCAGAAGCTCCAGCTGGAGACTAAACTGTGTTGTTTGCCCTGGGATTTAGGTTATGTCTCAGCATGTCCAAGAGACTAGTAAAGGCTACCTCTGATGCATCTATTTGCCCGAGGGACTGAGGATTCTTCTGGGAAAACACCTAGGGGAATAAAGTGCAGACACTCCAGTTTGAATAAAAAACAACAGGCAGGTTTACAGGAGAAAGTTGATTTTGAGATGTGTTTATTATACTTTGGACAAAGTAAGTGGAATGTCCTACTGACCAAGATTCAAGGAGGGATGGTCAGAGCTGGCTTTAGAGAAGGACAGGGAGTCATATATGGAAATTTAACAAGGATCTAAGGAGGTTCCCTGGAGTGACAATGTTCATGGATCGATGAATATACGGGCCTGCTGGTCGGGCCTATTTTAGAAAAGAAAATTTGCTTTCTTGTTAGGTAAATTCCAAAACCAGCGAACGTGGTCTCCAGAATCGAGGGGATATTCTTAGAATCCCAGAGAATGCTAAATCAGCAAACCCTTTCCCTCACTAATCTACCTAAAAAAAAAAAAAAAAAAAAAAAAAGTGCTACACAAAACCCTCTGCTCATGTTTTCATTTTTCCCAGTGTCTTTTTAGGATGAGCCCTGACAGATAGTTGAACAACTGCCCTTTGGACGGTGGCTGCAGAGAGCTGAGCAAGGGCCTGGGAATTCTGAAATACGGAGCAGATGAAATTCTTAAAACTTGATTATCTTGAGTTCTCTAACATTCTTTTATCTGTCAACATTATCATATTAAATTTTTTATCATGCCTGAAATGTTTATTCCTGCAGTGAAAATCACTCCAGGTTGCAGTTTTTCCCCTTCTCAAATATATTGCTATTTCTCAAGATGATTGTTTTTATTTCATCATCCATCATGATAAAAACTGGCATAACCTGGAGCTTGACTGTTTACTATCTTTGGATTAGTATTTCTTATGGTGACACACCTATTCCATTGAGTAAAATTCTAAGCTGCAGTAGGCTGGGGGCTGTGACTGTCAGCATTCAGAAAAGGAACATATAACAAACATAGTGCAATGGCAGTCTATTGTGAGGGTTTTCCTGGTCTCAGTAGGAATAGATTTTTGCCATAAACATCACAGGGGTATGTATCTTGGTTTTATAGGAAATCACATACCTCCAGGTGGGTGATCTTGTGATGCTCTGATCATCATCTCTTAGAGAAGAGATTCCAGCCTTCCTCTCCCACACGTTCTTGGAAGGACCTAATACCTTGTACAGCTGTATTCCATCTCATTTCTATTCCTAAAGAGAGGAGATGGGTTAATAGCTGTATAGACAGAAAATTGTTTTCAGAAGGAGTTGGGAACAGAGCTGTAAAACCATAATATCTTCCAGACCAACTTTTTGTTATTCAGGCAATCATAACAGACACTCAGTATTATATTCAGACAGAGGGCTTTTCTACTCTTTTCCAATTCCCTTTTAGAGCCTGACTTCTTTTAATAATATCTCTTCATACTTGGCTTCTCAAGCAAGAGCCCCATCTTAATATTTTTGAAAGTGAGCTCTCTCTATCAATTGTCTTGACTCAAATTTTCCTATATTGGCCCTGCTCTTCCATTTATGATAATTTTAGATTCTCAGATCACATTTTCTTCTTATATCTCTTCTGTCTTCAGATTCACCTATCCAAAATATCTTTGTTAATACTTGATACCTGCATCAATTCTCCAATGGTACATTGGGTTTCTGGGTCCCCTCAATTGTGGAAATTTCTTTCTACTTTCTTGCCTGTCTACAGAACCTCATCATTTGAATGTGTTTTAAAATTCCTTGGCTTTGTTTCAGTTTTCCTTGTCAAGTAAAGTTCCCTTTATTATACAAGTTCCAACTCTTCACTGACTTTTAGAGAAAATATGTGCTTGTCATTCAGATCCAACCTACGTCATTCATGTTTGTAAAGTTATTCTTACTTCACTGAACTGGTCTCAATTTACTGACCTTGTTTTTAATTTCTCTACTGGCATTTTTCTTGGGCAGTTTTTTCCTCACTGTTTTAAAGTTCTAAGCCCTAGCCTGCTAGATGGGGGCAAACCCTCATTCTTAAGAAGAATCTTTGCTAATATTTCTAGGTCACAGTAGCATTCAAGGGCAGTCGGCTCTGCCACAGAACTTTATTTTTGCTAAGAACTACATAACTACCTGCATCAACTTTATTTATCAGGAAAATAAAGCCAGTCCTTCTCCCTTCCCCTGAGAAAAAAGAACCAATGGGATTCCAAGGAATAACTTACCACTGTAAGTCTTCATCTATCTCTTTCCCTCTTTAAATGGCTTTTGCTTTCTGCTAGCTCACCATTTCAATGTTTTTCAGGCTTGTATAAAAGCTGTCTTTTACTTTTCCTTTTCATTGACAATGTTACATCTGTCTTGTGAGCTGTTTTTAGGCGGTTTACATATATTTCGTGGCAGATAAAGAACTATTTGACCAGAGACTTCAGCTGAAACTATTAGTCAGGATTCTTCCATAGAGCTATGGTGTTAGACCAGGGCTCAGATGGGGATTGTTTTCTAGACTGTGTCTGATCTGTTCTACTCAAACGGGCAGTGCATTAAGAAGTAATTTTATAACTAAATTGCTTATCAGAAATAAAATCATGCCACTGAAAAGTTTTAGAACTAAGAGGAACCTGAGTATTCTAACTCCCTAATTTTAGGGTGAGGAAGCCAAGGTGCAGAGAGGTTGCTTGTCCAGGCTCACAAATAGCAAGCAGGGTGTAGCAGAGGGAATAGTGCCCAGTGAGATTTAGTGACATTCATCCAGTGTTCAGATACTTAACATCAGATCATGTTCCAAATACTTGGGGCTTATTTCTCTCCCACCCTGTGCCCATTTTATGCATTATGAAGAAAGCTTTCTGACTTCTTAAAGGAAAATACTGGATTTTTTTGATGTCTATGTTTGTAACATCACAAGCATAAATTATAATCTGGTGCAGTAATACTGTTTAGTATAATTTTATTTGTCTAATTATAGCAATAAAATAAGGCCCAAGTTATTGTTTCTTTTTCTGTCTTCCTCAAATAACTTCTAAACCTTTCCTGAATCCACTTATCCCTCCTTCTTTCTGCTTTAGTTGCACCTTCTAGCTTGCCAATTCTAATCTCCTGTAGGTTGAGAAACATTCAGGTCAATATTGTATGTTAAGTAACATTTACTAAGCCTCTCAATGAGTGATCATGGACATAAGATAGGCTTGCATGCTGGAGTTGCCCCTTTTCTGTTTATTTCTGAAATCTGGGTGATGATCTTGGAATCTCCACAGAAGTGGAGAAGAGGGCATTTCTCTCACCTAAACCTACTGAGAGGGCATGAGTATTCACCCGTAACACTTTGTTGAAGAGGGTCTCCTACCCATGCATTTTGAATAAATCCCCCAAATGCTCGTGTTCCAACTTACAGGCCTGAGAGAAAACTAAAATTCGACTCTTTCAAACATATTTTAATTTATAATTCTGGATTGCTTCTTATGTTCTACGATTTTCCTTAGACCAATAAACTGCTCCATTTAGAAGGGAATGAACAGGGTACACTCATTTAAGAGCTATAGTGTGAGATGTGTTCAGAAGTCCTGTGCCCTTGATCTGAAAGATGAAAGAAGCACTTTGTCAGGAATGCTGGCTTCCCAGGCTTTCCCTTTGCTGAGCAGGTAAATGAAAATATTAGAGAATGGTTGACAGAACAGGAACGCCACTAGGCAGATCTTTCTTTGTGAGTAATGAAGCACTATTCTTTCTAAATGTCAGGGTACTCCATCAGAGCAAATGCTTTCAGTGATCTCTTTCACATACTGGCCTCTCACTATATATATATACTAACATTTCCAGACAGTGATTGTAAAGCAAAGTCAAAAGGAGGAAGATGTGAACTGCAGTGGATCCAGGCTTGATTGACTATTAGTATCAGAAACTTCAAAAGTTCAAAATAGCAACTGTGCTGTCTCACTATTTTTTCTTATTAACAGGGGTGAGTGGAAATAAACGGCAATAATCCTAACTCAATTTCAGAGTAAGAGCCATCCTAACTCCGTGAATTGTAACCATCAGAGAGAAATGATCCTAGGAAACCTCTAATTTCTGTGTATCAGTCAGTGTGTTCCACTCCTCTGTATACTCAGATACTAAAACAATAATTTCAAAGTAGAGTGTCAAATTGTTTTGATATTAGCTTTTCTAAAAGAGAATCATTGTTTTTAATATTCTTTCTTCCTTATATAGCAATATTTATGTTTTATGGGTTTTGTTGTTGTTTTTTTGTTTTGCGGTACGTGGGCCTCTCACTGTTGTGGCCTCTCCCGTTGCGGAGCACAGGCTCTGGACGCGCAGGCTCAGCGGCCATGGCTCACGGGCCCAGCTGCTCCGCGGCATGTGGGATCTTCCTGGACAGGGCACGAACCCATGTCCCCTGCATCGGCAGGTGGATTCTCAACCACTGCACCACCAGGGAAGCCCCTGTTTTATGTTTTTGTGTTGTCAACTGACACTGAATTTTATGAAGTTCAGGCTTACCTAGAATTCCTCTTTTGATTAATTTATGTGGTATTTTTATCTGTTTAGCATTTAATTTATTAGATCTTGTTTATCTGCTCTGGTATATTTTGTCAATAATATACTTAGAAATGTGGTTCTGATTTGTTTTAATGTGATAAATTTTGGTCTTTGAGACCCTGAAAAGCTGGACCTAGAACCTGCATTAGGCACTGCTCTTCATAGCTTTACACGATCATCAGTATTACTGGTAGGGAGGAGAATGAGTTCATGTGATATTTTCTTCCTATATTATAAATAGTATCTGCTGCTTGATTATTTAAAAATATATTATAAACCATGCTCTTTTATCATCCTACTTTGTGTATTATTTTTTGTTTCCCCATAGATTTTATTTTAGAATGAGAGTACCTTTTCTATCCAGGTTTTTAAATGTTTTAATAAATGTTTTGCAGGTTTTTCCCCCTTATTCATCAACATTCTTTGTTCAGAGTAATGCAAATAGTATAAGAGAGAAAGAGAGAGAGAGAGTAGTGTATGTTTCTCAAAATAAAGGAAAAATACTTGAACAGAAAGTGACATGTAAAAAGAAGAAATAGACAAAGGGCAAGTAAATAACTATGGTTTGAACTGTAGTAAGAGATGAAACTAAGGTTCTGTATTTTTCATGATAATCAACCTTGTAATTAAAAATTTTAAAGATTTAAAAGACATACTATGCATTTCAAATAGTGATCTTTTAAGTTTTCTGGCTATTTGATCCCCAGCCATGAAATAAACTAATAACAGAATTCCATTTTAGGACATCATTTTAGGAAAAAATGACCTTAAAACCTTCAAGAGATTCAGATTCTACGTTTCTGACAAAGAATCCAAAAGAGTTGTATGCTCCGCATTCTTTTCCCCCCAGGCTGGGCTCACTGAGAGTAGCATTGTCCTTAGAAGTAAGAGCTGAGGCGCCTTGGGAAGAAACACAAGGGAGGTGGTGGTGGCGGGGGGTGGGGGGGTGGGGGGGCGTTAGGAGGCAAATGAAAGTTTTTCTATTGTTACTAGAAAAGTTCTTAGGGAACTGTCAAAACCTAACCTGGGGCTAGTCTCTGGGAAACTATGGCCACTTTAGAAAATAGGAAAATGTCTAGATTGTTGTTTCAAAACATATTAGTCCCCAACAGCTTTGTATTCATAGCTAAGATCTCACAAAAACAATGACTTCCCTTGGCCACATTGGTGTTGTTACTGACTATTGGCTTCTGGTGCTGTCCTTGCTTTTCATTGCTCCACTTGGTGTTCTGGCTTTGTCAAATTCCCGGCAGCCTGACATGCTCCAGTGTGATCTCAATCGGCCCTGGCTCTCCTGTGTGATTCTGGCTTGTCGATTCACCCCTGACTTGCCCACCATCTAACATCTTGACCCAGTGCTTCTGAACTTGGAACCTTGTGCTACTCCAAATGGCCTCCCTCCCTAAGAGAAATGGAACCCTCTTAATTCCCAGGAAGAAAATAAGTGAACAGCTCTGACCCTCCCTTCCTGGTTTCTTCCCTCCTAAGTGTCACCAGCTTAACTCAGTGATTTAACTGCATTTCTGTGTTGCCATTCTTTGGTCACACTGCCCACTATGGCATGCATTAACTTTTAAGGTCCCATATATTTCATGGAAGGTCGAAAGAATTTTATACCCCTCTCTGCCATTCCCAGGTTTTAGTACACTCTTGCGTGACATCCATCACCCAACAAATTTACGTGAGGGATCCAACTATGTACTCATAATTGTGATAGGCAGGTGGGGGCTTAACAGGACAAATATGTTAACGTTGTTGCCTTTTTTTTTTTTTTTTTTTTGGTACGCGGGCCTCTCACTGTTGTGGCCTCTCCCGTTGCGGAGCACAGGCTCCAGACGCGCAGGCCCAGCGGCGATGGCTCACGGGCCCAGCCGCTCCACGACATGTGGGATTTTCCCGGACCGGGGCACGAACCCGCGTCCCCCGCATCGGCAGGCGGACTCTCAACCACTGCGCCACCAGGGAAGCCCAACGTTGTTGTCTTTAAGGAGCTTATTTTAGTCTTAAGACAAAAGTTAAGTTTGTGTGAATGGACTGACCCTTTTGTACAAAACATACAGTCCTCCACTCCAGCACAGGGATAGAGAAAAGCTCCCCAGAGGAGAAGCTCTGACAGAGGGGACTACAATTCTGTCAGATTCTGACATTTTCCTAGTTGATGTTGTTGTCTTCTTGTGTATTGCCACTTCTGCCACTTTATTCTGTGTCACACCCCTGCTTTCCCTAGGCCACTCATACAACAAAAATCCCTTCTCATGTCCGCTTTATTTAGCATAGTTGGGAATACATAGATTTTCACTCTCAAAATGTATTATTAGATAGCAGGTAAAATAAAATGTTAATAAACAACAACAATAAATCCTAACGTCTTGTTGAATGGTTTACCAGTGGTGATGCTGTCTGTGATAGGAGGAGAGGGCAGAGAGTTTTGAAGAATAAGTGCATGTCAAGGGTGTTGTAAGACATGAATAACACATTATAGTTCAAGACCAGTTCCTCCCTTTGCTCTTAGGGGCTCCAGCAGGAAAGTAAAGTTTTCCAGTTCTAAGGATACCAGCAAAAGGAAGGAAGACATAATCTAAGCTAAAATCTTCCATAGCTTAGAGCAACATTGACCACAGAACCTTCATTAGGCTGGAACACATGTGCAGCCACCTGTACTATTCTCTCCCTCTCACTCCTTAGTTGTCTTTTGACCATGTGGTTATTGGAGATCATATTTTTTTCCCGGCACTCTGGAACCTATCAACGTGAACAACATCCTCCACTGAAGAACAGACAACCACTGATAAAATCAAGCCTCTTCTTATTTTAAGCCTCCCCAGTATGTCCCAGACACAAAGGGAAATTCACTTCAAATTTCTCCTCAGAAGCTCTTGCCTACTTCACAACTGATTTATAGGCAGTGAGCATGAAATTATACTTTATCTTTTCCTGGATTAGGTTTCCAGTCCTGCCTCTCCAAATAACTTAGAAAAAAGAGAAGGTTCAGGGATGGTTCTAGAATCAGCCAAAAAAAATGCAATATACAGTGTTAATGTCTGTTTATTGAACTTTTCATATGCAGATAATAATGCTGGAATATTGTGACAGGTAGTCTATTAGCCTTCACTGACATTTTATTGGCCACTCCAAGATCAGTGGCTACTAAACGGTCTTCCTTTGTATGTTGTGTGATTGCTGTCTCCTTCCCGATGTGAAAATATCTCGGCCACAGTGGTCTTCTACGCTCAAGGACTCCATCTGCAGATGCCTGTTTCTCGGCTTACGTGGAGAATTTCAGCATGAAGGGGAGAGGGCCACCCGTCCCTCTCACGAAATATTTTCCCCATGTCAGGAGCAGAGCATCTTTTCCACCTGCTCATTCCTGCTTCCAACAATATGCCACATACCCTTTCCTTTCCTGGCCCTTTGACTTTGTGCATCTAGCTGCTCACTCAGCTCATAAGGATCTCCTGGGTGCTTATTGTTTGCGTGCACTTTGAGCTTCTTACCACCTTCTGCTCTTGGATGTTTGCCTACCTGAATTTAGACTCACCTGCTCCCTGCTCTTCTTGTTCACAGTTCACACGGAGACTGCTTCCTGGTCTCGAAGCCTTCATCCTTGATCTGTTGCCACTCATGAATATAGAGAGCAAGTTGCTTTTCAGGCAATTAAATGTCAGAATTGTCTGTATGCAATTTTTGTATCCTCTCCAAGAGGATCGTTGTAAAACCTGGTCTTTCCTTGTGCTTATATCTGTCTTGCTTCAGTTTTCTCTATGGAGCTTCAGCACGTGAATTTCAGTCTTTCGTGTATCTGTTTCAAAATCTTGAAGTGAGGAGTGCTGGATTTGCGTATAAGAAGACATTACCATTTAAGAACTCACTATTGATTGGTACATTGTTGGTAACAAGGAATAGGGTTTAAGGGGTTTCATGCGGAACTGGAAAGAAAGCATGGTATGGTTGGTATACATGACAGCCAAATCCCAATTTTGTGATGAGAACACCTGTTTCTAAATCAAGTTTGAGGAAGTTGGAAGGGAACACGGACTAAAGGAAAAAACGCTAGATGTTAGACAGACTTAGGTTCTCAGTCCAGAACTGTTTGCTTATTCCCTAGGTAACTTTAGACATGTCACTTACATCTCTCAATTGCATACCTTTGGTTAAAGAATCAAGTGGGACAATACACACAAAAGGTCTAACATAATTCTTAGACTGAAATAGGTCCTTAATAAACATTAGTAACCCACATCCTCTCTCATCAGACCTTCCATTCTTTACACTGCTGCTGCTCTGTACACAAATTTGATCATGTTGATTTCTTGCTTAGAAGCTTCAATATCTTAGAATGAAGTAATACCTCATAGAATGAAGATAAAACTTCTTAACATGGCCACAGTATCTGTCTTTACCCATTAAGTTACCTAAGCATAATGGTGCACGTGTTTGGGAGGGCATTCCCTCTTACCCACCACCCCTCTTTAGTTTTCCAGAACACTTTTGCCTTTTAGTGTTGCCCTTATTGCCTATTGACAAGTGTAGGGTTGAAAGGAGGTTATCTGTGTGGAAAGTAACATAAGGCAATATAAGCACGGAGCAAAATCATGAAGAGGTGGTCAGTTTTTCTGCTGAAAGGATAGAGGCTGATGGGCTATCAAAGGGAGAGATTAGCATAGCTTCTCTGAATGCACAATATACTTTGTTCACTGGGGTGGAAACTGGACCATCTATGGCCTCAGTTCCCATACAACTCCCAGATGGGAGTAGCAGATGTGATCATTTTGGTGCATGATGGGAGGTCTCTGGAGAACGTCTTTGCCCAAGTCTGTGGGTTGCTCTATGTCTCATTCCTTTGTCTCTCACCCTCTCACCACATCTCCTTCATCTGCTCTATTTCTCCACATTGGGAAACTATTTCTAGACAAGAGTTAAGAAGTGATCTCTAAATCAAAATATATTCTCACCAGGTCTGCTGCCTATTTATACTAGTCTTACCATGACCCTAAGTCATGGGATTTTAATCTATTTTTTGGTTGCTGCTGTTTTCATTTGTTTTCCCTGTGCTATCCCTTGCCTGAGACAAATGAACTGATAGATTGAAGGCAAAGGGAAGAAGGGAATACTAGAAACAAAAATGCATTGGTTAGTATTTCAGAGGTAGTATATCATCATATAAGTGTAATTCCAACCCACAGAAATGTTCTAGGACCTATCTACCATGTGAATAATATTTATAAGAAAAAATGTAGCATAAGTTCAATCAAAGTTATTAGGAATACATTACCTGCTGCTGTAAGAGGGCACCAGGGTAGATTGCTTGCCATCATCCTATTCCTCTGACTACTAAGTAGTTGAACTGAGGACTCTTCCAGCTGTGAGCTGGGCAGAGGAGTATTTGGAGCAACCTGGGGCCATGTCAAAATCACCCAGGATACTGCTCCATTTCGGGCTTGCTTCCTACCTTCTTTCCTGCACTCTCTTGATCTTTTCTTCTTCTCTGTAGCTACCAGAAGACTTTCCTTTCAGCAAGGATTTCTCTTCTTCCCTGTGGACTGTTATACAACAAAGTCTCTACAACTTTGGCCTTTATCCTTTGTCTCTGAAGTTAGTAGATAAGTTGTTGTTTCTGTTTTTTAGCAAAAATGGAAAACAGGCAAGGAAAAATCACATTTTCAGGTCTAGTTCTTGTCCTCTCACTCTTGTTCTCAGGAAAGAACCTGTGCTCAAGTCCTACATCAGTGGGACCCATCTCTGAAGTTAGACAATTGGGTTGGGATTGTATCCTCTCCCGTCACTCACACCAGCATTTAGGCACATGACAGGCTGAATTAAGACTTACCTTCATTTAAGAGAGAAGATAGAATCAGTTATTATGAGGAAAGCCATCCTAAACGTTTTATCTCGGAAGTTAGGATGGACATTCCAACGTGAATCTGGGAAGGCTCTGAGAGAGGCTCAAGAAGGAGAAGAGATAGGACACAGAACTGCCATCTTGTTTCCTCTTTATCCTCAGCAATCCTTCGCCTGGCTCTGAAACCTACTCTGGGTTATTTTGGACTGGTGTGTAAAACAGAGATAAGTGGTGGAGAAAAGATTAAAAAAGAAAGTAAAGGAATTCCAAGGATAGAATGGGAAATTCAGTTAGCCATTTGGCTAGACAGCTATTTAAATTAAAAAGTTCTGCATAAGTTGGTTGTATATATATTAGGAACTACCTAATTGGAAAGTTGGACAGCATCATGGTTTTTTTGTAAGATTAGATATAAGTGATACCTAACTCAATTTGTCAGCTTTCCAAAGAACATCTTCCTGATTTTTATGTCTGAAATCTTTGTGTTTTCCAGCATTTGGCACAAATGGTTGCCTTGGTTCTGTAATGTCACATCTTCAGGAGTCATGAAGGTCAAGATCTCAGAGAGCTTTGGGGGAATGAATGAGATGGATGTTTTCTGTGGGTTAAGATAGCAGAGGCTCACTGGAAGATGACCAAGTCTGAAGGGTAGGACTAAAAAGAGCCCTTATTTGTTAAATGTGTTCCCTGTGTCAGGCACTGTACTTTTTGGTTCATATGTAATAATTAATTTTATGTTCACATTTTATGTTCTGTGAGGTACCATCATGACACTAATGATTTCCAGCTGAAGAGGACACACCTATGGGATGAATGGGAGGACAGGTGGTGACATCTCACAAGTAAATCTCTGGGAGAATGCCAGTTAACAAGGACCAAACAAGACGTGAATCCACTACTAGAACATTATATATATAGTGGCAGGAGGTCAGCCAGCAAGTGACAAATAGACTGTTGAAGAAACTGGTGTCAAAGACTAACGAAAAATAAGGTTCTCCAGGGAGAATCCATGGTTCTTGTAGAATAGGTGGGTCAGCTTCCTGTTGGGAGTTTCTAGGAAGTCACTTAGCATTGATGACATTTTTGCAGTATCTTATTCCAGGCTCTTGGCTCTGCCCTTTACAATCCCATTGGGTAAAGCACCCAAGCAGATTCTGGTATGCATAGTTTTCCAGATCTCATAGACTCATATTATTAATAGTAGTCTAGGTGGCATTGTACATTGAATTATGAGATTTGAGCACTTTCATTTTTAAACAATGCTCATTACCTCCAAAAGATCTTAAATGCCTGACAGGTCCATGAACATATTATAAAGTGTTTGAACTTCTGTACTTATAATATACAAACATCAGTATATGCACTGTTCGTGCCAGAGCCCTTGTGTCCTGTGATATAAAGCTAGTTGTCAGGTAGGAGCGCAGTTGAAATCTTCTTCAAACATAAATATATTGAAATTTCCTAATGTAAGACTAATTGATGGTAATAGGAATTAGTTGATTTTAATAATGTAATTTGTTCAGTATCATAACAATTTAAAAAAAGGAAAGAAAAAGGTTTAAATCTCTAAATTCTATGCTGAAAGATCCAAGGTTAAGATAAGGTTGTAGCACAGCCTGTTTATTTGCATTGTTAAAAATAATGATCAAGTTAATTAAAATTGAATTATAGTGGAACCATCTCAATAGACTCATGACAGCCATTTTAATGAGTTCCATTAAAGGTAGCAATAATAATTAAGCTATTTTGAAACCAGCTCAATAATTTTCATAAGGAATCTATTGTGCACATTTCTCTTGCGTCCCTGCTGGTAAAACTGTAGTAGCAGGATATTAAGACTGTGGACTCTAGATACACCTGTGGCCCTGCCTGTTCTGTAGTGATTGTGTAATGAATTAATGCTGTGCATGCTATTTGAGAAGAGTAGTTACCATCAATGTACATTATCCCTCTCTGCACAACTCTTCCACCTTCAAAGAACAATGGTAACACTAAAAAAGAGGGGACATTGTAAGGCAAAGGTCCCCAGTCTTTTCTCAACAACTGGGGACTCTATAAACACCAAAATATTTAAAAGTCTCGTTACATAAATGTAGTTGTATTTTTAGTATCCTATTGATTAATGAAAGGAATAATGACACAAAGCTGTATGATTTCAGCAGTAATTCACATTTTATTAGTCACAACTTCTACATACAAAGAAGAAATATTAGTGAATTTTTGTTTGAGCCTATGATGTTTTAGTTGTCAGACAAAGCTGCTGTATTTTTGTCCTTCCCTTTCCTTCCCTCCTGAGGATAGGGCCATTGGTTTGGAAATCTTCTCCTTGGGATGTTAATCTGAACAGAAAGTTGGGAAAAAGGAGAGTGGGTTACTACATAGATATCAACACATCTGGCATCTACTTGCTCTTTCTATGAGAATGTTTTTCTTTTAACTTATCACAAAGCTCTATTTTATATATTTGTATTTGTAACTGGAACAAAATATTAGCTAAAGGAAGAATGAAGCTGCATATTTATTCTTTGTCCCTAATTCTGTGAACATTGAGACTTTATGTAATGAATAATTAAAAGGCTCTTTATATAGCTAAAGAAATCTTGACTTTATTGTGTTCAAGAATGACCGATTATGCTAGTAAACATCACTCAATGTAGATAACTTATCTTCTTATTTCAGGCTTTTAAGTAAATACTTCATTTTAAAATTTTAAAGCCTCTTGACTTCTCAAAAACCACACAGATTACTGATAAATATCCATAGGTTGACTTCGTAAAGCTCATTAGCTGTTTTTATTATATTTATTATTATTTATTACAATTATTATTTATCACATAAATTTGTCATGGTGTCCTAGGTTATTACAAAGCTGTGTGTTCTTCGACTATTTACATTTGAGCACAGTGTGCTTCTCTCCAGAAACAGCAATTTTCCGGGGGGATTCCTGCAGCTATTAAATAAAAATGCAATCATAAGGTCACTAATCTTACCGTAATAAAGTACAAATGCAAAGTTGTTATTATTAATAGGTTTATCCACATATATTATACAAAATTATATAGTATTTCAGAAACATAAGCAATAATTAAAATGTTACCATGGGTATAACCTCGGTCAATTAATACCATATCCACAAAAGAGTACTGAATTTTTGGACTATTGGACTTTATGTTTAGAAATTATTTTTCTTGCAAAATAAACTGTGAATGTGATAATCTATTAAAAGGAACTGTATGTAGAAATGGCTAAACTTAGACACACATTTTAGTTCTAAATTTGCCTTTTTCATTAATAAAATTAAAGATCAACATTGCTCTAATCTTCTTTTCATTGAAAATTAACATAAATCCTTAGTCTAGAAAATTTTAAATTAATATAATCTTTGTGTGAAAAATGTATGAGTTATTTAAAATAACCATTTGATTCTATTTTTTAAAACTCAATGGCACATCATGAGGAATTAATAAGTCATTTTACACATGGCAAGTAGCTTAATCTTAAACGTTTGTTTTATAATATTAATTTTATAAAAAGCCTAAAGAAATGGACATTTTTACAGTGATCCTCCAAAAGGAAAAGAAAGACGGGGGGAAAAATGTAACTTTTGAAACACTTTTAATTCTACAGATTACATTTCTCTAAATTTTGTCAAGTTTTGGCTTAAATAAGTATGGGAAACTTCAACCCAAATGTATATCGCTTTAGAATTTGATAAATGATTAAACCTAACAATTAAGATAAAAGGAATTTGTTGTTGTTTTAGGCTTTCCTCGTGTAGTGTTCAAGCCAGAAAATATTTTAATGTTTGTAAACTGATTTTCAAGGATTTGATACTGTCCTAAATTTCTGTCATTTATGTATAAATAGTGAGTGTTTTTTCTATTATTGTCAATTCGAAACCAGAAATTTTGTGCAATGCATGCTAAGAAAAACCCGCCTGGTAGGTACCTAGACAATCTTCACATTACATTCATTGTCTTCTATACAGCAATGCATTGAGAATTTAAAGAACAAATGAGCAAAAATATAAAGTATGTCAAGATGTCTTTATATACTGGTTAAAGTGGAGGTTAGCATCTGTCTAAAATAATGATATAACATTACCATAGGAAGAGTAAGCCTTTTGTTTGCCTGTAAAGATGATGCCAGCAACTTTCAGACGCTTGATCTGAGCCAAGAATAAATGTCTGTATGAGAGCATCGTTTCTGCATTAACTAAGAGGAAAAGGGAAAATTTACTCTAAACCTTCTTAGTTCACTCATTCTCAGTGATTGTATGGTGAACTTCAGGAAGCCACAAATATCTGAATTGACTTTGCATTCTGTACAGGCCTCGCATTTGGGAGGTGTTTAAGGCTTTCACCCATATGAAGGAACCACTCATGTACATAGCAACTAGGTATTTCCTTGAATTTGCTCATTTCTCCCAATATTATTTTTCTTCATAAAATTACCAGTATTGGGCTTAACTACACTGCACTTCTAATTCTTTGTGTTAGTACTTGAGTATCCACAGCAGTTTAAAGGGACTTAGGTGGGGATATGGGTAAAATTTACATTGGTAGTGAATGTTTACATACTGGTTGAAGTCTAGGCTTTAGACTTCAGGTTTTGAGTCTCTGCTCAGCAGGATCAATGGAAATCCTCATCCCCCTAAGCCTCCCACCTACCCCTCACAGCATATGGAGCACCTTATGTCCTCTCCTTGGGAGTTATTGATATTATTGGACCTGGAAGGCATGGCTGGGTTTGATCATACTGTTGCTGCTGATTGCTTCCACAGATGCTGAGCACCCTCAGCCCCCAGCCCACATAGGAGAGGCTTTCTCTAAGTGGATCTTAAAATTATTTTATTGGGTTCCCCAAAGGGTGATCTCATTTTCTGTCTTTTGTTTGTTTGTATTTGAAATCCCTTTGCTTTAGGAACTTGGAATCATTTTCTCCAAGCTTGATTAAGAAGACATTAGAATGGGCTCATCTGATGTTCATCCAAAAGCATCTTTCTTCCTTGAAAATGCATTGGTGTCTTGGGTGGCAGCCTTGGTGCTTCAATTTCTATCTCATTGGAACTTTTCCCCACAAGAGCCATTTAGAAGTCTCTTTCACTGGTCTGTCCATTCTTGAGCAAAACACACCGGACAGAATGTCTTCCCCTGAAGTTATCTGGGACAGACAGACTGCTCAGCATTTAGAAACTACAGTTGTCCTCCACAGCCTCAACTCAGTTCATTCTTTTTTTTTTTTTTTTTTTTTTTTTTACGGTACGCGGGCCTCTCAGTGCTGTGGCCTCTCCCGCTGCGGAGCACAGGCTCCGGACGCGCAGGCCCAGCGGCCATGGCTCACGGGCCCAGCCGCTCCGCGGCACGCGGGATCTTCCCGAACCGGGGCACGAACCCGTATGCCCTGCATCGGCAGGCAGACTCCCAACCACTGCGCCACCAGGGAAGCTCTCAGTTCATTCTTTACTCGCAGCCTATAACCTCTCCACTTTTGCAAAATAAGCCTTCAAAAAGCTTTCTTGCTACCTTTTCTAAACTTTGAAAAAAGTTGAGAAATTTGATAAAAGAAAAGGAGATGATAATTTTTTAGTCCTATGTGGTTTTGTTATTTGTTTGTTTTTTTTGTGTGTGTGGGGTTTTTTGTTTTGTTTTGTCTACTTCATAGCCCACATTTTGAACTGCCCTATGGTTATTGTCTTCTTGGAATATTATTTTGAAAATCTTTCAAAAATCACGTTATTTTTTATTGATTTCCCAGGAAGTTTATGTTTGGTAAATTTTCAAATATGGAGGAACTCGTTATCCTCAACTCTATTCCTTATATAATCAACCTCTATCTTTTCTATGTCTTAAGAAGCAAAATTCTAATTTCAAATTTTTTTCAGTTTCACCTCAAGATCTAAAAACCAACACTCATTTCTTAGGAACTAATTTTCAAGTTCATGGATTATCTAAACTGCTTGCTGTTCTTCCTGATATTTCTGCCTGGTTTGTGGCCAATTCATTGTTCATTAGCACCTCTGACAAATGGTGAGCCAAGAGAGAAAGAGGGAGAGCAGTTAATTTTGCCATTTTTGGAAAACTTGAATAAAAGGTTTAGTAGGAAAGGACACTAAAATTAATACCTAAAACAGGATTTAAAATTGGTCTGTTAGGAAGATGACAATTTTTCCTTCTCACAGCATAATGTTGATAACAATTATCGTCAAGCACTTGACCAGTATAAGTGATATGTGAAAGAGAAATTGTGCCGTCTTTTGCATAGGGAGATGTTGCTACTGACACATGAATGAAAAGAATCCACAGTTTGTACTCAAATGGCCTGAATTCAAGTCTTATCTCCAACCTTCATTAGCTTATGTGATCCTGAGCAAGGCATATACGTTTCTCTCTGTTCTCTCTTCTGTAAAGTGTAAGCAATAACGGATTTTTCATAGGGCTGCTGCAGTGAAAAGATATCACATATAGGAAGACACTTTAAAAACTCTAAGGGGTATTCCTATAACTTTACAATTATAATCATTATCATTACTATTATCATTAGTAATGTGTTTGAATGAATTATTTTGATTCATTGACACTTTCTCATTTAGTTTTCATGGAAGATAGTTTAAAAAGTTGATGGTTATGTCTGCACTCTATAACAAGAAAATATTTTATTCTGCTTGATAACCTCATTGGTTTTAAGTGACTTAAAGTAATGCTGAGCCCCAAGTCTCTAGTTAACAGCCCAAACCAGGGAAATAACATTTACTCAAGCATGGAATCAATTGCACTTAGTATCCGAGGTCAGTAGCAGTCTTAATAGCTCAACTTTGTATCCAGACTGTATATTTCCTATAATTGGGACAAGAATCCATAATGAGCTATAAAGGTTCTTTTTAAGTTTTAAATTATCTGAAACTAGATAAAGCAGGCAATGCCAACGGGAAGAAAATATGGAAAAGGAGGCAAAAAAGTACATCCATTATTTAAAGTGCTTGAAATATGATGAAAATAAAATGAAATGAGGAAGCACTTGGAATATGATGAAAATAGGATGGAATGAGGGTACCCTAGAAAAATGATAAGACTTGGCATATACGACACTGCAATTAGACAAATGTAAAGACCCTACTGATAATTTACTTTCTATCTGCTTAAAAATGGAAACCATTTTTAAGTCACACATAGTCTACAAGTAAATAATTCTTAGGAGCAGGTTGTTTTATCTCAATGGCAGTGTTTAATTTTCTAAAGAACATAGACTTAGTGGGAAGATTCCAACATGAGAATGAGCTTGAAACCTACAAAAAGGCAAGTATATTGAAAATAAGCCCATCTTGCTATTACTCAGATACTCAAATGGAATTAGACTTTTAAGTTCCCATGCCAGTTTTTTGATATTGAGAGCTGAGTCCACAAGTGGGAAGTTTCATGTCTGGAGGAATGTTTTACTCTACGGATGTGCATGTGGGATGTGAATGTATATGGTGTGTGTGTAGGGGGTGTGAATGTGTGCACGCTTGTACTCATCGATGAGTAGAGAAAAGAGAGCTGGGATGTGAGTGACAGGAACACAAAGACTATCTTAGAGAAATTTTGAGTCAACAAGCTCAAGGAAACTCTAGACTACTAAGGGAGAGATTTAGAAATGGCCACTGAAAGTATAAAGCAGGAGGTTTTTCTGGGAGCTGACTGAGAGGAATCTGCATATCTTGGAAGGGAGAGTTTAGTTCTTTAACAGAATCCAGTAAACTCTGCAGTGTAACTCTAAACAAAGAAAACCATTTTAATTGGAAATTGAGGTTTGAATTTGCAGCCCAGGTAAAGAGGACCTTGCTTTGGTTAGTAATATGAGACAAACCATTATTTAAGACACACACACATACAGAGGTGAAGAAACAATTAGATATACTCAAAATGTTAGCAATACTTATCTCTGTATAGTGAGATCATGGCAATTTTTAATTTCTCCTTTTATGCTTTTTTATAGTGTCCCAATTTCATGAGTTGAACATATATTAATTTTGTAATTAGACAAAAAACAACAAACACTATTTTAAAACTAAATTTAATCATGTATTTTTCTTGTGTGTACCATCTAATCTGAAGGTCTAGGGGACAATGGAGTATGACACTGGCTGCCACCAAAAATATATCAGTTCAGTAAGAGTATATAGAGGTGGTTGATATTATACTCCATTCAGGATCTAAACAGGCACATAACATACTTGTGTTTCATTTTTAAGGCCCTTGACTGACAGCAGACCTATGATGGAATTATAGAGGCAGGAAGAATCCACCTCCACAGGAGCTGTTCTCTCTTTTGCACTTTCTCGACTTTATTCTCTCTCACAGGGATTCAGTTGGATATTTTGGCCCCAACATTTTAATAGTAGTAGTGCTACCCCTTTTTCTGAATCATGTGATCCAAAGTGTTGGGAGGTGGTAGGCACAAAACTCCCTGAATCTCTCTCTACTTTATTTAGCTAAGACAAAACTAGACTTTCTAAAAAATTTAAAACTTCCACCAGGAAATAAAAAGAAAAACCAAAGACAGACGTTTTGAAACAGACATGCATCAAAGCACAGCCTTCTATCTTAATTCTGAAATCAGATCTTGGCATATTCCAGTACCCACACAAATTCTGCATTGTTGGTGAGAACCCGAAGGAAATGTTAGGATTTTGGCAATTTTTGACTATTCAGTTTTGTTACTGTGTTTTTTACCCTCTTAGGAATTTATGTTTTCCCCAAAGAAAACATAATTAAAGAGCCCCAGTATCCGATATTAATGGACAAGTGGATAACATGACAATACATTACTCTATGCTAAGGTCTTCAAAGAATCTGGCGAGGAATCTGGTGGAAAACTTTACACTTTTTAAATTAGTAAATTGCACTAAAACACATTCTTAATCCATACTTGTTTAATAGTACCATTTGACCCATATACTTGAAATATTAGACAAAGTGATTGTACACATTCTTGCTGAGGTTTCTCCAACTAAATTCTAACCAAAGTAGCAAGACAGAAAGTGTCCAAGGGGCTTTGTCTATGGACGCTTTTCTGCCCTCGACTCTGGCAATACTGATACTCAAACAACTTGCCCAAGTATAGTAAGGCCATTATCAGCTTTCTCTCCTCTTCCTCTCTCTCCCCTTCCACCCACTTCTCCTCTATCTTCTTCTATTTCTCTTCTAGGTCCCTGAAATCCCTCTGGTCTTGGAAGTATTACACATCCTCCTTGTAAATCTCCTTGTTAAGGCCCTTCAAATCTTGCTTGCCTTTTATACTGACCTTTCATAGACTCTCCTTCTGAGGATGTCTATGATTTAGGAATTCTAGAAACTTAGCCCTTACCCTTGAAGCATCTGTGGGTTTTGTAGAGTTCATCTGAAACATGCCTTTAACTGAGAATTGAGTTGACTGGTAAAATTCAGCTTTAAGTGATGCCCTGGGCAAGTTCTCACCAGAGACCCTGGGAATTGAAAGACAGACATCACACTCCCTGGAGTCTGTATCAGTCACATTAGCATCCTCCGCTGGTTAGAATCTTTCAAGTCTCCTCTTTACAAACTTATTTAAGTTGCTACGGTCTGTATAAGGGATGTCTCCTAGTCTCAATTAATCCACAAATAAGAGAAAAGTAACATAGTATGAGTCCTGTGAACAACCAAGCATTTTCTAGTTTGTTTATACTCTCTGGTAACAAAGATCTTTGCTAAATTCCTAAGGAGCTTCTAGGAAACAAATACAGTGGCCCTTCTTTTTCAGCAGAGAAGTGGGAGGGGAAGAGGGGGCTTTGGTAGATATACCCCCCCCCCCCACACTGCTTAATCCTCAAGTGACAATCTTCCTATCCTTCAGTTGTACTATCTAGTTTAAGATAATCACACACATCATACACTTCAGTGAAGTGATGTCAGGTGGAAAGGGTGGAGACAGAAGTCAAGAGATGTGAAGGGAAAGATCTTGGATGAAAGGGTGTGTCACAGAGGCATGCCTTAACCTTTTGGATTAGGGACTATCCAGCAACTACCTTGAGTTCAATTTTGTATTGTCCTGAGTCTAAATTGCTTGCGGTAATAATTGTTAGAGCCTGAAATAGATTACCGACATGATAGGTTCCTTGTCTTTTTTAAAAGTCAGAATCTTGAATCATACCTATTGACACTTATCTTCCTGATGCTCCTGAGTCCATCAAGTGTGTGCAGATTTCATTTTGGTTAATTTCATTGTTTTCCAGCTTTCATCTAAAACTGCCCATTGGCATTTTACCTGCCAGGGTGCAGGTAGAACATGTAAAGCCACATGAGTTGATGAAGGACAATTGTTCCTACCAATTAGAAAATAAGCTACATTGCTTCTGGTTAGGAATTCCATACACATTTTATAAAGGAAATGCCCCCCAAATTTTTTTCCCTGCAGAACTTAATTTGATTCGTTAAATGGCTGAGAATTCTTCCGCCAGAAAATCAATTTTCTAGTGGGACATCAGGCCTGGATGGGGCAGATCACCAGAAAGAAAGACTCCAAGAAACCAGAGAAAGAAGGATAAAAGAGAAAAAAAAAACATGTGTCCACACAGACTTTTTTTTTTTTTTTTTTTTTTTTTGCGGTACGCGGGCCCCTCACTCTTGTGGCCTCTCCTGTTGCGGAGCACAGGCTCCAGACGCGCAGGCTCAGCGGCCGTGGCTCACGGGCCCAGCCGCTCCGAGGCATGTGGGATCTTCCCGGACCGGGGCATAAACCCGTGTCCCCTGCATCGGCAGGCGTGTGCCCTGCATCAGCAGGCGGACTCTCAACCACTGCGCCATCAGGGAAGCCCCACACAGAGTTTTATTTTTGGTGTTGCTAAGTTTGAATGTGTGCTCATCCATATCCCTGGAGATCCCTAGTGAGAATACTCTTATTTTGTGTCTTAAAGAAATCTAGTGATGATTTTTAAATAATCTAAAGCAGAGACCTTTATAAAAATTTTTGAATAATTGAGTTGGCATTCCAGGTAACCAGTACTGTAATATCTAGATTTGAAATTGACATTTTTGGTAGTGGGAGGAGAGGGGGGCTGCATCAGCAAAATGTTTACTACTCTGTCCTCTTTCTTTCATACTGTGTAATTTTGAGAGCTCTTAAACCATGATAAGGAAGTAATTATGCTTCGAATTCCTCTAAAGATCTAACTAAAGGGCATCCATCTAAATAAACATTTCTAGGAATACAGGTTTAATGACCCAGGTAATTCTGATTGGAGAAATAAGATTTTACATAAATAGCTGAGGGAAGCAAGTAAAACCTTGTGTGTGTGTGGGGGGGGGGGGGGGGTCAAAGAAATGCAGAGTTTCTAGGGGGTAGGAGACATGGTTTCTCCATTCTTTTCCACACCCACAGCCCCAGATCTGTGATCAATGTGTGTCTATGATGTACCTGAAATAAAACGAAATAAAACGAGTGATGCCAGCTGCGGGGAGACCGAGGCAGGGCTCTGCCTGGCCGTTGGGGAGCCAGGCGCCCGGCAGTCACTCAGGCTCTGAGATAAACGAGCAGTGAGGCGCTGGGCGAGGACAGGGCTCCTCCCGGCCTCCCCAGTAGTGCGGCTCGAATCTTCTGAAGCTGCCAGTTGCCAAATGAAATCTGAAACCCAGGGCTGCGTCTGAGGGTTGGCCCGGCTCAGTTGTTCCAGCCTCTTGTACTGTACATTTACACATTCACACACAGTCACTCTTTCTAACTTCTGGGACTCTTCTTTGCGCAACTGCTAGGATTTCTCAAGTGCATGTGGCAACTCAGTCCAGCTCCGGGTGGAAACCGGCGGGGCTTCGGAGGGTCTCGAAGGCCAGGGGAGCTGTCAAGGCTACAGCGGGGACCGGGGAGTATCGAGGCACAGGCGGCTGGGGGGAAAACACCCACAATTTCCACCCCAGCCGCAGCTCCTTCTGCCGCCGCGTATTTCTTCCAAAACTACAGCTGCGGAGCTACCAAGTGCATGGGGCACAACACTTCCCCTTATTGTGGGAAGTAAGGAGGCTGCTCTCCCCCTTTTTTCTTTTCCTTTTTTCCCCCGGCTTGTCCTGGGGGCCTTTTTCTTCGGAGCAGTCGCCGTCCCCCGTCTGTCGTGCGCTCCGAGGAGGGTAGGTGACGCCGCGGGGTGTGTGTGTGGGGGGTGTGCTCCGGCGCCACCGCGGGAGGCTGGGACGCGGCCTCGCCTGCGCGTGGGGGCTGCGGGCACAGCTGCCTGCGACAGGGGCGGGGGCTGCAGGGGGCGAGGGGGGATCGCAGGAATCCCGTGCTGGTGCAGTGTGTGTGTGTGTGTGTGTGTGTGTGTGTGTGTGTGTGTGTGTGCATACGCGCGTGTGTAGATGATGGGAAACAATGCTCCTTTATTATTTTTAAATGGATAAAAACAACGCAAGCTGGTGGTTCGCGCTTCTAGGCTTAAAAATAGAGGGGATTGAAAACTCTGTGCAGTACACTTCCCTTAGTATCTATCCTCCCTTTCCCCGCTGCTTGTTTCTGCTGGTGTCTTATATCAGTATTATAAGAGTTTCCTAGATAACAGGCATACAGAGGTATGTTTTAATAACAGCACTTTCATTGTAAACAAAGCGTTAGGGAATCTTTGGTGGATTTTAAGCCACCCAAAAGATTTTGTTTAGATTTTTTAAAGAGTAACTTTTCGAGGAGGTATCCAACCTCTTTTGAAGATAAATATGTAATATGTTCTAATTTAAAAAATACTTCTCATTTTAGAAATGTTTATTGTACAAGTCCCCAAGTAGAAAGGGGGAGAATATTACTCTGGATTCCTTAGAGATGTTAGGTTTTCAATACCAGCTAGTAATAGGGAGCCCAGACTCCCTTGTAGTCTATGCATATATTAATTCATTTAAAATATCATTTCCAAGCTATTTCTGCATCCCTCATAGTTTATATTAAATTACTCTTTTATTTTTTAAATGTAGCAAGACATTATTATTTCACCTCTTTCTAAAATGAGGAAAAAAATAAATCATGCTGGGTATTTGAAATATAAAAGTTGTAAAGTGTCTGCTTATCCATAAGCAAAACAATATGTGTTGCTGTGTCTGCTAAGTAGGACAAATCAATTGAAACCCAGCAATACTTAACAGTAGAGGTAAGAGCTTTACTCAATTACTGAGAAGATGGACAGACAGATTAAATACAAACAAGCTGTCCCCTGATTCTAATTAGAACTCAAAACCAACCCTTAAGGGCAAGAATGGATGTTGGTATTAAGCTAGGCATCATAAAACATAAAACACACAGAATTAGTATATTAGAATAAGCCAGAAAATAAATATAAAGCCCACGTTAGACTTGTTAAGATCTCACTCTCCCTTTTAAATTTCTTAATACTTCCTCTTCTCTGGGGATAGTTCAACCTCTAAGAGAGCCCAATGATACAATTCCCCTTTTTGTCTTCCCTGAGTGCCTGACCTTCAGGTAGCAAGTCGAGAAATCTGTTCTCTTTAGAGCCATTACTGAGTTGTCAGAGAATTCACCTTAGACATCTTGGAGGACTGAGATATTGACAAAACCTTAAAATAAATAAAATCCTCCTTCCATTCAGAGGAGGTATGTTCTTGGTGGAAGACCTTTAAGTGGGAATAAGGGAAAACTTGTGAACTTTTTCAGATCTGGAATTTAGTTTGTGGTGTATGTAAGGAATACACAACTAGAGTGATAAAAGGAAGGAGAATCTGTAATCCTTTCTACATGTGAAAGGCTGTTGAAACTCAGTCTGTCCTTGGCTTTCAACTGTGTTATTTGGTTTTATTACTTAATCTCAGGGGCTTGGTTTTGAGAGGAGGATGGTTTATCAGTTATGTTCTTCTGGGCTGTATATACAGTGAATCTGAACAATTTTGAAAATAAAGACTTGAGTAAGTGGGGAAGAATTGCGTTCTCAAGAAAAATAATCACTGCAGAACAAATAGCAATGTACCCTTCCAGACAAGAGTATAGATTTAAGTTTAAAAGTGGGAAGGAAGTGTTCTGGACTGAAATTTTCAGTGAAATCCTTTCAGGTTTTGCTCAGGATAGCAATGGCCAAAGCTCTGAAAACTTTCATCCTTATGGTTTTATTTACTGTGTGATCTTGGGCTCTCTAGGGTGAGGGTGTGGGTTTAGGGAAGCAGGGGTGTGGTGGGGCAGGAAGGGCAAGGAATGTGCAGCAGGTGGTACTGAGTAGTTTGAGTCTGTTTATTTTGCTGTCTTGGTCAAAGCCTAGTTGTTGTTTACCAACAGTGCCCTGAATAGTTTTGCTGTGACCTACTGGCCCATTGACGTGTGTTTTCTCTCTGGCTCTGTCAGTGTCCAGGTTGGTTTCTCAAGGCTGAAAGTAGGTGGTGCCACTGCAAAGTCCAGGCCATGCATTTGGTTACTGTTTTTAGCGTTTGCAGTGCTGTAGGACCGTCTTTGTTACCTGTGCTTATTCTCCTGTGTTTTTTCTGGCCAGTGTTGAAGAGTTCTTTTCCCATGAGTTGAGCTTATGTAATGCTGATTCCTTCTTTCTGCCTTGTTTCAACGTTTGGTAAAGCCGAATGCCTTGGGAAGATAAGATGGGGGAGGTGGATAGAGCCCCAGCTTGGAGCCCAGTAAGGAAGGACAGCCACCCAATTGGTCATACATGAGTGTGGAGAAGCTTGATGATAATGAGAACCTGAGGTATCCATTCTATCTTGATCACACTTTACTGAGGAAAAAAGCAGAAGAGATTTAAAATAAAAAGATGCCTGTTTACACTTAAACTTGTGGTTAAAGGATTAATATTTCTCCCAGATGGAGAAAGGTATTTAAAATTAAAGTCGCAAATAGGCAACTTAGTCATGAAGTTAATGCTCTTCATGTGCAGAGTTGGAACTTCATATTGAGTCTTGCAATGGTAACCCATCTGTCTTTGCTATATGAACTCAAACTTTACAAGATTATGATGGTTTCAGCAGCTAAGTAAAAGCACATTTGGAAGTGGAGGGATTATTGTGATGAAGACTCAAAGAGTGTTCAGTTTTCAGAGGTTACTATGTACATGTGTGCTTTTAAGCAGCATCTCCATTCTACTGTGGCATTGCCACAATTAATCTTTATAAAGTGCAGATCTAATTGTATAAGTCCCTTGTTCTAAAACCTTTGATACATCCCAAAGATCTATAAAAGTAACTTTAAACGCTTTAGTATAGCAACTAAAAGCTCTTCAAAGCCCTTCATTTTTAGTTTTGTCTTCCTACACAAAGGCTTCTCACTCTTCATACTTCTGATTTCTTGCTCCTGGGTTTCATTCTCCTGGAATGCCCTCTGCCTGGAAAGCCCCTCTTGATTATTGGTGGTTCACTTCAAGTGGAACTTCCTTTGGAAGACTTACCTAATTCTGTGCAGGAAGAATTAATCATTTCATCTTATCTGCTTCCATGATGTTTTAAACATACTGTGAATAATTATTTTTATGCAACCCAACCCACTACAGTGAGTTCCTTAATGAGTGTATTAGTGGTGAGGGAACCACCTGCATCTAGTGCTTAGCACAGTGTATGAAACATAGTCGGCATCTGTTAATGTTTCCTAAGTGAATGAGCAAGCAAAGTTATGAATGAGAAAAGGCAGTGGTGGACTCCAATTTATGCAGGTAGTTATTTCCCCAAAGTTCATTTCAAAAATGTCTATTTGGACTCACGGTTCACTTTCCAAAAGTGACAGTGCTCCCAAACATAATTCACTTTCCAGACCAGCCCACACAAGCCTATTTAATTCCTAGAATAGATGAAATTTTGTGCTTTTGCTATTCTAAAGTAAAAGCAAAACAAAAGAAAATCTAGTGTGGAACCATTTTTCCTTTTTGAAATTACAAAATACACTTGAGTTTAAAGAGAGTAGAAACAGTTAGAATAGGTATACATCTTCCACAATTGTTTTTTACATTATACTGTAAAATCTGTAATCTGCCAGATCCCAGTGGGAGGTCCTGGATTTAGCTGTGAGGACTAATAATGGATTCTGTTGCCTGTGAAATGGGCAATAATCTTAATTAATAAAACAAAATAGAAATACTAATTTTGGCTATTTAATAATTATCTTGAGTGCTAGTGCTTGAGGGAATCAGATTTAACTAAAGGGGAATGTGGAGGTGGAAGAAGAGGAGGAAATTTGGAAGGGCACCTACTTTCGTTTTACTGACTCTTTTTTACTATATTGGTTTTGTTTTCATCTCATTTGAGCGTTTACGCTCAAAGTTGCTTCTTGAAAAAAAATTGTTTTTCTCTCAGCAGTTATTGCTGCTGCCTAACCTGTAGAAGGGAGGTGAGGGTTACACTCCCTTTGAGCCAAAATACAAATGGGCTTATTTCATTTTCAAGGCGGTGATACTTTTGTCACTTGCATAACTGCCATTTAGCATGTGGATAATTTGTCAATAAAGAATGCATAATACTTGTGTTTCGGGCACTACCCAGGGACCATATATAGTTCAGTTTCCTCAAGTTCCTCTTTATATAGTACGTCTGAGAAGACTGGAAAAGCAACCATTGATATTTAAGAGTAATTAGTCTACTCAGCTTTCTAAATCTTCCATGTTCTCTATTTTTATCAGATTATATGACTGGAAATTTAACTATCCTAATCATATTATAACTCCTTTTTGTTACATTGTCTTCATTCACTATGCTTTAATATAATACTTTTTATTTTTTACTGGGAGTCAATAGAAAAGAGATGGGCTCCATGGAAAACATCTTGGCACTTTTTGTTATGTATTTCAATATTCCTTATATAAAGATCTCTATAAATTCATCTTTGCCTTTAACCTTTTTAAAAGTGTGTCTCGGGCTTCCCTGGTGGCGCAGTGGTTGAGAGTCCTCCTGCCGATGCAGGGGACACGGGTTCGTGCCCCGGTCCGGGAAGATCCCACATGCCGCGGGGCAGCTAGGCCCGTGAGCCATGGCCGCTGAGCCTGCGCGTCCGCAGCCTGTGCTCCGCAACGGGAGAGGCTACAACAGTGAGAGGCCCGCAAAAAAGTGTGTCTCTTCTGATTAACTAGTGTTGTTTCTTTTCTTAGAAGAAAAGAGGCTAAAAATCACCATGTTTCTCATTTTGGCTTGTCACCCAAGAAACTCAGAACTAAATTTGATGCGCAGTTGTACCCTTGTTGAGGTTTTCTAATGACATGGTTTGCGTCCTTTTAGCCTTACTTTAATGCACTTAACATATCCCTACCTTTTAACTAAGTTAAAAGTTAACTCAAATCCATTATGGAAATAGGCTGAATTACCTCCATTTTTTTTTTCTTTACTTTTTTAAGACATGTAGTTAAATACTTATAAAATTCTATTTTGTAGCTTTAGTATTCCAGAGCCAATAATTTTTCCAGATTATTTTTTTGTGGTTCCTTGAAACATTCTAGGTACTGATTTTATACTCCCTGATAGATAAAATGGCCTTGCCTCAAATTTACATTTCTTGAAAACCTTAGGAAGAAAATCATATCCGAGTAATTTTGAAAGTAGTTACTTAAGACCAAACATGTGAGTTCTTTTCAATATGCATATCATAAACGTATAGAAGAGTGCCCTCAGGAATATCTCTGAGAAGCAGAAGAGAAAACTTTCCTTTTCCTACAAATGAAATCTATCAGTAAATTGAGGCTAAAGTCATAATTAGGATCTGTAATTAGGGCTGTATTCTGCCCATCAAATTGAGTCCTCAGAAAAGATAGTAATTTTTCAAATTTCCTGAGGGGAAATAACTCTCATTTTGTCCTGAGTTTTTCTCTCTCTTTAAGTCACATAGACTTTCATAATAATAAGCACTCTAATGAATTAAGTACCTACTGGGTATTGGGTTGGCCAAAAAGTTCATTCGGGTTTTTCGTAATGTCTTACGGAAAAACCCGAACGAACTTTTTGGCCAGCCCATACCAAGCACTCCATGAGATTTTTTTTAACACATGCTACTTCTAATTCTATAAATAGTTGGAAATAATTAATAATTCTAGAAGTAAACCATATTATATCTAATTAAGGTATATTATTCCCACTGTATAAGGAAGTTTAGGCTCAAAGAGGTAAAACTTACTCAAGACATTATAGTTAATAAGGCATATGGAGTTGAGAAAAACAAATCTATCTGAATCCAAATACCCTGTTATTTCTAATATGTCACCTCCTCTCAGTGCTCTTCTCTTCAGTATTAATTTTAGAATAATAATCTGTGTTTCAATGAGTCTGACATATAGTATAGACCCTGGTCCCAATATGGCCTCCAGGAACTGGCCTTGAAGTTCTCCTGCAGGTCTTTTAGATGACATTCTGGTGCCAGTAAGTTGAGGTCCCTGGGATGGATTACCACCATTAGGGTTCTCTCATGAGAAAAGAAGCTCCCTCTACTATAGGCTGGTAACTGAATCAATCTATAGTGATTGGCTTGACCAGGCTTTATTTCCGGTGAGAGGTGAACAGCAAAGATATGGTCCATGAAACTACAATGCTCTATACTTATTGTTTAATTCCCAGACGTTTGCCCCAAGTGCAAGTAATTTATTTGTGAAATGATCCCAGGAAACCCCAGGTAAGGGGTAGGCTTCTTTTTTTTAGGCAAAACGGCTTATGAGAAGTTTTATATGTCAGTACTTTTAATATTGGATGCATCAAATTATAGTAAAAAGATGACTATAAAGATGCAGCCCTTCTATTTTCATGAACAGTGCACTGTATTACAGTAAACCAAGTTTATATCCACCATTAAGTATGCCACAGGAACACTGTGAGCAACAGTTGGAGGTGGCAGAGAGAGAAGGGGCAGGTGGTCCTAGAGCTGAGGACTAGAGACCCAACTCAAAAAGCTGAAATAAATAAATAAATAAATAAATAAATATTTTTTTCTTTATTTTTTTTCCCCAGGAACCTCCATACTGTTTTCCATAGTGGCTTTACCAACTTACATTCCCACCAACAGTGTACTAGGGTTCCCTTTTCTCCATATCCTCACCAACATTTATTATTTGTTATTTTTTTGATGATAGCCATTCTGACCGATGTGAGGTGATATCTCATTATGGTTTTGATTTGCATTTCCCTGATGATTAGTGATGTTCAGCATCTTTTCATGTGCCTGTTGGCAATCTGAATGTCTTCTTTGGAAAAATGTTTATTTAGGTCTTCTGCTCATTTAGTCATTTTATCATTTTTTATATTGAGTTGTATGAGCTCTTTATTATACCTGGGTATGTATCTGAAGAAAATAAAAACATTAATACGAAAAGATATATGTACCACAATGTTCATAGCAGCATTATTTACAATAGTCAAGATATGGAAGCAACCTAGGTGTCCATCAACAGATGAATGGATAAAGAAGATGTGGAGTATATACACAATGGAATATTATATAACCATTAATAAAGAATGAGATTTTGCCATTTGCAACAACATGGATAGACCTGGAGGGTATTTTGCTTACTGAAGTAAGTCAGACAGAGAAAGACAAATACTGTATGTTTTCACTTATATGTGGAATCTAAACAAATAAAACAAATGAAAGAATATAACAAAACAGAAACAGACTCAAAGAGAACAAACTAGTGTTTACCACTGGGGGAGCAGGAGTGGGGACAGATAGGGGAAGAGGATCAAGAGGTACAAACTACTAGATATAAAATAAGATATGAGGATGCAATGTACAGCATGGTGAATATAGCCAATATTTTATAATAACTTTAAATGGAGTATAATCTATGAAAATATTGAGTTCACTATGTTGTAAACCTGAAACTAATATAACATCATAAATTGACTATACCTCAATTAAAAAATAAGAAAAGAAAAAGCTAAAATATAGAAGGACAGGATTATTTCTCTGGGGGTAGCAACCGAGAAGGGGAGAAAAGTGGAGTTAGTGGTGGCAGTACTCACTGGGCACACAGAAATGAAATGGGCAATAGGGAAAGTAATTTCAAAGCTAATCTTTCTCAAGAAAGGAGCATTTATCATAGAAACTGTTGGAGTGCATCTCAGCCCTATCTGTAAAGATACCTAGAGAAAAAAGTTCTCCAGCCTCCTTGAAGTGTCATCTTTGATTGTTTTATTGTGTTGTGAATATCTGGTTTTAAATTTTCTTATGTGAAGAAACTTCTAGCAAGAAAAGATGAGCTAGGGGAGTCAAAGGAGCCTGATGTTATCTTGTTGCACCTAATTACATAAAACTAGGATTTAGCCACATGAGTACCAACTACAGAATTCCATTTTGGTTTTTGTATCCCATTATGGTTTAATTGTTACTGTGAAATGGTCAAGGGCACTGCCAACAATTTTATACAAAGACATCTATGGGTATACAGAAGGACTAGCCCTCTCACATTTGTCATTTGCTGATTAGAGATTTCATACTTTGGTAACAACTCACACTTTCATCATGGAATAACTTTTCTGTGTCTATGGGGTTAGGCTCAAGTTGGGAGGTTCTGTGGGGAGGCTTGAATTTTGGTGCCTAGAAACAGGTGGAGATTACCAAGGAATTATCTGGGTGAGGAGCCCTGAGAACTCCCGCACAACAGATGGAGCTGCTGGAGGAGGATGGGTGGGAGAAGGGGAGAAGCAAGGTCACAGGATAATTGTCAGAAGCCAAGGAATCAGGAGAAAAGGCAAATTCGGAGATAGTACTGGAAACTAGAAGGCAAGGGAAGTGAGGCATTGTATGATGTGACAAATAAGAGTCAGTTTCTGTGTCTAACAATAGGTAACAATTATTGAAGCCTTACTATGTGCTAGTTATGCCAAACTCCTGTCCTGGGTTATCTCCTTTAATCCTCGAGCTCCCACATCAGTAGGACCTATTATCATCTCTCTTTTATAGATGGGAAAACGGAAACTTGGGGAGTCAGTAACTTACCGAAGTCACACAGCCACTAAGTGGTAGATCTGGGATTCAAAAGTAAAATATCTTACTGTGAGATATTATGCCATACTTTATCATTATACTCAGGAATTAGACCTATGTTCCAACCTGGCTCTGATACACACAAGCCCTGTGACCTGGGGCAAATTGTATTAACCTCCTTGAACCACAGATTTCCTCTCTGTGAAAATGGGCATTTAATAATACCTAGTCCATAGTATTGTTATGGTTTTTTTTTTTTGTGGTACGAGGGCCTCTCACTGTTGTAGCCTCTCCCGTTGCGGAGCACAGGCTCCGGACGCGCAGGCTCAGCGGCCATGGCTCACGGGCCCAGCCGCTCCGCAGTATGTGGGATCTTCCCAGACCAGGGCACGAACCTGTGTCCCCTGCATCGCCAGGCGGACTCTCAACCACTGCGCCACCAGGGAAGCCCTTGTTATGGGTTTTTAGTTTATGAAGTGAGCGTGCAAAGAGACTTGAAGGCTATCTAGCATCTGGTAAGTGTCAATACATGTCAACAGTTATTATTAAATTAAATGATGAACATGGGTTTCCTGAGCAGTATTTTTCAAACTATAGGTCTTGCTCTATCAGTGGTCATAAAATCAAATCAGTGGTTCATGACCACTGTTTCCTTTTAAATGAAAAGGGATAGAACAGGATGGAATGGAATAGAAAAAAATCAGTGTTCGTTATATATAGTAAAAGTAAGAATTGTTTCATGTTTTAACTTCCTTTTTTTAATTTTAGTGTGTGTGTATGCACCTCACACTGGGTAAAAACGAAAAATGTGCTTCTTATTATTGATAACTGTCAAAATAAAGTATTTTTAAAATCCTTTAGAGTAGCAGTTCAGAGTGTGGTCCCAAGACCAGCAGCATCAATTTCACCTGGGAACTTGTTAGAAATGCAAATTACTGAGACCCACCTGGGCCCAGCCATTTGAGTTTTTAACAAGGCCTCCAGGTAATTAAGGACCATTACCTATTCAAAAATGGCACTTGGAAATAATGATAAAATTAGGTAAGGGTATATCTAAATGACTTGAGTGGTTAAAAGTTGTCTTACATTGACTAAAGATGTTAATTCTCCACAAAATGCTGTTTTGTGTCATGTGACTTTAGTTTTGTGTAGTCTTCTCTCCTATTTTTTCTATGCTGCCTGCTCATGGTGCAGGTGCGTGAATCCCACAGAAGTCAATTACTTTATATCTAGAAGGACATTGAGTAGTTAGATCATGTACTTTCTTCTAGAACTACAAGATAAAAGTTTAACATTCTTTGTGAGTAGCCCAGAGCCCTGAATATCTAAGTTGTGTTCAATTTGAAACATTTTAATGATAATAGTCCAGATGCCTGAACAGCTGTAAAACTGGGAATTAGGAACTCAAAAAACCTGCATTCAGTATTTTACTAATTGAGATATTTATTTTGAAAAGCACATGCAGACGAGAGATTGGCAGTCTACTGATAGTTAATGCAACACTAATACTGATGGTAAACACCAAAAAAAACATTTTGGGGAAAAACGGAAGCCATAAATTTCTATACTGGGTTGTTTTTTCCCATTAGTGAAAACAATGAATGTTTTTAAGATATTTAGGGACTGTATGTCATTACTTTAAAGAGAGAGCAGGCAATATTGCATTGACTAGCCTTTGTTCATTATTGTGTTTTACTGTTGTAGTTCGTTTTTGGTCGGAGGGTGTATTTAAGACTTAAAACAATTCTGTTTGAAAATACAGCATCCAGATTCACTAGAAAAGACTTGAGGACTTTTCCATTTTTTTTTTTTAAAGAGTATTACCTTGGATTTTTAAAAAAACAGTATTTCAATAGGTACATATTAACTTTTCTAAAAGTAAGTTCTTGGTGTGTGAAAATATTATTCAGGACAGAATTGTCAGAAAAAAAAGAGTTTCAGGCGTAAGAAAGTCAACCTTCTGGTTCACCACAGGTAAAATTTTATATACATATATTTTTTTGCGGTACGCGGGCCTCTCACTGTTGTAGCCTCTCCCGTCGCGGAGCACAGGCTCCGGACACGCAGTCTCAGCGGCCATGGCTCACGGGCCCAGCCGCTCCGCGGCATGTGGGATCTTCCCGGACTGGGGCACGAACCCGTGCTCTCAACCACTGTGCCACCAGGGAAGCCCAAAATTTTATATTTAAACAATGGCTGGAGAGATGTTTCGAAAGATCCTTCTTTACTTTGTAACCTATGGATGGGGAAGAGTGGAAGGGAAAGGAAGTAGGAGGTGGGCTCTGATCCTGCTTCTGGTATTAATTAGCATCTGTGAACTCAGGCAAATCATTTCGTTTTTCTGGACTTTAGTCTCCTTATCTATAAAATAAAGGTGCTCGAGTTAATACTTTCTAAGATTGTTCCAGCTTTGAAAAAGTCTCTGTGGCTAAATAGTAGTGTTCCTTTTGAACAATTTTGATAGGAGTGTGGCTATGTGTGTAATTGACAGGGCTCTGAAATTTGGATGTTTGACTTTATAGAGGAGTGAGGATCTGGAAGTCTGTAGATTACATGATAAAGTTTAGCCTGACCTTTCCTTGTGCCAATGGGCTAGTTTTCATCAGCTGTGGGTTTGGGGTCATGGGTGATGCCATTCACTAAGAGGCTTTTGAAAATGCATGAGGGTATTTTGGTCATAACAGTGATTGGGTGAAGCTACTGGCAGGCAGTCAGTGCCCAGGGGTCAAGAATGCCCTATGTCTTGCAATGTGTGTGACAGTCCCTCACTACAAAGAATTTTCTTTCCCCAAATGCCAAAAACATGTCCATTGCAAACCAGCAAATAAAGTTAAAAGATTGAGTTTTAACACCATATTTTATAAAGTCATCTGGGAAATGAAGTCATCATATACTTTCTGCTGTTTCAGTAACACAAATGCAAACACTATCTATTCTTAGATGACAACTGGTGTTTATGGTGCATGGGGGAGAACAGCCTCCAGCTCTCTGCACTATATATTGACTATGCAGTAAGAAAAGCAGCAAAATCTCAGCTCTGTTAGTACAGGGTGCAAATATAACTTGAAGGCATACTAGGAATAGTCCTTTTGAGTATGAAATTACTAGTTTCCGCATGACAGCCGTATTTTTAATGAAATCACTTACAGAAGTTGCCATTCAATGGAACGAGACATTTCTTGTGTTCAAATAGTGCCTTGATGAAGGCATTCGATACACAGATTTAATTCTCTATGATAAGAAATATCACTTGCTTAACAGCTTTATACATGATGGTGAATGACATGAATACTTCCTGTTTCTCCTCTGGCCTCCTTCTGCACTGGGTTGGCCTTGTATATTCTGGGTCAGATTAAGGATAGAGCCCATTCAGCAAGAGTGCCTCATCCAGGGCCTTCTCAAGAACCCTGGTAATGTTTTCAAATTTGACATAAACTTTGCTTTGGAATCATTTAAATCACAGGATCATTTTCTTAAAATGCTTTTCTCTCTTCCATCTTCCTTCTTGTGTTTGTCAAGTCCTTGGTTTATTAATGTGTATGTTTTTAAACTACTGCTTATTTTCAGCTCTCAGATACTGTGAGGATAAAAGGTGTTGTATGGGTAAAACTGTTGTCTAGCAAATCAAAGCCAACTTGGTATTTTCCAGGAGTGAAAGGGAACACCTGCTTCTTGCTTCTTTGGTGAGTTTGGGCCTTAATACCTCTGCAGGAGAAGGGGGAAAGGGAGGTGAAATTGAAATGTGTAACTTTTCCTATAAATTTGGTAAAAATTTAGATTTCAAGATATGATTGAAATTACAGAATTAAAAAAAAATTTCTTTTGGGTAGTCTTTCATGTTAATTATCTATACTGGGCCTCCACAATGAACAAATTATAAATTACACGCTACATTCCTCTTAGAATGAATTCATTGGACATTGGGACAAAAACCCACTTAGAAAATAGCTATAACCATCTTATCGCAATCTTTTAATACAGGAAATGTGTCCAAATGATCTAGGTGATTTGCCCCAGAATACTGAGTCAGGAAAAGGCAAACCAGACTCTTGATTTTTTGTTTTTCTACCCCACTGTCCCATTTTTCAGAGGTCTTTCTCACTGTGAGTTCCCTGAGACAATTAAACACAAATGCTAGCCTATGGCATCCACTGCATATAATGAATTACCTCCTCTGCTGTGCAACTAGAAGGGTACTAGTTAAGTACCATCTGGCAAAACTGTGAAAAGAGTCACTCATGATTTTCTGTGTTCTATCGATTAGGTGAGGAATTATGGCTGAGAAAAGAGCAAGTGAATCTGTAACATTTTAAAAAGCATTCTTACTGAGTCCAGAGTAACCCTAAAGGCAGCTGAAAAATTACCATATTAAAATCAAGGTGTAATACATTCTGTTTTGGTAATACATTTTTAATCTAATTCCTTGTAATAATATTAATGATACTGAATCCATTTAATATGAATATTCTCAATACACTGTAGATTTTCATTCAGTTCAGTCTTCAAACCACACTATAATTGTACACTGTTCTCTTATTTTATGTTTTCATATTCCTGAAAAACAAAGAAACAAGCCTGATGGTATATTACCAGCTAAGAGATTTCATGCAGAAAACAAAAACAAAAATTAAAAAAAACACAACAGGTTAATCTCCTTAAGCACTGCCTTGACAGGCCAAATAATCGTTGAAGGTGAGTGAGAGAATGGAGGAGGGGGAAAAAGAGGCTTTGGCCAATGGTAACTGCTGTGTAACGCTGAGAAACAGGGAGAGTTCTTTTTGTGCAGTGCTTTTATTCTCTCTCTATTTGCGGTCCCATCCTCTACTGTTTAATTTGTGGAACATTCCAGGGAGTATCCTTAGCTTCCCTGACATGAGGCTGGGACTGGAGCTTGAAGGCTTTGAGGGAGTCCTTTCAGAAACACGGGAGGACGAATAGAGCCTGTGCCATGCGGCGCATAGCTCAGCTGGTTGAGAGGGACTCCTCCTCGGGAACAAGGTGAGACCTTTGTTCCACTGAGCTGTGGGATGCCAGATCACGTGGCTCCAGGCACCTTTGCAGGCAGTTCTGAAAAGTGTATGCTGCTATCTCAGAAAAGTGGGGTTACTTCGATGCCACAAAAGAGAAAATACTAAATGCTTAGTCTTCCTTCAGACATTTGCAGGCAGTTCAATGGTGTCACTTTGGGACTCGGCTTCTAATATTTTTATTTTCAAGCAAGAATAGGATACTAGTAGCTTATGAGGGTTAGTCCTTATTTGTTTAGCAAATCACACTGAGCAAATGCATAGCAATAATAATAGTGGCCTATATTTTTATTGCTGTTTTCTGTTTGTTTGAAGTAATAAACATTTTCTTTATGTCTTAGAAAGAGCCATTAAGGAAATAAACTTATATTGAACTGTTTTATGGAAATGCCAAGCAACTTGTGTATGATATCATTTATGAGCTTTATTATTAATGTGAAATGCTAAAATAACTCAGAAAGAATAATATGTAAAGGTCATATTACCATGAGCCTGGAGGGGGTGGAGGTGGAGGGGAGGTGGAGACAGAGAGAGAGGGAGGGAGAGGGGAGAGAATTAATAAATACATGTGTGATGTTAAGGTGGAAAGTGCTGAAATTGCTGGTGATATTTCCTAGGACCGTGGGATGTGCTGAGTTACAGCTGGTGCTGCTGTTGGTAAATACTGTCAGGGAACAGATCCTGTGACTGCTTAAGAGATTTGAGATTGATTCCTGATACCGATGTTGAGCCATAAATTGTAACCAGAATAATTAGGACTGTGTTTACAGACTTGAGGGCAGGCAGCAAAGGCCTCTGGTAACTTGTTATTTCCAAAGGACCAGGTTAAATTTTTATCTTAAATCTGAGCTTTGATTTGAAACAAAGGTATTAGCTGATTTTTTCTTGAGTTGGTAGTTCCTTTACCTTGCAATTTCCTGTTATTCCATTGTTAAGTTCCCAGAGAATTCTCTCTAGAGTAAGTTCACACAGGAACCCGTCTACCTGCCTGCTTTCTGAAATGCCCAATTTGGTGCTGTTATTGATTTTAATCAGAGGCAGAGAAGCACCTTTATTTTTTTGACAGCTAAGAACTGTAATAAACAATTTAGCCATAGAATGTCTGTTTGGCAGCTTTTGGAAAGTTATTAACCTGGCAGCTCAGCTCTTATTAGACAAATGTATTGATGTACTTACCTCCGGAGGTCTATGAGGGTAGCAGTTTCCTTGTGGTAATAAGTATTATTAACTAGTATTTGATAGCTTATTTGAAAAAATTTTTCAGAAAAGAACTTGAATGGCATGATATCATAAAAGCCTTCATTATTATATAATTTATTACTGAATTTTTCCCCATAGAGACCATCTGATATGATATTGAGTCTCAGATTTTCTAATCTTTCTGTTTTTAGTCCAACACAAGTGCTTCTTTCTGCAGACTCCAATATCCCTTTTATTAATAGATCTGTTTAGTTTAACACTTTTCTGATATTTAAGCACGGGTGACTTTTTTCACTTGGTATAATAACTAGTATGTAAATAAGTGGTATTTATAAGGGTTAGTACAAAATTTGGTATTCTGGGTTGATCAATTATCTTATTATCTTCTTTATTCTCTTCAAAGTTATGACTAAATCTGGCATGATATTAAATGTCTTGCAATTTATCACCCAAAAATAATGCTTTCTTAGACTAATTTTAACTTGATAACTTTTTCATAATTAATGACCATTTCTGGATTGTAATTGTTTATTTTTTAGTTCATTGATGCCTAGTATAGTAATTTCTTCCATTTAAAGTGAGCCTTTAAGAAAATAGCGGTTTTGTTCTCTTTCATTTCTTCTGCTAATTTTTGTGTGTGACTTTACATATCAGACTCAGAAATTATGACTACGAAAGTAGGTAATGGAAACTAGTCTCTTCTGCTAATTGTCACTTACTGTTCTGTGACTTTTTCACTTGTCCGTATTAAGTCAGCTAGGCTCTATTTCAGCTCAAGTGTTATCTAGAAATCACCAGGACTCCTGGAGTATGTTCACACCCACGTGGCTGTGTGAAAACCAGACTGAAGAGAGTGGTGATGCTGGGCAGAGGTCCAGAGAGGGGTTCAGAGTGAATTAGGTACTTATTGGGGTCTTGGAGCCAGTGTTTTTCATCTAGACTTTTGCCATGAATCTATACTTTGCCATGAATCTATACTTTGCCATGAATCTATACTTGCTTCTGGAAGGAAGATGCTGGCTAGAATACATCGTCAACCAGGAGACCCCAGACTTTGTCCTATGATGACTGTTTCAGTGCCTCTGGATGCCTGTGGTGCCATCTCAGAAGAATTAACCTTAAGTTCTCTTAGACTTAACTTTAAGTTCTCATAGCAGCAGTTTCAGTTGCTTCATGTTATGAATTCTAATGGATTTGAAACTGTATTGAGCAGGTGGCAGCTATGAGTCAGCCACCACATCAATGCCCGGGTCACTTCCATTCTAATTCAGAGTGGCAGGCCCTTTCCTCTTTGAAGTTCAGTGTTTTGCTTCTATCCTTTCTCTAACCACTTTCTTTCTTTACTCTTTCTTCCATTTTGATTCCCTTTAATTTGTTTCTTTCTTTGCTTTATCTCTTTATTACCCTAGAGCTTTGTCATATCAGTTTCCTATTTTCTTCCCATATTGCTTCTCATTATGATTGTTCATGGTATTTATCTGGCCCCCTATCTTCTTCAGTTACACATTTTTGGGGATGTACTGGATTGATCATTGTTTCTGTTCAATTTGAATGAGTCCACGCACTAAATATTCCACTTAGTCCCAAAATACTTGAACAAACTGTTGTATACGTATTATTATTAACTCCTCCTTTCTCTTCCCACACCAAGAAAGGTTTCGTAGAAATGTAAAACCAGATAAGCAGCTGATGTGGCAAATATTACTTTGGTTCTTGGTTCAAAACACTCTGGATTTGAGAGTCAGTTCTGATACTCACTAGCAGTGGCAAGTCACTACAAATATTTTGTAAAACAGGGGATAATGGTCAAATGAAATAACGTAGCTGAAAGCAGTTCATGGTGCAAATGTTAGCTTTGACATAATTTCAGACATATAAAATTTTGCAAAAGTAGTACAACGAATGCCATTTATCACTTTTTTCTAGATATTAGCATCTTAAAAATATCAGAACCAGGAAATTAACTTTGACATAATACTATTAACTAACCTATAGATGTACCACTGTATTGCACCACCAATGTCCTTTTTCTGGACCAGAATACAACAGGAATCACTTATATATTTAGTTGTCATGTCTATTAGTCTCCTCCGATTTGGGACAGTTCCTCAATCTTTCTTTACCCTACATGATCCTGACACTTTTGAAGAGTAGTGACCAGTTATTTTGGAATCCCTCAACTTGGGTTTTCTGATGTTTTCTCATGATTAAATTCAGATTATGCATTTTTGACAAAAGTACCATAGAATGATGCTATGCTCTTCATATCAGGAAGCATGTGATGTCAAGATGTCTAATTACTAATGATGTTAACTTTGATTTCTCAATTGAGGTCTGCCAGGTTTTTCTGTTGTTAAGTTGCTAGTTTCCTTTTTTGTAATTAGTAAGCATCTTGTGGGGAGATACCTTGAGACTATGTAAATGACCAGGTTTTCATCCTACTTTCAACCACAAATTTTAGCATTCATTGACGATTCCTTATTGAAACAATTGTCACTGTGGTATTTTCCAAATGGTGATTTTCTATTTTATCATTTCTTCTACACCTTATTCAATTAATATGGACTCCTGGGTATTTGTTTCAATCTATGAGTTTTAATCCATTACAACTTGTATTTATTTTGTTGCTCAAATTGTCCAGATTTGGCCATTTGGCCAATCTTCAAGTTGGCTCCTCTGTCCTTTCTTCATATTATCATCATTTTTAGAACACTTATTATTTTCTGCTACCACAAGATTCTCCAAGTTCATCTTATACTTGTTTCTGATCCAGCCCTTGGATCAGCCATTCAAGGAGTCCAGATTTCTTTTGTTGAAAAATGGTATTTAGAAACCAAGATCTAAGTGTTAGATGTGCTCATTGACAAAATAATGTATCTCCTTTCTCCTACAATATATTTACTTATTTCCTCAATCCATAAATACACATAAAATACTTCAGAATTGCTAATCCATATCTCTGTGAGAAACATATTTTCTAACTAGAGTACAATATTTGTGTAAAACTGTATTTTCTTTAGCTTTAGAGTCAAAACACTATGACCTACAATGAAAACTATGGAGATATTGTCTTGATTTGAATATTTACATACTTAAGCAAGTGACCTATAGATCAATGTGCTTTTTTAATAAACTAATTTGATACCTGCTTTGTTACCAACATGAGAAGGAAGCTTCATAATTCTGATACATTTTCAGGCTGTTGTGGAATTTGGATAAGTATGCTGCTTACAATTAGGAAAATGTAAAACCCCATGGAAACTGCATCTTATTCTATTGGAATATTTTAATTAATTTTTAAAGCTTTTGCTAGAATTTGGTTAGGAACTAGTATAAACAATAGTTTATTTATAGTATTGTTTCAAGCCTTTTAACTCTCACTCTCATTGTTCTGGTTCTTTCATTATGTTCTCAACTCCACATTCCCTGATTCTTTAAGTTTTCATGAAGAACTGACTCAGCCTCTGCTTGTAAAGGTGGAGATTATGTACAATTTTGTAACCTCACTCTCCACTTCTAACATCACTGAAAATATTATGTCTTTCCTAACCAAGTCTTCGTAAGAGATATTCAAAGAGACAAGGAGAACTTTTTCTTTCACACAGACCTTTTGTTACTATAGGTATGTATCACAGCTTTCATTTGCTAGAAAAGTAAGAAGGCAACGAAACAAAACCCTAGACAAACAAACAATAGAAGTCCAGGGCATTTGGTCATATGTTAGTTAGACAAACCTTAAATGGCTGTGATACCACTGAATCCCAGTTAACACCTGCTCTTCAGGCTTCTCCCCCTCAGCCCCCAACCCTTTTAAAAAGCCCATTTAACTTTCGGTGGGATTTACAACACAAATAATATTCCTTTTCTAGTATTCATAGAAATGTTTGTTCCATTTTCTTTGACTATGTGGCACATTTACATTTCCTCCATATGGAGTGGAACTTTCATCATCTGCACTTTAAATTCTCTCCTTTTTTTTGGAAACCGCATATTATAGCAGCTCACAGTACACAGGTTCTGGGTTGATTACTCAGGTTCTTATCCTTACTCTACCACCTATGTGGTTCTTGGTCAAGGTACTTAATCTCTATTGGTTTTAGTTTCTTCTCTGAAATAAGAACAAAAAAGAGAGCTTTATGTGGTCGTCAAGTTTAAATGAGCTAAGAGATATACAGTGCTTAGAAGCATTCCTGGCACATAGCAAGCACTCAATAAATGTTATTGCTATTGTTGTTATTATTTGTGTACCTTGCCTCTCTTTGGGTCTCATCATACCTTCATTTTCTAGAAGCGTAGATATGTGGGTATTTAAGATATATATTATGTACAATAAAGAGAAGAAATAGCTATTTTGCATTACAAAGAGTCAAGACTAGACATTACATGAGGATGAAGCAAAAGAGGAAATGACTATTAAAGAGTAAATGATAATACTCTATGTTTTTATCATCTTAATCTCTTTAATATCGATTAGTCTCTGACATATGAAATAAATTAACAGGAAACAGTCTGTCTTATTGAGTACAATAAGACAAAATTTCATGAAAAGACCCAAGATAAGGAGTGACCTAAGCCAAAAATAGACACTCCAACCTGACAAATGATTTTGTCTTTCTGAAAGACAAGACCTGCAAACTACAGAGTGTAATCTCTTTTTCTGCTTTGTTTCTGGGTTTCAGTGAAAAGGGAAGGGAGCTAGAAGGGGTTGGGGGAAGGATAGGAAATGCTAAAAGAGGAGACTAGCCCAAATCAAGTAACAGGTACAGAAAATATTTATCGTTATTAATCAAGAATTAATATATATGAGGGCAAAGTGATTTCTTTTAGGATATCTATTTTTAATAGTGTGTTGGAATTTAGTGCCCTATAACATAATCTGTGTCGCAAGCATTTCTGACGCCTAGATAGAGGTATGATAGTGAACCAGTGTTTGGGTTTCTTTCCTTAGCTGTAATTTATGAGTGTCGGCATTATGTCTCTCGGTTAGAGAAAGAAAATTTTAATCTGTCACTACTACCACTTATTGTATATATGTTTGCATCTCATTTTGATTATATAGCTTCCAAACCCTGGGGAATGAATGAAATAGTTAGACTACTGTTATTCTTGGTGTGAGATTTTAATCTTTTATCTTAAATAGCACAGTGAACTCTTTCTTTCAGTGACTGCATTTCCCACCATTAGTCACACTTAGTGGTTACAAAGTTCTGTTTACTTTTATACAAATGCTGACATTCTTGTAACTTCTTGGCTTATGAAGGTGCATGTTTAGAGTTACTGGGGGGCTTCCCTGGTGGTGAAGTGGTTAAGAATCCACCTGCCAATACAGGGGACACAGGTTAGAGCCCTGGTCCGGGAAGATCCCCCATGCAGCGGAACAACTAAGCCCATGCGCCACAACTACTGAGCCTGCGCACTGGAGCCTGCGAGCCACAACTACTGAAGCCCGCGCGCCTAGAGCCCGTGCTCCGCAACAAGAGAAGCCACCACAATGAGAAGCCTATGCACCGCAACAAAGAGTAGCCCTCTCTCGCCACAACTAGAGAAAGTCCATGCTCAGCAACGAAGATGCAACACAGCCAAAAATAAAATAAATAAATAAAATAATTAATTAAAAAATATTAGAGTTACTGGGAACCATGTAAAGGAAGGTGTTTATTTACTGAGCTTTAGTAAGAGAGTCATTGATATGCTATTGTCATCCTTTGCAGAGATCTAGGAAAGCTTTCGGTTGCATGTGCCTTTCTGGTTTAGCAGTTGTAAAACAGTAACAGCTTGAGAGTATCACCATGTGGCAGGGCCAACAGCAGCAGAAATAGGTTCATTACAGTCACTGTTGATTTAAACATGGGAATCCTTGGTATGGTGGGAATGTTTATTTGTTTACTTTTCATAACCTAAAGTAAAGAACTCCTTCCTTGAAGAAGTCTATTTCCCCTCTGGCTTTTGAGAAAATTATAATCTTTTGCATGATTTACTGATCACCTTTTGATCACAAGTGTATGTCATGTCATTTTGGACATGTTTGAATCACAAGGATAAAGTTCAACAACTTAATAAAAATGGCCATGCAACAATGTGAAGACAAACATCCTTAAGCTCCAGGTTATATTTAGTTGTAATGATAAAAAAGCACAGCCTTAGGTGCTCCATGGTTTATAATTTGTGTCATATTTTCATGAGAGTTTTGTAGATTCCTAGCTATAAACATTAGCTTCCATAGTTTGGTTATAAGTTGAAAACCTTTTGGGAAATTGATACTACCCAAATGTTTTTGGTGAAAGTCTATCCTTCCTGAGAAGATCCTACCAAAAGAATATTGAGGGAGGAGTATGAACTTTATGGATAAAGAAAGAAGGAAGGAATTTTCTGAAGTTTACAAGTGGACAAGGAAGGAAAGAAGTCATTTCAGGCAGAGGGAAATCCATGTACAAAGAAACAATATTGTGATGAGAATATTAGGAGATGTTTGGTAAATGTCCATTTTAGGATGAATTTGGACACTACTGATAAAGAGGAAGGAATGGAGTCAAGAATTACGAAAAGGTTAGGGCTTCCCTGGTGGCACAGTGGTTGAGAGTCCGCCTGCCGATGCAGGGGACACGGGTTCGTGCCCCGGTCTGGGAAAATCCCACATGCCGCGGAGCGGCTGGGCGCGTGAGCCACGGACGTTGAGCCTGCGCGTCCGGAGCCTGTGCTCCTCAACGGGAGAGGCCACAACAGTGAGAGGCCCGGGTGGCACCAAAAAAAAAAAAAAAAAAAGAATTATGAAAAGGTTAAAATGACTAAACTTAGTGACTAATTAACTGAAGGAGGTTAGTAAGAAGTGGGTTGGAAAGACCCAAACCAACTGAACATATTAGTCACAGATATTAGTAACTAAGTATCACTTTGCCCCATCCATTTCTGAATAGCTCAATCAGGGCATTAAATCATGTGCTTTTGTGAAGCCTAAAAATGTGGTTTCATGTCTCAACTCTGTCAGTCATATGTGCAACTTTGGGAAAATAACTTCTACTTATGTTAAATTCTGGAGAAGAATACTTCTTAGAGATTTTACAAAGACTAATTGGAGGAGAGAAGTCACTTAGTAATGACTGTATAAATGCAAAATGTATTGTTATCCTGTTGCCCACTGCTACTGATCGTCAGTATGTTTGGAAAATCAGTTCCTCTACACTAAATTAAGAAACGCGACACTGTATTCCTAACTTTTCACTTGTACTGTTGTAGCAGTCTCCAGACACACCAGTTTTGCCACACACTTGGGTCTCCCTAGCATTTGGTTCCCTTCTCCACCTTTTAAATTTCTAATCTAAATAAAACAAGAGGTAGTTATGGTTGAGTTCCTTTTTCTTTTAAGTCGGTTAATGAAAAGTGTGCAGTCCTTTCATCCAAGTCAAATAAATGCACAAACTATGAGGCAGGCTAGTAGTTTATTTTCTTTTCTTTGGTGACAGGAACAAGGAGATTTTTGTGAGGAAACTAAATACTTGTTGCACAGAATCAGTGTTAATGTGTCAAAGGTGACTAACATCTTGAATCTCATCCTACTCCAGGGGAACTGAGGACACAGTAAAATAATGGCCATCTTTGACACCTCGCTTGGCTCTCAGTACCAAATTTTGACGTGACTTGTACCCTAGTGAGCTGGGCAGGCCTCACTCAAGTTTTGCAGAAACAACCTTGCTTCTTAACCCAACACTAGACAGAAAGCAGCCCAAATGACTTGTGTTATTATTTTTCTTAATACCTGTTTACTTGGATATTGTAAAATTTTCAGTTTTATTAATGGGAAAAGGGAGAGAGCCCTCAAACAGAGTGATTCTTGTTCTGCCTCATTTCTGGGCAGAACGTCTTGCTGAACTGCCTTTCGAAGGTGAGAACCCCTCCCCAAAGTGGGGAAATCCACAGGCCTGATATGCTATCCTGGGCACAAGAGAGTGAAGAGAGCAAAAGAGTCTTTCTCTTCCAAAACCTAGAGAAGAATTAAAATCTTTGGAAAAAGACCCTGGAATCTACATTCTAACAAATTCCTCAAGTGAGTCTACTGTACACCAAAGTTGAATATTTACTAAAAATTCTTCCCCCTACTATGGTCCTTCTATAAAAACCAAAATGCAGCTATGTATAAATAATAAGCACTTATTCACATTTCTAAGAAAGTGAAAGCTATCTCTAAGAGCAAAAGAACAAATAATTAAGAAGTAATTCTTTTCAAATATTGTGATACATTTATTTTTTCTTTTATTTGCTTCAGGCAAATTAGAATTTAACTAGATTAACTAGTGTCATTCATGTGGTCAGAGTAGAAACCTTGCAGTTAAGTTCCTCACACTTATTCCACTGCTTATTCTTATTTATAATCACCCTGTTATTGTTTGTTTAACTGTTCTTAGTATAGTGTTATTACTTAGTAGATCTTGCTCAGAATGACTTCTAAGTTAAATCAGATCTATTGTTTTAGAGTTAGAATACATACCAACACCAATATTTGGAAGAATATATCAACATATATGTTGGTAAGGGCAGCATTGTTAAAATGAATCAGTAGCCTTCTAAGTTGACTAGACTAAAAAAGCCATCAAGATAGGATGCAAATGTAAATTAAATGTTCAGTGTATTTCAAGCCTATAGCCTTGTAATCAAGCTTATATTTGAATTTAATATTAATGAAATGCTCTGCTTTAAAATCATTCAGAAGATAGCAGATACTCTCATTAACATGTACCCACATGGCCTTAAGTGGGAGTGAAGCACTTGTAAGACTAGAAAGCCTTTATCACTCTTTCATTCCCTCTTTTCTTCTTGTCTGTCATGATGACTCAAGGTCTACATATTTGAAGCCATTAAAACATTAAGGAGCATTCTAAAGGGGTCCAACTAAAGAGAGTTCTCACCTAGTTCCCACCCAGGAATGGCCTTTTCATTCATTGCATTAGCTACTAAGACTGTCTCCCATTATCATCTCTTAGAGGAGGACTCCATTCAATAAAAAAGGACAAACCAAAATAAAATAAAGAAATATATGGCTTAAATATTATTGCTGAAGAAGCAATGTGGATAGAAATTGATCTAGGTCTGTGCTGTTCCATATGGTAGTTACAGCTCTTGAGCATTTATAATGGGTCTAGTACTACTGAGGAACTGAGTTTTTAATTTGCTTCTAATTTTATTTAATTTTTATTAACATGTTTAAATTTAAAAAGTTAAGTATTTTTGAATCATTGAAAAAATTAAGTATTTTTTGGAATAACTTGGTTCTGGGAATCTATTTTTTAAATTGTAAGTTTTATGAAACCTAATACCAATCAAGTATTTCTGATGACAATTTAGTCTCCAAATTGAGATTGCTATAAGTAAAAATACAGAGTGGATTTCTAGGACCTAGTAAAAAGAAAATAAAGTATAATTTTTAAAATATTGTTTATATGTTGAAATGATAAATTTTTGGCTATGTTAGGTTAAAATACTTTTTTTAATGTAGATAGTAGAAAATTTTATATGTGGCTTCCATTATATTTCTGTGAGACAACATTGATACAGATATTTATGACAACCCCGAAAGTCCATAGTATTGGGTACTGAGAACTCCAGTGTTCCATGGCATTTATTTTAATCCCATAGCTCAATTATATTATTGGGTTATGACAATAAATACTTTTATGACCTTAGAAAGTAATTTGACTACTTTGTGACTCAGAATACAGATTATTGACCAAATGGTGTTAATGCCAACCTAATATATAGGTATCAACTCACTAAAACAACTAGGAATATTTAAAGGGAGGACTGAATAAATGTTTACCAAAATCGTTTTATTTCATTTTTCCTTCTCACAACTTTCAAAGAAATTTATCTTAGTCAAAATTAGCTAAGCGAAATACATTGTTCCAAATATATTACATAATGCATAAATCAAACAAATATTTATGAATAATCAACTCAGATATAGAATGCTCATGGCCTCAGAATGAAATATGTAAGCCCGTAAGACTTTGTCCTTGCCCGTGTGGAACTTAGAAATCTGGTAAGCTAAGTAAGAAGCATATTTTAAAAATTGGTAATATAAAGTGACATATATAATAAAGGACTAAATTTGGTAGATTCTAATTGTTTGGGAATTTAGGGGACCACCAAACAAATGTGAACTGAGTTTGTGTAAAAGCTATATGGTAGGGGCTTCCCTGGTGGCGCAGTGGTTGAGAGTCCGCCTGCCAATGCAGGGGACACGGGTTCATGTCCCGGTCCGGGAGGATCCCACATGCCGCAGAGTGGCTGGGCCCGTGAGCCATGGCCCCTGGGCCTGCGCGTCCGGAGCCTGTGCTCTGCAACGGGAGAGGCCGCAACAGCGAGAGGCCCGCGTACCGCAAAAAAAAAAAAAAAAACCTATATGGTAAAGGTGGGACTTGAGCTTGGATAGTCAGATTTGCATGGTCTGGGGGAAGGAGATCTCGAAGATCTGTACATTGACACATTGAGCTTTCTTTTGGATCATTGATCACTTTTCTAAAACTGTTTATTTGCCTTTTTACTCACTAAGATGTGATCTCCTTGAGGATAGCGATTCCATTTATTTCACCTTCCCCATCCCAAAGCCTTTGGTGCCTGGCACATAGGGGGTATTCAGTTATATTTATGAAGGATATCAATAGCTGAATGAATAAATGAGAGCATTCTCCTTCAGAAGAAAGAAAATAACCAAAGAAACAGTAAGGGGAATGAGCATTACGAGATTTTGGTAGCAACAGACATTTTATGGTTCCATTTTCTGACCTAAAGAAGTAAAAATAGCTCCTGTTTCCCAGGTTTGTTAGAGATGTTCACATAGTAAGTGAAAGTACTTGATAAACCATAACATACTATACAAATCCAAGATTTCACTAGTACTCAGCTTGGGGCAGGTTCTTATTCATCTTTGAAGTTATATCATTGCATAGAAATATTCAATAAACCATTGTTTAATAAATGAATCAAAGAATGAATAGGAGGTCCCTACCCTTGCCCCCTTCTGTATTTCTATTTTCCATCTACCTGAAAATGCAGATAGCCACTCTAATTAGAAAAGTGTCCAAATTCTGATTAAACTTTGAGGAGAAGCTTGAAGTCTTTGCTGATGAAGAAAATTGATGTGTATAAGTCCATGAATCTTTTAATGTTTTCACATCTCTTTTGCCTTTTCAGCACTATTAATTTGTGGTATTTTGCTATTCTTAGGTAATGGGCATTGATTCAGATTTTTGAAGTTTTTAGATATATGGCCTGAGGATTGAGTTTTTCCATTGTATAGAAAGCATATCTCGATTAAAATATACCTTCACATTGCTCATGCGAGTCCTCATATGTAAAGCAGTTGGGGAAGGCATAAAAATATTTTCCAGAATCCTGAATCAAATATACCCAAAGATGATAATTTGGAGGTGATAAGGGTAAGATCATTATTAAGGAAAATAGTGCATTAAAAATGCTAACTTTAAAAAATGGGCAATACCATCTTCAGAGAAAGACATGAAGAATTGAGTGGTTTATTTTGAAGGTTACAGGAGTGATCTTCCATTCTTAAATTATGGCTTTCAAGGAATGTTTTTCTGTGATGTACACTTTCAATATCTTACAATTTTGTCAATTATACCTCAGTAAAGCTGGGGGAAGAAAAGAGTGTTTCTCTGCCTGATTCCTAAGGCTAAATGACAGAAAATTTTGTCACCACCAGCCAAAGAGAAACACAATGCAGATTGTAAAGATAAAACCCCAGCACCCTGTCTCCAAGCTCTGATAATTCATCTTGTGTAATATTCTTTCCTTCCATTCCCAATGCTGTCACCCTTCCCTTTGATGCCTGGGTTATTGCTGTTTTGTGCAACAGTTTAACCTATTTATCTTTGGCCTTTGTTACAATTAAATCCATCTTTGTTGCCAGTTCAGTCTTCATGTCTCTCCTCTGTCCAAGAATCTACACTGGCCTCCTCTTGCTGGGATGTTCCAGTCCTCACTGACCCAGTCAACCTTATTTCTCTGTCTGTTCTTCCCCACAGGCTGGTCTTTTCAACTCCAGTCTTCTCCTGTGAAACCTCCCTCCAGTCTGTCCTGGCACTGAGTGATCACTCCATTGTCTGAAATTTTAAGGAACTCTAGCTGTACAATTGATTTTATCATTTATAAAATTCGACTTTCTGGTATTATTGTTCATCTATATGTCCTAACTGGAAGTCTTAATTGAATTTTAAAAAAGGTGCAAGAAAAATGTCTAGATTATAAAAAGTCACACAAACACGTTTAAAAATATACAATGTGGGCTTCCCTGGTGACGCAGTGGTTGAGAGTCCGCCTGCCGATGCAGGGGACACGGGTTTGTGCCCCGGTCTGGGAAGATCCCACATGCCGCGGAGCGGCTAGGCCCGTGAGCCATGGCCACTGGGCCTACGCGTCTGGAGCCTGTGCTCTGCAACGGGAGAGGCCACAGCAGTGAGAGACCTGCGTACCACAGGAAAAAAAAATATGTATATGTATATATATATATATATATATATATACACACAATGTATGTTATAAAAAGAGGACAAAATCATGAATATATTAAATAGAGACACACGTTTTAGCACAGAAAAGTGAAGCAGTACCTGCAGAATACTTTCTCTTTGAGGAACTCTTTCTTTATCCATGTATTTTGAAATGCTCATCTCCTCTAATCTGGTATCATGTTCTTAAAGCATAATAAAAAGCTAGTTTGGAATCTGCAACTATAATGCTGCTGACTTGCTTTTTGCTTTTTCATGATACTTTTTCAGGTTTGATTATATTAAAAGGTGATTTTTTTTACTTTGAACCCTGAGGATTTTCATAAGATTTTAAATTATATATTTATAATATATAAGAAATATATTAATTATTATATATTTTTGTAAATTAAATATAATACATTAGAAATGCTACTTTTGTATTATGAGCTGCTATAATTGTACCTTTTACTGGCACAGTTTACTGATAAAGCCCCAATAAATATATTCTAACAGCACAAAGATAGAATGGTGACAAGCTGTGGCTCCATATTTATGGCCCTTGATCTTGACTATACAGAAATATTTTTCAAAGATCAAACCACAGCACACTGGCTCTTGGCACTAGAAAACTTGGGCTTTGATGGTGATCAAGTATTACATGTGATGTGGCGGCTCTTAAAAGGGCCTCTTCAAAGTAAAGTGATAGGAATGTACACTGCTCTTTTGTTTCAGAGAAAAGACTTTGCCAAAATATTTTTTAAAAATGACACTTTACAAGAATATTTTCCTCCTTTGGGTTTGTGAGTGTATACTTATCATCATGAGAAAGTGCCATGGAATGTGTCTATTTCTTTCTGTTTAAGCTAGTGCTAGGACCCTGAAGAAAATGTCTGCCATGCATATCAGTGAACAAAGAAGAGAGCTCAGACCTTCACAGTATTCAGCTCTTTTACCTTCCTCCACTGTCCTTCCCACCCACCTCTTCTCTCTCTCTTTCTCCCCGACTCGTTCCTAGGTTCCTACATCATGCTTCCCCTACTATCTTCAGGCTTATTTTTGTTCCTCTGCTCAGCTCCCCCTGCTTTTCTCTTATGTCCACTTCTTTCTCTATCATGCCCATGACAGTATATCTTCACTATATCCTTCCTCTCTATCCTTTCAGGCTCTGTTCTCACTATCATTTCTTTCTTTCTCAAGGAAAATCCATGTCTTTTCTCCAGAAGAGTGTTGGCTGCCTAAAATCTGTGTATTGTATAAACTTGTCTTGACCTAGTATAAGTCTGGTTCTTCTAGATGAGTTCTTAGAGTGTGTTACTTCAAATAAAAGTCTAACAGCCACCCACAAAATACAAAGAATCCTATTTGAGGATGAAAATTGCTTCAGGCTAGATGTTGGCCATTCCAGTAATTTAAAAGGGTAGAGTGAAGCTATTTTGTAAAATATTTAAAAATAACTACAAAAAGTATTTTTACCACAGCTGACGCAGAGAATAGGAATTCTGATTAAAAGAAAGATCTGTGTGGTGGATTTTCATGTAATTAGAATTTAATAAAAATGAAAAATTATATCTATTTTACATGTAATTCAATGTTTCTTTTATCATCCTGGAAAGACTTCAAGCTGATGTGGTAATAAAATTTGGCACTCTTAAGGCTTTAGAGTTACAAATACAAACTCAAAATATACTATATATAACAATAGATATCATATTAGGTATTTTTAAAAAAATTTATTGGAGTATAGTTGAGATACAATGTTATGTTAGTTTCAGGTATACAGCAAAGTGAAACGGTTATACATATACATATATCCATTCTTTTTCCGATTCTTTTCCACATAGGTTATTATAGAGTATTAGGTAGAGTTCCTGTGCTATAGAGTACGTTCTTATTAGTTATCTATTTCATATATAGTATAGTAGTGTGTATATGTTCATCTCAATCTCCTAATTTATCACTTCCCCCCATGTTTCACCTTTGGGAACCATAAGTTTGATATCATAAAGAGGATGTGGTACATATATACAATGGAATATTACTCAGCCATAAAAAAGATCGAAAGAATGCCATTCACAGCAACATGGATGAACCTAGAGATTATCATACTAAGTGAAGTAAGTCAGACAGAGAAAGACAAATATATATCACTTATATGTGGAATCTAATAAACAATGATACAAATGAACTTATACAAAACAGAAACAGACTCACAGGTCATAGGTTTTTAGGCCTGCTGAAACAAAGCAATGTTACAACAGTACAAAGTACTGTTTTAAACTGGGTAGTTTATTATTATTTTTTAAAATCTTTATTGGAGTATAATTGCTTTACAGTGGTGTGTTAGTTTCTGCTATATAATAAAATGAATCAGCTATACATATACATGTATAACTTTATAAGAAGTCATAAAGTCATATGACTTCTTATAAAGTCATATTGGGTCAGGGGTCACACTACTGCAGCATGACTTCATCGTAACTGATTATAGCATAACAACCGTATTTCCAAATGAAGTCATATTCTGAGGTAGTGAGAGTTAGGACATCACTATGTCTTTTTTGGGGGAACACAATTTAATCCATATCAAGAAGTCGGGGTTCGAGTCTCATTCTTCCACCAATTAACCATGTGATCTTTGGCAAATAACTTAGCTTCACTGAGCCTCAACTGTAACATATATATAATTATTGTACCTACCACATAGTGCTGTACAAATTAAATGAGATAATGCTAGGCAAAATATCTGGCACATACTAGGTATTGGGCTGGCCAAAATGTTCATTCAGATTTTTCTGTAAGATGACTCTAGTAGCACTTAGATGTCTTTTTTTGTTTAATTTTTAATTTTTATTTTTTTAAACATCTTTATTGGAGTATAATTGCTTTACAATGGTGTGTTAGTTTCTACTTTATAACAAAGTGAATCAGCTATACATATACATATATCCCCATATCTCCTCCCTCTGGCATCTCCCTCCCACCCTCTCTATTCCACCCCTCTAGGTGGTCACAAAGCACCGAGCTGATCTCCCTGTGCTATGCGGCTTCTTCCCACTAGCTATCTGTTTTACATTTGGTAGTGTATATATGTCAGTGCTACTCTCTCACTTCGTCCCAGCTTACCCTTCCCCCTCCCTGTGTCCTCAAGTCCATTCTCTATATCTGTATCTTTATTCCTGTCCTACCTCTAGGTTCTTCAGAACAACTTTTGTTTTTTTAGATTCCATGTATATGTGTTAGCATATGGTATTTGTTTTTCTCTTTCTGACTTACTTCACTCTGTATGACAGTCTCCAGGTCCATCCACCTCACTACAAATAACTCAATTTCACTTCTTTTTATGGGTGAGTAATATTCCACTGTATATACGTGCCACATCTTCTTTATCCATTCATCTGTTGATGGACACTTAGGTTGCTTCCATGTCCTAGCTATTGTAAATAGTGCTGCAATGAACATTGTGGTACGTGATTCTTTTTGAATTATGGTTTCCTCAGGGTATGCCCAGTAGTGGGATTGCTGGGTTATATGGTAGTTTTATTTTTAGTTTTTTAAGGAACCTCCATACTGTTCTCCATAATGGCTGTATCAATTTACATTCCCACCAACAGTGCAAGAGGGTTCCCTTTTCTCCACACCCTCTCTAGCATTTTTTGTTTGTAGATTTTCTGATGATGGCCATTCTGACTGGTGTGTGGTGATACCTCATTGTAGTTTTGATTTACATTTCTCTAATGATTAGTGATATTGAGCAACCTTTCATGTGTGTGTTGGCAGTCTGTGTATCTTCTTTGGAGAAATATCTATTTAGGTCTTCTGCCCATTTTTGGATTGGGCTGTTTGTTTTTTCATATTGAGCTGCATAAGCAGCTTGTAAATTTTGGAAATTAATCCTTTGTCAGTTGCTTCATTTGCAAAGATTTTCTCCTGTTCTGAGGGTTGTCATTTCATCTTGTCTATGGTTTCCTTTGCTGTGTAAAAGCTTTGAAGTTTCATTAGGTCCCATTTGTTTATTTTTGTTTTTATTTCCATTTCTCTAGGAGGTGGGTCAGAAAAGATCTTGCTGTAATTTATGTCATAGATGTTCTGCCTATGTTTTCCTCTAAGAGTTTTATAGTGTCTGGCCTTACATTTAGGTCTTTAATCCGTTTTGAATTTATTTTTGTGTATGGTGTTAGGAACAGTTCTAATTTCATTCTTTTCCATGTAGCTGTCCAGTTTTCGAAGCACCACTTATTGAAGAGGCTGTCTTTTCTCCATTATATATTCTTGCCTCCTCTATCAAAGATAAGGTGATTATATGTGCATGGGTTTATCTCTGGGCTTTTTATCCTGTTCCATTGATCTATATTTCTGTTTTTGTGCCAGTACCATACTGTCTTGATTACTGTGGCTTTGTAGTATACTCTGAAGTCAGGGATCCTGATTCCTCCAGCTCTGTTTTGCTTTCTCAAGATTGCTTTGGCTATTTGGGGTCTTTGGTGTTTCCATAAAAATTGTGAAATTTTTTGTTCTAGTTCTGTGAAAAATGCCATTGACAGCTTAATAGGGATTGCATTGAATCTGTATATTGCTTTGTGTAGTATAGCTATTTTCACAATGTTGATTCTTCCAATCCAAGAACATGGTATATCTCTCCATCTGCTTGTGTCATCTTTCATTTCATTCATCAGTATCTTCTAGTTTTCTGCATGCAGGTTTTTCCCTCCTTAGGTAGGTTTATTCCTAGGTATTTATTCTTTTTGTTGCAGTGATAAATGGGAGTGTTTCCTTAATTTGTCTTTCTGACTTTCCATTGTTAGTGTATAGGAATGCAAGAGATTTCTGTGCATTAATTTTGTATCCTGCTACTTTACCAAATTCATTGATTAGCTCTAATAGTTTTCTGGTAGCATCTTTATGATTCTGTATGTATAGTATCATGTCATCTCCAAACAGTGACAGCTTTACATCTTTTCTGATTTGGATTTCTTTTATTTCTTTTTCTTCTCTGATTGCTGTGGCTAAAGCTTCCAAAACTATGTTGAATAACAGTTGTGGGAGTGGACAACCTTGTCTTGTTCCTGATCTTAGAGGAAATGCTTTCAGTTTTTCACCATTGAGAATGATGTTGGCTGTGGGTTTGTCATATATGGCCTTTATTATGTTGAGGTAGGTTCCCTCTATGCCTACTTTCTGGAGCGTTTTTATCATAAATGGGTGTTGAATTTTGTTGAAAGTTTGTTCTGCATCTAGTGAGATTATCATATGGTTTTTATCCTTCAGTTTGTTAATATGGTGTATCACATTGATTGATTTGCATATATTGAAGAATCCTTGCATTTCAGGGATAAACCCCACTTGACCATGGTTTATGATCCTTTTAATGTGCTATTGGATTTTGTTTGCTAGTATTTTGTTGAGGATTTTTACATGTATGTTCATCAGTGATATTGTCCTGTAGTTTTTTTGTGACATCTTTGTCTGATTCTGGTATCAGGGTGAAGGTGACTTTGTAGAATGAGTCTGGGAGTGTTCTTCCCTCTGCTATATTTTGGAAGAGTTTGAGAAGGATAAGTGTTAGCTCTTCTCTAAATATTTGATAGAATTCGCCTGTGAAACCACCTGTTCCTGAGCTTTTGTTTGTTGGAAGATTTTTAATCACAGTTTCAATTTCAGTGCTTGTGATTGGTCTGTATATGTTTTCTGTTTCTTCCTGGTTCAGTCTTGGAAGGTTGTGCTTTTCTAAGAATTTGTCCATTTCTTCCAGGTTGTCCATTTTATTGACATGGGATCTCATGATCGTATTTCTTCAGTGTCATTTGTTACTTCTCCTTTTTCATTTCTAATTCTTTTGATTTGAATCTTCTCCCTTTTTTCCTTGACAAGTCTGGCTAACGGTTTATCAATTTTGTTTACCTTCTCAAAGAACCAGCTTTCAGTTTTATTGATCTTTGCTGTTGTTTCCTTTATCTCTCATTTATTTCTGATCTTATCTTTACGATTACTTTCCTTCTGCTAACTCTGGGTTTTTTTTTTTTTGTTTGTTCTTCTTTCGCTAATTGCTTTAGGTGTATGGTTAGGTTGTTTATTTGATATGTTTCTTGTTTCTTGAGGTAGGATTGTATTGCTATAAACTTCCCTCTTAGGACTGCTTCTGCGGCATCCCTAGGTTTTCGGTCATTGAGTTTTCATTCTCATTTGTTTCTAGGCATTTTTGATTTCCTGTTTGATTTCTTCAGTGATCTCTTGGTTATTTAGTAGTATATTGTTTAGCCTCCATGTGTTTTTTATTTTTTGGTTTTTTCCCTGTAATTGGTATCTAGTCTCATAGTGTTGTGGTTGGAAAAGAGACTTGATACACCTTCAATTTTCTTAAGTTTACCAAGGCTTGATTTGTGCCCCAAGATATGATCTATCCTAGAGAATGTTCCATAAGCACTTGAGAAGAAAGTGTATTCTGTTGTTTTGGATGAATGTCCTATAAATATCAATTAAGTCCATCTTGTTTAATGTATCATTTAAAGCTGTGTTTCCTTATTTATTTTCATTTTGGATGATCTGTCCATTGGTGAAAGTGGGGTGCTGAAGTCCCCTAGTATGATTGTGTTACTGTCGATTTCCCCTTTATGGCTGTTAGCATTTGCCTTATGTATTGAGGTGCTCCTGTGTTGGGTGCATAAATATTTACAATTGTTATATCTTCCTCTGTAATGATCCCTTGATAATTATGTAGTGTACTTCTTTGTCTCTTCTAATAGTCTTTAAAGGCTATTTTGTCTGACATGAGAATTGCTACTCCAGCCTTCTTTTAATTTCCATTTGCATGGAATATCTTTTTCCATCCCCTCACTTTCAGTCTGTATGTATCCCTAGGTCTAAAGTGCATCTCTTGTAGACAGCATATATACAGGTTTTGTTTTTGTATCCATTCAGTGAGCCTGTGTCTTTTGGTTAGAGCATTTAATCCATTCACATTTAAGGTAATTATTGATACGTATGTTCTTATTACCATTTTTCTTAACTGTTTTGGGTTTGCTTTTGTAAGTCCTTTTCTTTCTTGTGTTTCGCACTTAGAGAAGTTCCTTTAGCATTTGTTGTAGAGCTGGTTTGGTGGTGCTGAATTCTCTTAGCTTTTGCTTGTCTGTAAAACTTTTGACTTCTCATAGTATCTGAATGAGATCCTTGCTGGGTAGAGTAATCTTGATTGTAGGTTTTTCCCTTTCATCACTTTAAATATGTCCTGCTACTTGCTCCTGGCTTGCAGAGTTTCTGCTGAAAGATCAGCTGTTAACCTTATGGGGATTGCCTTGTATGTTATTTGTTGCTTTTCCCTTGTTGCTTTTTTTTTTTTTTTTTTTTTTTGCGGTACGCGGGCCTCTCACTGTTGTGGCCTCTCCCGTTGCGAAGCACAGGCTCCAGACGCACAGGCCCAGCAGCCATGGCTCACGGGCCTAGCCGCTCCGCGGCATGTGGGATCTTCCTGAACCGGGCCACGAACCCGTGTCCCCTGCATTGGCAGGCGGACTCTCAACCACTGCGCCACCAGAGAAGCCCTCCCTTGCTGCTTTTAATATGTTTTCTTTGTATTTAATTTGTTATAGTTTGCTTAATATGTGTCTTGACGTGTTTCTCCTTGGATTTAACATGTATGCGACTCTCTGCACGTCCTGGACTTGATTGACTATTTCCTTTACCGTATTAGGGAAGTTTTCAACTATAATCTTTTCAAATATTTTCTCAGACCCTTTCTTTTCCTCTTCTTCTTGTGGGACCCCTAGAGTTTGAATGTTGGTGTGTTTAATGCTGTCCTAGAGGTCTCTGAGACTGTCCTCAATTCTTTTCATTCTTTTTTCTTTATTCTGCTCTGCAGTAGTCATTTCCATTATTTTATCTTCCAGGTCACTTATCCGTTCTTCTGCCTCTGTTATTCTGCTATTGATTTCTTCTAGAGAATTTTTAATTTCATTTATTGTGTTGTTCATCATTGTTTGTTTGCTCTTTAGTTTTTCTAAGTCCTTGTTAAACATTTCTTGTATTTTCTCCATTCTATTTCCAAGATTTTGGATCATCTTTACTATCACTACTCTGAATTATTTTTCAGATAGACTGCCTATTTCCTCTTCATTTGGTTAATCTGGTGGGTTTTTACCTGCTTCTTCATCTGCTGCATATTTCTCTGTCTTCTCATTTTGTTTAACTTACTGTGTTTGGGGTCTGCTTTTCTCAGGCTGTGGGTTCGTAGTTCCCATTGATTTGGTGTCTGCCCCCAGTGGGTGAGGTTGGCTCAGTGGGTTGTGTAGGCTTCCTGGTGGAGGGGACTGGTGCATGTGTTCTGGTGGGTGGGGCTGGATCTTGTCTTTCTGGTGGGCAGGGCCACATCCCATGGTGTGTTTTGGCGTGTCTGTGAACTTATTATGATTTTAGGCAGCCTCTGTGCTAATGGGTGAGGTTGTGTTCTCTGTCTTGCTAGTTGTTTGGCATGGGGTGTTTGGCACTGTAGCTTGCTGGCTGTTGCGTGGACCTGGGTCTTAGCATTAAGATGGAAATCTCTAGGAGAGCTCTCTCCAGTTGATATTATGTGAGGCTGGGATGTCTCTGGTGGTCCAATGTCCTGAACTCAGCTCTCCCACCTCAGAGGCTAAGCCCTGACCCCAGAGTGGAGCCCTAAGACACTGTCAGCCACATGACTCAGAAGAAAAGGGAGAAAAAAAAGAAAGAAAAATAATAAAAAAATTTTTTTAAAAGGTATTAAAATTTAATAATAATAAAAGAGAAGAGAGCAACCATACCAATAAGCAAATCCACCAATGATAACAAGCGCTGTAAACTAAACTAAGATAAGCATAAAAATCAGAAACAAATCAGTTGCAGACAGGAAACCCCAAGTCTATAGTTGCTCCCAAAGTCTACCACCTCAATTCTGGGACGATTCATTGTCTATTCAGGTATTCCACAGATGCAGGTACATCAAGTTGATGGTGGGGATTTAATCTGTTGCTCCTGAGGCTGCATGGAGAAATTTCCTTTTCTCTTCTTCATTTGCACAGCTCCTGGGGTTCAGCTTTGGTTTTGGCCCCACCTAAGCGTGTAGGTCACCCTCAGGCATCTGTTTCCCGGCCAGACAGGAGGGAGTTAAATCAGTGGCTGATTAAGTCCCTCTTGCTCACTCAGGCCAGGGAGAGGGAGGGGTATGGTAGTCATAACTGGAATGCAGGGTGAGCCTGCAGTGGCAGAGGCTGACATGATTTTGCAACAGCCTGAGGTGTGTTGTGTGTTCTCCTGGGGAAGTTGTCCCTGGATCACGGGACCCTGGCAGTGGTGGACTGCACAAGCTCCCAGCAGGGGGAGGTGTGGATAGTGACCTGTGCTTGCACACAGAATTCCTGGTGGCTGCAGCAGTAGCATTAGCATTTCATGCCCGTGTCTGTGATCTGAGCTGATAGCCACAGCTTGTGCCCATCTGTGGAGCTTGCTTAGGTGGTGCTCTGCCTTCTGTGGGCACATGGGGGAGGAATCCGCTCTCCTTGTGCATCCTGAAACAAGGGTTTCTTTCCTCTTCAGCAGGTCCAGACTTTTTCTCAGACTCCCTCCTGGCTAGCTGTGGTGTACTATTCCCCTAAGGCTGTGTTCATGCAGCCAACCCCAGTCCTGTCCCTGGGATCTGACCTCCAAAGCCTGAGCCTCAGCTCCCAGCCCCCAACCACTCTGGGGGGTGAGCAGACAAGCCTCTTGGGCTGGTGAGTGCTGGTCGGCACCAATCTTTTGTGTGGGAATCTCTCCACTTTGCCCTCTGCACCCTGTTGCTGCACTCTCCTCCATGGCTCCAAAGCTTCTCCCCTGGCCACCACCCCATCTCCACCAGCGAAGGGGCTTCTTAGTGTGTGGAAACTTTTCCCCCTTCACAGCTCCCTCCCAGAGGTGCAGGTCCCATCCCTATTGTTTTGTCTCTGTTTTTTCTTTTTACTTTTGCCCTACCCAGGTACGTGGGGATTTTCTTGCCTTTTGGGAAGTCTGAGGTCTTCTGCCAGCGTTCAGTAGATGTTCTGTAGGAGTTGTTCCACAGGTAGATGTATTTTTGATGTATTTGTCGGGAGGAAGGTCATCTCCATGTCTTACTTCTCTGCCAGCTTGAAGGTCCCCCAAATGGTGTATTTTTGTGTAACCATTTTAATATTGAAGATGGAAGAAAAAGGCAACATTTTTGGCATATTATGCTTTATTATTTCAAGAAAGGTAAAAACACAACTGAAACGCAAAAAATAATTTGTGCAGTGTACGGAGAAGGTGCTGTGACTGATCGAATCTGTCAAAAGTGGTTTGCGAAGTTTCATGCTGGATATTTCTCACTGGACAATGCTCTGTGGTCGGACAGACCAGCTGAAGTTGATAGCAATCAAATCGAGACATTAATTGAGATCAACGTTATACCACATGGGAGATAGCCAACATACTCAAAATATCCAAATCAAGCACTGAAAAACATTTGCACCAGCTTGGTTATGTTAATCGCTTTGATGTTTGGGTTCCACATAATTTAAGTGTAAAAAACCTTCCTGACCATATTTCCCCATGAGATTCTCTACCTAAACATAATGAAAATGTTCTGTTTTTAAAACAAATTGTGACGGGTGATGAAAAGTGGATACTGTACAATAATGTGGGCTGGATGTGATCATGGGGCAAGCAAAATGAACCACCACCAACCACATCAAATGCATGTCTTCATCCAAAGAAGGTGATGTTGTGTATATGGTGGGATTGGAAGGGAGTCCTGTATTACGTGCTCCTTCCAGAAAACCAAACGATTAATTCCAAAAGGTACTGCTCCCAGTTAGATCAACTGAAAGCAGCACTCAATGAAAAGCGTTAGAATTAGTCAACAGAAAATGCATAATCTTCCATCAGAATAACCCAAGGCCACGTGCTTCTTTGATGACCAGGCAAAAACTGTTACAGCTTGGCTGGGAACTTCTGATTCATCCTCTGTATTCACCAGATATTGCACCTTCGGATTTCCATTTACTTAGGTCTACAAAATTCTCTTAATGGAAAAAAATTTCAGTTCCCTGGAAGACTGTAGAAGGCACCTGGAACAGTTCTTTGCTCAAAAAAATAAAAAGTTTTGGGAGGATGGAATTATGAAGTTGCCTGAAAAATGGCAGAAGATAGTGGAATAAAAGGGTGAATATGTTATTCAATAAAGTTTTTGGTGAAAATGAAAAGTGTGTCTTTTACTTTTACTTAATACTGAAGGCACTTTTTGACCAGCCCAATATAAGTAAATGTTAGCTATTCTTGCAGTTATTTAGCTTATTATTTTTATTGCTTTTGTTGTTAGAGACATCTTAGTTTAGTACCTGAACTATGGTATTTGCTCATTGAATGTTAAATTTGTCACTCAGGGCCATTATAATTAAATTACAGTCACTCAGGGCCATTATAATTAAGGTACTGTGGCTGATGAAAATGCTGTTAGAGAATACTCACCTATGGAGTAGTTGAGGTTACTATATTTTACCAAAGGTTTGCCAACTGGATGCTAAGGGGTTAATTTACCATGTTTTTTGGTATTGAAATTTAGGGGATCTCCAGGATAACTTAGTACTGTGGGTCATGACTGGTGAATTGAATTGAATTTTAAGAGCCTGAGTCCTGGTCAGATTTCTCTATAACTTGTCACAAAAAGAATTTCATTTTTATTTTTAAGAGAAAGCTTATTTGATTTACATGTAACAAATACAAAACTAAGAATAATGGATATTGTATGATAATGTTGAGCCACTCTTTGATACAGAATAAACAGAGGCTGAAAGAGGTTAAATTACTCCTGGAAGAGTTCTTTGCCTAAAGAGGTTCAAGTGAATTAGAGGTTAATTAAAATAAGTACTCCATCAATTGTTCACACTCCAGAGGACAAAGTCCCCAGAAAGAATTTGAGTGTGTTCTCCAGGTTAAATGCATGGACCATCTTGACAAATGCTTGACCATGGGGTATGTTTCCTGCCTCTTAGATTACTTTGAATTTGTCTCTGCTTTGTGTCACTTCTTGGGCACTTCTTGTGTGTCACTCCTGCTGTACACACAGAAGGATAATAGCTACTGGACCTTCCCTTATTTACCAGAATATCTCAATCAAGAGGTGATTCCATAGGGAATTTGCCATCTAACTCCAAATGAGGGTTGGGAAAGAGTTTATTTAGTACTGTCAGTTAGAAGTGACCTCCAAACCTCCAGTGGACACCTTGAGTGAAGAGGAAACAGGAATTCTTGATCACAATCAGCCACTGGAGGAAGTGTGAATCTTGCCACCATATGTGACCACACGGGGATTCCTACTTTAGTGTTCATTTTTGGCCCCCAGGACTACTAATATACCCTTACCTGTTTGCTAACCATAATTTTTATCCCACTTAAAAAAACAGTGGGAAATCATAGCACACCACATTTAAGCAGAAACATTTGCTTTTGTTCAGTTTTCAATTCTCCTGTCCAGCTGCCTAAACACTCCCTGTTTGGAATTACATTTTTTTCTTTCTATTTTTAAAAATAACTTGATTGTACCTGTGTATTTGATCTCTCAGTCATGAGTCTTTGTCTACTAAAGACAGAAGACCAATATGAAATAGTTTTAACATGAAGAGGAATTTATTGGCTCATATAAGCAACTCTAGGGAGGGTTAGTATGTAGTTCACTTTAGGGCTGACTAGAGCTGGGGGTTGACCACTGTCAGGATTCTCTCCATTCATCTTTTTTCTCTGTGTGCAATGGCTTTTTTTCTCTGAGGTTATATTCTCCACTAGTGACGGAACCTTCTGTAGGAAGACCTCGTTCAAATTCCTACAGCTTGATAACAAGAAAAAAAATGAGTTCTCTTCTCCTAGCACAAGTTTGATCAGTCTCCTCAATAGCTGAGCTGATTAGCTCAGCTCAGTATAGAATCTGTATGTACATTTTAGCCACTGTGGTGGGACTCAGTCATAGTCAGCCAACGTGAGAGCCATATGTCTAAGGGGGAATTTCTCAAAGGAATAGGTGATATTTGGGTCCTAAAATAATAAATGTCCAATGTATCTGATACTATGAAATGTTTTCTTGTCTACTGCTTTGATTTTTTCCATGATTTTTTCCCCCTTGTGATGGATTTTTTTCCTCTACTCTTCAGATTACCTGATTCTGGTTAGTCTGTAATTTTGGAGTTTGATCTAAGAGGTTTGATCTAAATCGCAGTTGCAATGTCTTTACTTGCTCTACCTGGAGAACTGTCATGACAGGCTCCTAATGTGTGTATGTTGCCTTTACCTTAATTTTTTTCTCTTATAAAAGATCTGCATTCCTTTTTTCTGTCTCTGGAAATTAGCTCCTCATCAGTCTTATTGAAAGTCATTGTAAAATGGTTTATTTTAATATAATCCCTGCAGATTTTATTCTATAATGCCTCAAATTCTTCCCTGTTGGCATAATTCTGTACACATAATGTGTACCTTTTCTTTTTCTTGCGTTAGTTCCTTGACACATTGCTCACCTTTTCCACATTCAGTAACTAACCATATCCCCAACAGTGCTGCAATAGGTAATCCATTTCTTTCTTGATGAGTTTAAGAATGAGATGTATATTTGTATTGCCTTCTATAGCATCACACTAAATATCATCTATAATTTATTTATTGCTTTGCTTATGCAAAGTGTCAGTCACAAGTGACTGAGTTATTACATACATAGATTTATATTGTCTAAAATTCTCATGTCAGTAACACTTTATGAGTATGAAAATGTAAGATAAATTATGGAGTTAGAGTGGTAGCAAAAGTACTATAGTATTCTTTTCCTAGCCTCTATTCTTTTCATAGAGGCTAATTTATAGAGGGTTACTCTAATAGACTGTTCTTCAGGTATTTATTCAAATCACTAAACTCTCTCGTTTTTTCTAAGTTACTTCATATCTTTTGTCTCTACTGGGAGGAGTAGCCTCATTCAGATACATTGACCTCTTCCTCCTCTTTCAAATACCTTCTCATCTCCTTTTCCACAGGAGGATTTACCCATGGCACAAAGCCATTTGCAGGCAGCTGCAGGAGAAATTTCCACCTAGAGATGGGAACAAGAAAAAAAAGGAGACAGCACAAATCTGTGATAACACTGGGAATGAAAATGCATCAAAACTACAGATACAAAAGAGATTTTAAAGTTCACAGATGAGTAGTATGACCGTATTGTAGCAATAAGCTTAGCATTTTAGATGATATGGATAATTTTCTAGCAAAATATATATTATTAACCTAGCCGAGGAAAAATAAAAATTATGAATAATCAGTAACCATGAAGGAAATCAAATTAATGGTAAATGTCTTGCCTCCCCCATCTCCAAATGACATCAAGCTCAGGCATCGTTTAAAAGAAAAAACACTGTAAATGCAGAAAGTCCCTATCTTAGGCAAACTAGGCAGAGACTCAGAAGAGGATATCTAACCAAACAGGTTTATGCAGCTAGTGTAACTTTGATGTTAAAAGTGAACACAAGGATAGAATAAGAAAAATTATAATGTATCCTCCCTTATGAAGATAAAAACAAAAACAATGTAATGCTAACAAAACATTTTCAGCATGTATAAATAACTACATGTTAGCCAAGAGATGATTATTCAAAAATGCAAGGATGGTTCAATAATCAGACATGTATAAAATTAGGAGAAAAACCTCATATGATTTTCTCAATATATGGAGAAAAAAGCCTAAATAAAATTCAACACTCATTGTGATATAAACTCTGTATATATAGAGTTATGGAGGATAAAGAAAATTTTCCATTATTTTGAATAAGAGACATCAAAAACTTCCTTCAAATTTTATAGTTATTTGTGAAAGTTATATAAACTTTCCTATTCATGTCAGCAACAGGATAAAAATTCTTGTGATTATTCCCATTATTCAGGATTGTACTTGATGTCATAGGCAACTTTAAAAGTCAAAAAAAATAAGTTGTGCAAGAACTTAAAAGGAAAAGAAAAAGAAAATTTTATGAATAATGAAACTGACTAAATAGAAAATTCAAGATAGGCATCAAGTATATCATTAGAGCAATTTAGAAATGAGTTTGGCATGTTCACTAGGTTCAAGATTAATATACATAAAATGTAGCATTCCTGGAAATTAGCAATTAACCAACTAGAAACTGTCAGATGAAAAACATACACCATTTATGGTAGGCAGAATAGTGACCCCTACCCCCCAAATAGTGTTCACTCTGAAACCTGTGAGTATGTTAGTTTAGTTGGCAAAGGGGAGTTAAATTTGAAGATGGAATTAGGTTTAGGATAAAGGGATTCTCCTGGATTATCAAGGTGGTTGCAATGCCATTACAAGTGTCCTTCAAATATGGAAGAGAGAGGGAGAAAAGTCAGTGTCAGAGTGATGTGACGTGAGAAAGACTCTATCTGCCCTTTGCTATCTTTCAAGATGGAAGAGGGCCATGGGCCAAGAAATGCAGGCAACCTCTAGAAGCTAGAAAAGGCAAGAAAATGGATTCTTCCCTAGAGCCTTTCATGTGGAGGAAGATAATTGGTTTTCATTCTCCTGCTACAGTGCCTGGAAGAAGCTTCCCTGCTCTCTTTCCCTTTTTGTATCCCACATAAAAGGGCCTGGAGGTCTCAGACTTTCTAGTCATTTCCCTCTTTGGTCTCTGAGAGGCCAGGTTTACACATGGAGCTCACTCAGCTCACAGGGGAAGAGGCCACATAGGGATTACTTCTCAGATCAGCCACTTGTAGACCCAGTAACTATTTGAGTCAGGAACAGCAGAAAGAAAAGAGTTAGCAGTGGAGGGGAAAGAAGCCACATTTATTCCCAACTTCCCAAAAAGCCCTTGATTAAACTTGTCTAAAGTTCTTGTCCAGTGACCATATTGACCACAAACTTACATTGGCTCAACCAACTGGAACATGTGTTGTCTTTGCATTAATAAAATATGTGGAAATGATTGTAAATGTGTATGTAAAAGTGATGCAAACTGTCTTGTTTTGGGTGCTCCCAAGAGCAGACCCTGAAACAAGGATTTGAGTGAAAGATGATCTAAGGAAACATGTTGAGGAAGTAGAGACCAGACAAGGAAGAAAAAAAAGTCAGTGAAGGGCACTCATGGAATAGGGGACAGCTCTGGGCAGCTAGAGCCCAAAACTGCTGAGCATCCAGAGATCATGTAGAATATTTTCAGAATTAACTCATCTAGGAAGATGAAGGCTGGAGCTTTATACTTCAGAACTTTTAGCCTGGCCTGCATGCATGAGGTACACATATCCTATCATCTGAGAACTCCTCCAAGTGGAAGGACACATTAAAAAAATTCTTTTGGAAATAATTTTATTTTCTGAATGGCAAATCTTTTACATAGTTTAAAAGTAAAAACTATTTAAAAAGGGATAAACTAAGATATACATATTCTTATTCTTACTTTTTCATTGCACAAAAGATATGGTATACACTCCCTTTTATATCTTGTTGTTTTTTTTTGTTTACTTGGCAATATATTCTGTAAAACACTCCATTAGAGGTTTCCAGTACTCTTCCTTGTTTTCTTTTCTGTTGTTATTTTTCTTTTCTTTTTTTTTTTGTTTGTTTTTACAGCTTCATATGATTTCATTGTGTTGTGGTATCAAAAGTTTTTTTCAGTAGCATTTAGGCTATTTCCATATTTTATCTTACAAAATTGTCATTCAGAATTATTATGATTATTATTCTTTCTCAGTAAACAATGAACATAAATTGTTTCATAATTTTAGAGCTGAATCTTTAAGGTAAAATTCAAGAAGTATATTGCTTGGTCACAGGGTAAATGCAGTGTAGCTTTTAAAAGATGTTGCCATATTCTTATCCATAGGGTTATACAATGTTGTACTCCTACCTCAGTACCTAACAATGTCTGTTTCTGCTTGGCACTGCCAACAGAGTGTGCTGTCAAATATTAACATTTTTGTCTATCTAATATGCATAATTATAATTTGAATTTCTCTTATTTTGAGAATTCCATCTTTCCTTATTTTTGTGAGCCAGGAAATTTATATATCATTTTTGGATAAACTTCATATTTTTGTATATTATTTTTCTGCTGGAATTTTGGTTTCTTTCATTCCTTAATTTTTAAGAATTTTTATACATTAAAGTGATAAATTAAGGATTTATTTAGTCTTTGTTTGTGATACACACTGCAAATATTTTCTCTGTCATTAGTCTTTTGATTTTGGTTTTTTTTTTGTCATGCAGAAGGTTTCTTCCCTTAAGTTCATATTATTTAATTTGTCAAACTTTGATTGGATCTGGATTTTAAGTAACAATTAGACAGACATTCTCTGTACCTATGTCTTCTTCTAGTATTTGTATGGTTTCGATTTTTTGTTGTTTATTTGTTTGTTTTGTTTTGATATTTAGATATCTAATGCACTTGGAGATTATTCTTGTATATGGTGTGAGGTAGAATCCACTTTTATATTTTTCTAAATGGTTATCCAGCTTCCCAAACCCCAGTTTTGAAAAAGTCCATCTTTTCTCCAGTGATTTGAGATGACACTTTTATCACGTAACAAGTTTCTGTGGTACTTGAGTCAGTTTCTGAATTTCCTCCTCTGTTCTCTTCATCTGTGCGTCTATGCATGAGGTAGTACTTCACTGTTTGAAACCTGGAAGCTTCATAGTATATTTCAGCCTGCGTATTTAGCAGGTTTAGCTCATCTACCATTATTTGACTTAATAAAACAAATTTCCTTCATTCACTAGTTATTATTTCTCTTTTGTGACTTGCTTTCCATCTTGTGTTTTATTCAGTGTTTTCTTATTGATTTATATGAACTTGCATGTAAACATACTAATCCTTCATCAATCATACTGCAAGGCTTGCCCAGTTTATTAAATGTTTCATGTTAGTTGTATTTTGTCAGGCTGATATTTTAAACTTTAGGTTGAAAAACTGTGACTCTTTGCTTTTTGCTTGTATTATTTCATTAGTCATTTCTAAAATCATTTCTCATTCATAGGGCTGATATGTATTTATAATTTTAAATGAATACATTATGTTTATCCAAAATATAAGAACAATTTTAACTTGCCTAGTGATTTTCTTCCCCGGACTAATGTAGGTTTGAAGAAGTAAATTAGAAGGCAGAAGCAATATTAGAGGCAAGAACTCTGACAGCTTTAAAAAGTGACATCTGATGAAAGGACAAAAGACTTTCTAAAAATATCACACAGAAAGCCTCAAAATTATAGCAATCTAAGTCCATTGAAGGTAGAGCACTTTTATAGACCTTAAAGTGCCCTAAACTGATGTTCGTAAAGTGATGTAGAGTTATGAAAATATTAAATGATGTACAGGATATCATGGGGAAAAAACAAAGAAATATATAAGATGTTTTTAGAGAATTTCTAGTTCAAATAAGTTTTTAAAAAGGTCCATAGGCATAAAATTCTTAGCCAACCAGGAAAATTGGCTATGAAGAGTGACTTGTTCCCAGGGATACCAGTTAGATGATATTTTATAAAAATAATTTGTCACATGTTTTATATGGCTTCCTAGATTCTAAACACATTGGGAATAATGATCTTGATTTATTCCTCAATCCCCTTTAATACCACATATTAATAGGTACTGAATGCCAGCTGGGGGCCATTTTTCTATATACTTGTTTTTTTAACCCACCCTCACTTTCCGAGGGAGGAAATGGAGGCTTGGAGAGGTTATGTTCCTTCCCAAGGTTGATTTTGAACCCAGTACTGTCTGGTTCTGCCTACATGGCTAATCCCTTTCTCATGATAAGTGGCACAGTATCATGCCTAGACTCGGTTCACTGTTTGCCAAATAAATCAGAAAATTATTTTAATTATTAATTATTATTAATGAGAGGTTGGGAGTGGGTGACATGGTTTAAGCTTTGCTGGAGGAACAGGACATACACATGAAACAAGTCCTCAATAAAATTATAATTTAAAGTCCATCATTTTAGTTGCCTTACTCAGAGCAACTGAGTCAGCCCAGAAGCCTTTCCAAAGAAGCAACTGGATTCTTCTAGGCTCTGAATGTACTTGTCTTTGGAGGAATACCATTCTCATCAGCTGACTCTAGGATCAAGGCAGTATACAGTCACATGGTAGATGGTCTTTCATCCTTCCCTCCACTGAATTCTTCATTGGGACTGGAAGTCTCTTAGTCTTGTTGATTATAAGAGAGAAATGAAGAAATGAAAGAATGCTCTTTGTCTTCAGAGTCCTCGCTGTCTGTGGGTTGCTGTCAAATTCTCTCCTACATCATTTTCTACATTCCATCTTGCAAAAATGTTTTTGTGGAGATGATTTTTTTTCAAGTCACTTTTACACTTTTTCTATCCATTTAACTGTTGTCTTCTTTAGAAACATGCTTACCTAGTAAGATGAAACCATTGGCACAGCCTTCCTTTATACTTAATGAATTATTGCTTCAAAAACATCTTTGGCCTTCTTTCTTAACCATAAACCAGCCAAACAAGACAAATAGTATGTTTAAAAAAGGGGGTTAATATCCACATGTAATGTAGGAAAACATATAAGATTTATGCAGTTTTGTGATGTAAAAGGTGAAAAGATTGTCAGGGACTTTTCAAATGATCCATAAATCTGAGTGCTCAGGTGACGGAGGAGAGATGGAGCTGTCACTAGAGGCATTGATGGATTTCTTAGATTACAATACCATTTCTTAGGGAATATAGCAAATGTCAAAAGTTAGCTACATTATCTGTCTCTTTTGATTTTATTTAGTATAGGAGGTACCTTAACAAAGAGGGTGAGCATAAGTAATGTTCCCTCTGAGAATGCCAGTTCTGTCACAGAGCCAGCAATAATGTTTAATGTAGTACTAAGAACACAATGGATTCTCAATCAGCAATAAATATTTGCAAATATAGGCAAACGTATTCCACATTTCATCTTCTAATTTATGCTAAAATACCCCTTGTCTTTCCTCTTGTATATAAGGTATTGAACTCATCTAGGTCACCGTTATCTTTTTTTTTTAAATTTTTATTGGAGTATAGTTGATTTACAATGTTGTGTTAGTTTCAGGTGTAGAGCAAAGTGAATCAGTTATACATATACATTTATCCACTCTTTTTTAGATTCTTTTCCCATATAGGCCATTACAGAGTATTGAGTAGAGTTCCCTGTGCTATACAGTATGTCCTTATTTGTTATCTAGTTTATATATAGTAGGGTGTATATGTCAATCCCAATCTTCCAATTTATCCCTTCCCCTCTCCCAGGTCACCTTTATCCATGCAGTGCCCAATTCTACCAGTGTTGATTCAGAGGATAATCAGTTGAACATGTAAAATGCTTGGTGCAGGAAATCTTGAGGATGCAGACATGATTATCTTTGATTGGACTTGGATGGGAAAATATGGGGAAAAGGTAATATTAGGCAAGATTAATGATTTGATCAATGACTGGCAAGACTGTATGGTGCACTTAGAAAACACTCGGGTAAATGACAATTACTCAAGTAGAGAGTATGTTGGAGGAGTGGGAAAAAGATTAGAGGAGGATTTGAGGGCAGAAAAGGTGGTTAAGAAAAACTATGCCAAGTTATAGTTTAGATATTATTTGGTTATAACTTGCCCACTTCAGTGGTCTTTTTCCCAAGCTCTTTAACCGTGGCCTCAATACATTGACTCCCAAAATGACAATCTGTTGCACTCCTAAACAACAATGCTATGATTCCATTTTCTTGGCCGATGCTCTGTTCATCAATTCCCCACCTCAATACTAACCTTTGGAGGCCCCTAATATTGTTGAGATAAGGCACTGAAAGTTACACAGTGACTGAGAGCAGTGTCAGGTGGATGGAGGGCAAGGTACTGCCAAAATGGTCTTAAGAAAAATTTGAAGTGCTAATACGCATGTTATATATAATGTTCCCCCTTTTTTACCACCTCCATCCAGGCATACCACACTCATGCACTACCACCCTCTAGTTCACATCCTCCTATTCTCATTCCCAAGGCTACACAGGCAGCCCTCCACATGGGAGCCTTGCAGCATCTCACCATTCTCGCCACACATCATCCTCAGACCGGGTCCTGTTCTTTGTGACACTTCCAACCTTTGGGTCACTCCTTTCCCTCTTTTAGTATCTCTACCTACTGCTGATCCTAATGGACTATTTATTCAGTTAATAAAACTGCACTTGATATTAATTTTAACTGATTTTCACCTGTTTAAAATACTCTTAGGAGCATAGTCCATACTTTTCATGAGTCTCACAAGAAACTCCACAGGAACTATCTTACTACAACCCATTGAAAAGGCCAATATAGTTATCATTTATTAGTTACAATCAAGGACACTAACCAAATTTAATGGCAAGCTGCTGAGTTAGAAAGAAATGGTTTGTATCAGGATGTCAGTAAAAAAGCTAAAGCTATCAAGTTATTAAACCCTCATTCTTTAAATGATTGAAATGTTTGATGTCTGTTTTGTAGAATTTTCTGAGAAGTTTAAAGAAAACAGGGTACAGTATTTATCTTAATGTGTTATATTAATGGTTTTCAATTCAGTTTGTGCTTGACTTCTAGCAAAATACACATTGTGTGAATTGTTCTGACAAGAATTCAATAAAAATTCGTAAAATGAATAGAAAAATGCTAGAGCATCTGTTTTGTTAGTACCTGCGTATAGGCTAAGCCTGGAAAAAAAAATTAAGGTAGTTAATGGAATTTGATTTATTCAAGAGCATTGTAAAGATTAATGTTACTAAATGTTATTAATTTAATATACTTTAAATGACATATTAATAAAATAAGCATAAATTTAGTCTAGCTCAATCACACATTTCAGAGTTCTTTGTTTTGTTTTGTTTTTTGTTTTACATGATAAACTCAGGTGATAAAACACCAAAATATCAAATACTTAGGTTGTTATAAATCATTTTTTAACAACATACTCTCCATAATATTATATAATTATACGTGTTGGTGTGGTGTTAGTAGTAGTAATAGAAGTAGTGTTAGCAGCAGCAGAACTGAAGGCCGTGGTGATGATAGATACAGGCAATGTGTTATTACTATTCTTTGTCTCTCCCTTCACTCCTCCCTCACTGTTTATTCACATTCTCATTTGGACAACTACTGTTCTAGGTATTTTATAAGGATTATTTGTAAACATTAAAAAAATTAACTAGGTAGATGATCCTATCCCAACTTTGCAGAAGTGGAGACTACAGCTCAAAGAGTTTAGGTAACATACCTAGGGTCTTATAACTTGGTAGAGCCAGGATTTGAACTCAAATCCCTGTCTGTAAAACTCTTTCTTGTTGTAATACATTGTGCTGTCATGTGATCCTCTCAGTTTATCCACATGATACAAAGTAAGTGAATTGTATAATTGCATGATTTTCTTTTTCCCTTGGGGCCAGCTGAAGAGGTACATCTCTCACTTTGTTTTGACTTGCCTTTCCCCTGATTATTCAGATAGTTAGCTGCTTTTATATCTTTTTGTCTGATGTGTACACGTGAATAGCCTGCTTGTCACATGACCACATGCCAGATGGGCTGGTCATTTGGCCCTTTGGCGGCTGACACACATCCAGGTGGCTCTGCCAGTCTCTGACATGGTAGAATGGTATCTGATGTATTCAGATAATGTTAGCTATTCAGTACTGAGAACAAAGGCCCATACATAAATGGAGATCACATTCTTTTCTCAGACAGTAAGGAAGGCCTCTACTATTTAAGGATCCTTATTACATGTCTAACACTTTCCCTGTGTCATCTAATTTCACCATTAACTCTAAGATGAAAATAATGTATTAAGTCACATTTTCATTTCAGGAGAACTAAAGTACTTAAAGTACTGTACATGTCTCCTAGATTTCCCATTTTAAAAAGTAACTTACAATTATAGCTTGCAAACATATATGTCCCAGAGTACCTCCTCATTACCATCCTTTTCTATGGTCTCAAAGAACCCAAACCAATTTTAGACATGACTTAATCAAAACCTGATTAGAGTAGCAGCACTTAAACAAATATAAATGTCTGTTATTTGTGCCATTGATAGCCTCGTTAATGTGAATGAGACATTTCCTAATGACAGTAAACTTCAGTCATTCCTTTCCTTTCCTTTTCTTAGTTCATAAAGCAGTTATAGCCAAGACTACTAGTTGAGTCACTAATTGCTCTGTAGCTGTTGCATGACAGTGTTGAGGGTCTTTCCAGATCGTGTGCACTATTGGAATTCAGGGAGCCATGCTTCACTCTGATCATGTAACTGCTGAGTGCTTGGGTTCTCAATAAACACCCTTCGTGGGATTCACTGAGCACATGTATGTGATGTTCCTCTCCTTACGATGCAATATAGTAATAAAGTGAAGATTGGGAATAAAGAATGGTTTCTCCAAAGACCCATTATCTTGGCCACTGTCACAGTAGTATTCAGATTTAGAACTTATGTGAGGACTGTGGGTAAATGCTCCTGGCATGATTTGCCTTTGAAGTGGTGACATTTTCAAACCAAGACAAAATTGAATCATTATTTTCTATCTGTTTAGTCTAACAGATTGTCTTTCTTTATCTTTTAGGATTTCAAAATGACTTTATAAAAACAAAATACAATACAACTCAGAAACACTTTTCTCCTTACCTTAAGAGTAAACGGTGGGAAAATGTCATAATTATCAAAATTTTACACTTAGTCAGCCAAAGATAATTGTGTAATTTGGGACAATTTGAAGGCATAAAGTTGAAAATGTTATTTTAGGGGTTTTTAGCATGTTTAAAGAGCATGGTAAATTTTGAAGTGGAATTACCACTCAGAACATGTAAATATAGTTAGCAACTATGGTCACTTAGCTTACAAATAAATAAATGCCTTATAGATGGGTTGGCAGGAAGAAAGGTTATTTTCCTCCTCTGTGGAGGAAAGTTTCTTGGTAAAAAAAATGAGATAAAGTATTTAAAGAATTTGATTCTATTGAATTTCTTACATCAGAATTATAATTTAATAGGGAACAAGCATACTAATAAATGCATATTTGTGGACTCTAAAACTTATACTCTTGGCATGGTTGTACTGTGATGGGATTAATTCCATACATATTGGTCATTTTCATATAGAGGTGATGAACAACCCAATTCTTTGCCCATGGTTTACATTTGTATATCTAGCTAGTTTTTTGGAGATTGGATAATTTATCAGTTATTACTCACAGGCTCATTTGAAGATAACAATATTCTCTATATGTAGTACAGGTTGGCAAAGTGTGGTTCATCTATGCCAGAATTACCTGGAGAATTTTGCTGCAGAATCCTGACACTCCCCTCTCTGGCCCATCTTAGACCATTGAATTAGAATCTTAGGATGGGGCTAGATTTTTAACAAATTCTTGGGTGAGCTTAAGCATTCAATATTTAATAACCAAATTCTTGTCATAACTATTTTTCTTTGATGTGTAAGATTTTAACCATTTAATGGATAAGATTTTAACACACTGTATAATAGTTTAACAACTTAATGGATAGGAGTTTAGTTAAGTAAAGTTTCTATTACAGATATGTAGAGTTAATCGTATCAGTAGCTATCACGTATTGAACATATGAACAAAAAATGCTGTTCCATGACCATTCAGGACCTGCAGTTCACACAACTGCCCTGCATGGTGGATGATACTATTTCCATTTTACATGTGGGAGACAGCTTAGAGAGGTTAAGGATAAGGCCTACTTGTAGTAAGAGATGGCACTAGGAATTCAATCCAAATGTGGTTTAGTCCAAAGCCTGTACTGGAATCACCATGGCAGAGTGCTCATTTATGCATTTGTAGCAATGCACAGGGCCACCGCTTGCTCACATGGCACTTTTATATGAAGTAGAAAAGGTCTCTTCATCCTTCAGAAAGATGCAGGTCATGCTACAGTACAAGAGGCTAGCATGAGGTAGATTTCACCTCCCCCCTCTCTCTCCATCAGGCTGCCTTGTGCAATGAGTAACCTGAATTACTGTAGGTGCTGGCCTAGATGATGCTTTTAGTGAGACAATTCTAAGGCTCTGTACTTTAGATTTAATATCTTATAAACACCCCAAAACATGTTAGCAGACTAAAATCCCAGAAGTGTGACAGGAGTGAAGAGCAGGGAAAGTGAGGAGATGGCTTATTGATTGCCCGACTCTGCTGATTTATTTTGATTGCGTTTGGGGTTCTTGTGAAATGGAGTGTCTTTACATTCCTGTATTGTGATGGAGGCCACTTATATGAGATCTTAACCTTTTTGCTCCAGCCCAACATAGTTTGACATGGTTTCATTTATATCTACACTCTATCCACTATTTTATTAATATCCAAATTACTACATTTTTGATACCAAAATGCAGTAATGTTTATAAACTATTCAAGATTTAATTGGACTTTTTCCCACAGCTGTATTTTTGTTAATAGTTTCACATGCCCATGTATTATTAGCATTAAAAAATATAGCTCATGCTTTTGGCTCATGCTATACATTTATGCTCTTTTCACACCTCTTCGAGTCTACCTTTTAGATATCTTACTATATTTGAGTCAAGCTTTCTTTATTCTCTGCAGTAGGACTTATCTCAGAAAACCAGGAAAGCTTTTAACTTTTCCATTAAAAAAATCAGCTTACACAATTCTGATGAATTTTCTAAAAGAAAAAAAAAGTCAGCACGGAAAGCCATTAACTTTTTAGACAAAAACCTTGGTTATATCTTCAGAGCATACTGCTGTTTGAGCCAAGAATGTTCTATACATAAGCGATACTAATTATTGAGCACCTACTGTGTGTCATGTCCTGTCCTAGGTTCTTTGCATGTTTTTAGCTCATTAAATTTAATCACTACAGTCAGTCTTTTGGAGACTGCTTTCCAGGGGAATAGGTGATATACTGTGGCTGCTTCAGTGCAGACTTGTCACCATTCCTGGAAGAAAGCATCCCACCAAATATTTTACTATTTGTGCATTGGCCATGAATGTCACCTACACAAGGAGCCACACCTGGGGTTCATAGAGAATTGTAGAGGGTATTCTCTGTGTTCCTGTTTTCTTAGGGAGTCAACCTTTTATTTTACTCTCATTCTTTATGTTAGAAAAATAGAAGCAGGTTTTTTGTAGGAACATTTATACTCCCCCATGGTGCCTGTTCTCAGAGGTGCAGGCTCTTAATCACTTAGTTCCATTTCCTTCCTTTGAAATAGAGATTATGGACCTAATGAATTCAGCATTTGTTTTGATGAACTTGTATTGATGAACACTAACTTGGACTGCACAGAGAATGAAATATGCTTTAAAGGTTTTTTTTCACACCTCAATACAACTTTCTTAAAATCAAATTATGAGATAAAAAGTAGTTGTCTGGGAAAACCCTAATGATTTTAAGTATTGGATACCAATAGTTTGGGGGCTACCTTGAAGCTGCTACTGAAGACCACAGGGGTCCTGCCTGTTGAAGAGAGAAGGACCACTCATGGGATGGTTTTTGCTGATTATTGCAATTTAACAAGCTTACTTTCTGATTTCTGGATTCTACTGGAAGTTGCTTTTTTTTTTTTTTTTTTTTGCGGTATGCGGTCTCTCACTGCTGTGGCCTCTCCCGTTGCGGAGCACAGGCTCCAGACGCGCAGGCTCAGCGGCCATGACTCACGGGCCCAGCTGCTCTGCGGCATGTGGGATCTTCCCGGGCTGGGGCACGAACCCGTGTCCCCTGCATCGGCAGGTGGACTCTCAACCACTGTGCCACCAGGGAAGCCCTGGAAGTTGCTTTACATAGTTACTGAAATTTTGAATGTGAATACCATTTTAATTACTCCTGTTGAACAACTGTCAGTAATACATTTATGAGTTTCTTATATAGAATATATTATTGAGGAAAAAATCTTCCTATCATCTTTAAAGATAAATAGTACTCAGTTTATTTATTTAGACTCATGCTTATGGAACAATTCTATTATGTTGTACTAATATTTTACTTTTAGGATTATTACACATGATCTGTACATTTGTAATGTAACTTATTTCCTAGGAGTTCAAGCAGTAATTTTATTCTTGAATCTTATTTAAAGTTCACTTCTGCTTCATCTATTGTGGGTCAGCAACATCCTGCACATTTGCTTCTTTCAGGAGACATGGGATAGATCAATGGAGTGTGTATAGGCATTCAGAGCACCAGAGAAAAGTATGATAGAAATGTTCAGTTACATTATGGTAGGGAAAGCTGAAGTGGGAATAGTTTCAGGGGACATTGCTGTCTTTTCTGAGGCTGTTTCTTATTAATAATTCATTATAATTTAGAATACAAAGTAATTTTGCATTTCTTCCATTCATCATAGCTCCAGCATATTTTCACTACCTCCTCATAAGCTTCACTTGTGATTTCTATGCAATTAGCAAACCCATTCATTATGTGTCAAATGTTGCACTAGGGTACAGAGTATTATGATGAACAGGGCATATTTTTTATTTGGGAAGGTAGGAGGTGCATATTAATAATAAAAAGGCAAAATTAAAAGTTTTGAGCCATAATGTTTCCATAAAAGTGGAACATTCAAATATGGCATTCAAATATGGCAAAGCCACTTCTAGCTTGAGGAAGCCTCTCTTCTTCTGAATGTCTCCTATTGCTAACCTCATCCACTCAGAGACCCTTATCTTACCTATGGAAAATTTTACCTGAGTGTGTTGAACTGTTTCACTCATCACTTCTTTCATACCTTTGTTCTCTTCTTGTCCGAGTAGGACAACTTAATGCTTTTTAGGTGCACTCATTCTCATATTGCTTCCTGAGCATCACTTTGAAAACAGAAATACTCTCTCAAAAACCTGCCAAGTATTTTTTTCTTCTTTTAAATGATTCCTGGAATTTTACCTCATGCACAAAATCTTTTGATTTGATCAAAGAAGTGGATATGGATTTTTCTGCTGCTCAACATTGACAGCAAACACCCATTTCTTCCCCTGATTTCCTGAGACATATATTCAATAAGTTTGTTTAGTACCTTTTATGCCAGGAACATAAACGAATCTGGAATGAGTTTCTCAAACACTGATAAGAGACAGGTGTATGAACAATAGATTACAATATGATATGGTCAGTGCTGTAATAGAAGTGTGTGTGTGAAGTGCATTATGAACACAAAGAATAGATTACCTAGCTCTGGGGAAACTGAAGAGTAGAACTGTGTGAGAAAGCAAAGAGAGAGAAAGTTGCTAAAAGAAGGAACCAGTCCATGCAAAGGAATAAAAGCATGAAAAAAGGTGTAGATTTGGGTCAGATTGTGGCATACCCTGTATTCCATATCATGACAGCTGGGTTTAAACAAGATATTACATGTAAAGTGATCAATACAGGACTTTATACACAAAAGGCAAGAAAAAAGTATGAGCTATCTGTGTTAAAAATACTGTTTCTTATTTTTAATCGTAATAATCCAGGAAGATATCAGGAGTACTTGGAGAATTTTAAGCAGCAAAATTAATGAGTAGATATGCTACAGAAAAATGGCTCTGGCATCAGTTTAAAATAGGGATTGGAGGGAGAAAGATTGAGGGGTAGAAGATCAGTTGGCAGTTGTAACAATAATGTAGGCAAAGTGTAATTAGGTTCTAATGACATGGGTTTGAGAATTAACCTCTTTATATCTCTTTCATCATCTGTAAATGTCAGGATTATAATAGCATCTAATTCATAGGATTTTCATGAAGATTAAATGAATTAACATTTTCAAAGCTCTTATAACAATGCCTTGTTAGTACTATGTGTTTGTTAAACAAAATTCAAACAGATGAATATTGCTTGTATGTCTTTTGCATATGCATGAGTCCTAGATTGTTGTAACTGGACATGAATTGTATTCATGTCACATTCTCTGCATAGGCAGTAATAAAGAATTGTTCATTTCAGTTGATTCTAGTTATAGTGATATTCAATTGATACTTGTCTATTTAACACCATGAAAGATAGAGACAAGTCTTGGTCCTCTGGGTCAAATACATAATAACACCTTGACTACTCTTCAGCTGGTTATCGTCAGTGATGGCAAAATCCCTTTGTACATATCATGTATAGTCATTGTAGTATATCAGGGGTACAGATATTTTAAAGGTTATGTGCACATAAACATAAAAAGATTTTGTTGTTGTCATCAAGTATTCTATCGGAGCTCAAATTTATTTCCAAGAGGAGACCGTGAGCTATAGTGTTCTAGATGCACCAGTCCTAAATCAAATTATAGATTTTGGCAAGTACACTGTGATGCATAATTCTGTGGCATGCTGCTCCTATGTCTGATGAAATAAAGCACCTGTTTCTTTATAATCTAATTTTATTTAATTTTGTACTATGAAAAGACACACTTGACTTGATCTAATCTTCTGATTTTAAGTGTAAGGTAATTGCTGATTGAGAGTAAAATGCTGGTGAAACCTGTCAGAGGACTTACTTAAGTTCAATTGGCCTGAAATCTTTTGGATCACTCTTTCCTTGGCTTTTCATCATCATTTCTCAAGTTCAGAATTATTGACATTCTTGGTCAGATAATTTTTTGTTATGCGGGGACTGACTTGTGGGACGTTTAGCAGAATTCCTGGCCTTTACTCACTAGAAACTAGGAGAACCCCTTTTCTCTAGTTTCAACAACCAAAAATACCTCCCAATATTGTCAAATGTCTTCAGAAGAGTTAGGGTGGGGATCACCCCTGAGAGCAACTGTTCTAAATAATGATTAACAGACACTAAAAGGATGCAGTTTTCCTGAGTCATGCAGCTGGAATATCAATTTGCTCAGGGTTCATCTCAGCAATTTCAGTTTTTTACTAACCTTCTTCAGGCAAGAAGTTTATCTCTTGGGTTTCCCCAAATATGTTAAAAGTATTTTCTTCCAAGTCATTTTACTGGCTTATTAATATTTTAGTTATCCCATTTAGGAGGTTTCTGCCAAGCAAAAGCATCTGGTTGACTATAAAGCTAATTTCTTCAATTTTATATTTGGCCATATGAATGTTGTGCTATTAAAAAAAAACCTTTCCACTTCATTTTGCCTCTTTTGAGAATTAGTTAATTTAAATCTGTTCATATTATATTAACAATGCCAAGGACTAAAGTGGCGTTCAACTAATATTTGTTGAACGCTTGAATGTATGAAAAAATGGACCTTAGTCTCATGTGTATTTATTATGGTGAAAGAATTACTTTTCAGTTCACTTAAAAAAGAGATCTGCTTCTTAATTAAAAAAGAAAAAGAAAAAGAAAATAGAAGGGCCATGTAATCCTCCAGGCCTACTTAACAGGTGAATATTCCTGAGCTACTTTTCATTTTTATCAAAAAAGTAGGGGTCTAGTGGGTATAAAAATAGGGAAAAAAATCATTAGGTATGAAGCCAGTGAAGTTCTAACAAATGTCTACTGCATTTTCCAAATGGATGAGAATCATGATAAGCTGTTTCTTTGCCTTCACAGTGTAGTACTACCTTATGAGAACTTCTCCTATGTAGATATTTGCTCTGGGTTGTTTCACTGTGTTATTTAACTTTCAGAAGACTATTTTCTTTACCGCCTTTACTAGTCCAGAGGGCTTGTTACTTTGCAAGTCTCCAGGAACACAGTGCATCAGCTCTCCCTATTGTACATTTTTATCACCCTCATTTTGCAGGACAGAGGTACTTGGAATGCATTTCTGGATTGTGATTTTCCAATAAGTACCCAAATAACACTTTATTGAGAAATATAACACTGATATATTTAATACTGGCTTTATTAATTGTTCCATATGTAATATCTGACCCCCCCCAAATAGATTGTAAGCTCTCTGTAATTAGAAATTACATCTGACATTCTTTAACATTCTCTAGTATAAGAATAGAGTCAGAAATCATTCAGTGAATCTGGATTCTCTTCTTGGATGGTATTATTTTATGTATTTAATTATTCAAGAATTTCTAGGAAATTCATTCTAAAGAGAGTTGGCACTTAGCAAATTTTGCCCAAGGAAATAATTAAGGAGTAAATGAGTATTAGGCCTTAGGTTTTTTTATTTGCATAAGTGCAGGGATTATTTTCCATAATCAAGGTATTTGGGGTTCTAAGAGTAAGTTTCATGCAGTTTGTTAGTATTCTATAATTTTCTAGAAACACAAATTACACAGACGGGGTGATTAGTTTCCCTTTCTGTGTAAAATTCTATCTTTCCTTTTTTAGGGTATATGTGTTAAGCATTAGTCAATGGGAATCTTGTGTACCAACTTTTTGACCAAGACCCACAAGTACAGCAGCTGGCCACACCTAGAGGTTAAAAAATACAAGACCAAGAGAAGAAGATAAAACGAAGATTTCAATGAAAGAAATGCACAGCAAATTCTGGGAGATGACATTACTGTCGGCAAGATACACTGATGATATATTTTGTTCACTGCTTTGTCCCCAACAATTAGAACAGTATCTGGAGCATAGGAAACTATCAATGAATAATTTTTCAGTGAATGAGTAGATTAGTGATATCGAAGAACATAAGTTCTTTAAGCATAGGACTTTGACATTGAGTGGGTGTGTTGGAGGGATGAGGAATGAATTTCTACATACTTCATAAGTGACCTTCCAGGTCTAACTAATTTACAGCTTCTCTAAACCATTTTGATTTTAGGCTGATCATTGTAGGAAAGGAGAAGCATCTCAATACCTAGTGTTTTATTACTGGCCTTGCAACTTATGTTTTATTAAATCCTTAATATAGGTATTTCAACTCTCTTAGCTTTAAATATAAGATAAATACCTTTGCTGAGTATAGTACTTTGCTCTTTCATTAAGTACTCATATTTGTTGTTTGTTTTTGTTCTCACAGCAATCCTACAAAATGAGTTTTTATTTCCTCCATTTAGCAAGTGAAGCTTGTAAACTGAGTTGTATGAACTAGCTTCATCTGCAGCCTTCTTATTTCAAAAATCCATCTCCTTTCCACATCATGCTGAATCAGTGACCAGTTTCTATGGTTCTCTTTGTAATGAACGTCTATTAACTGTAGAGTCCTAAGTTCCATTTGGATATATAGTAAAATTGCAAAGCACAAACTTTTATCAAGTTATAGTAGCAACTTGGCCACATAAGTGATAATGGAGATGATAGATACCATTATTTTCAGGAATCAATATTAAAGTCATAATGTGAAATGAATTGGGATTTAAAAATTTAGAAGTATGTAGTAGCACATTTCATTTGTTCCTATTTTGTCTTTTTGTGAGTGATAGTGTTTCATTTAGGGTCCTTGTCAGAAAATAAAATTCACCCCATAGGGGTGAATGAAGAGATTTTAAGGAAAGAATTCCTTATCAAGACAGAGAAAAACAGAATGATCCTACAGGAATGAGGGCTGTGGAGAATAATTGACAAATGGAGGATAATTAACTCAAATACTTATACTGAGGATTGGATAATTAATTTTTGAAACATTATCTCTCTCTGTATCCATAATCATGCCAGTCTATGTAATTTTCTTCCAATAGAGAATATATGGTTCAATTGGAGAATACATTTGGAATTATAAAAGCATCTTTATCTACAGTTTGATCCTGCAGAATTTAGTTTCGCCATGAAAGACTTTAACACCAAATATAATGTTTTGTGGTCTTTGAAAGGAGAAACTACAAATACTGTGAACACACCATAAACATTTGAATATCAGTTAGATCTGACAACAGTTATTCCTAGTGGCATATTATTTTCCATGATTGCCTGCCATTTCATGATTTGCTGCATGAAAAAAAAAACTTTGTGCTATGACCACTCTAATCTTGTCACTGCTAGGAAGTCTCAACAAATCCTTAGTATATAATGCTATTTTTATATTGTCCACTGCTTTCTGTCAGTGATGGAAAACTTCTGAGTTCCTGAGTTCGTTCTAGTCACTGATCAGTGGCAGCTCTCAATAGACAAAAGCCAGTTCTGTCAACAAAAGGTGTTGACTTGGGAGAGGAAAACTCTTTGCTACGACCATGGGGTGACACCTGGAACAAAATCACCTTCAAGGTCATGGTTTTGTGTTTTGCTTTCAATATGTGAGAGCTTATAAAAGCCTAAAAAGTGTTCTAACAGTCTGAGATAAAATATATAGCAAGAGTATTTAGCAGAGAGTTAAAAAAAGTAGCTACTAGATATGTTTGTGAGTGGGATTATAGTATTAATTCTCAAATGAAATGTTTCCTATGAATCAAGAAATCTCCATAATAATTCTCATCTTGAGGGAGGTGACGTCATTTTTATCCTTTTGTTGTTACTGTTTTTATTGTTAATTTTGCCCATAAAGAAATATCCTAGTTTTCTAGCTAGGTAAGTGTACTTTAGTGAAATGCATTCAATGTTTTTCCTACATTTTCCTTTTAATTATTTTTACTTTCGACCTAAAATTTATATTGTTCTGTCAGTCAAGTTGCTTTGTTTAATTGTCTATTTTATTTGATATGCATTCAGCAATCAAAGTCTGAATGAAAATATTCTCTAAAATGAACTCTCTGCTGTTCCACACCTTTGAGAATGTAGTTTTTAGCACTTAATCAGCTTTATAGGCTAAACTATTCTTCATGATTTACTGCATAGAAAAAGGGGTATCCTGCCTCATCAGTGGGGGTAGAATATACCTTTGGATTCTAAGGTGCTATTTATATAATCTGAAATACACCTCTCAACCACTGTTTCAGCTGTCAAATGCCAAACATAAAGATGTTAGCAAATTTTGTGTTTTTTGTGGATATGATTATTATGTGATTATAAATATTATTGTAACTATAAAATCAGTATATATTCAAATGCAATAAAATCCCATTTAACATTCTAAATATATTATGATAATCACTAATTTAAAAATCTGAGAAAGATTTTAACTAAATAACTAGCTTATGTTAAGTTGTTCTCTTCCCAGGATACAGAGGACATATAGGGCATTATAACCTTAGTTGAGATGCTTTTACCTATACATCAATGAGCCTGCTCAACATGCACATGAGAGCTCAGTAATTGGAGAATGAGAAGTCTGCAAGTCCTGGATAATGGAATAAATGAGTGGAATGATCTGAGGCAAACAGAACTAGTCTAGGGAAGCCTGTGAAGCAGCCAACACTAGCATGGAGGTTATAGCAGATGTGTGTGTGTGTATATATATATATATATATATGTCTTATATATTAGATATAAGAATTAGACATAGAAATGAAAAGTGTTACCAGTAAGGAAAGGTAAATTTGGGGTAACTTGAAAAAGATACCAGGGAAAAGAAGGAAGTATTATTGACTGCCTTCTCTTCATTAAGCTCTGGATACACCCAGTTTTATGCAAATCACACAATAATCAGCAAGTTTGGTTTTTGTAAATAACTTCCTTAAGTTATGAATAATTAATATCAATCTTTAAGTTGTTATTTGGTTATTGTCAATAACTGCCTTAGGTTTTTTTTTTTTTTTTTAACATCTTTATTGGGGTATAATTACTTTACAATGGTGTGTTAGTTTCTGCTTTATAACAAAGTGAATCAGTTATACATATACATATGTTCCCATATCTCTTCCCTCTTGCGTCTCCCTCCCTCCCACCCTCCCTATCCCACCCCTCCAGGCTGTCACAGAGCACCGAGCCAATATCCCTGTGCCATGCGGCTGCTTCCCACTAGCTATCTACCTTACTACGTTTGTTAGTGTGTATATGTCCATGACTCTCTCTCGCCCCGTCACAGCTCACCCTTCCCCCTCCCCATAACCTCAAGTCCGTTCTCTAGGAGGTCTGCGTCTTTATTCCTGCCTTACCCCTAGGTTCTTCATGACATTTTTTTTTTCTTAAATTCCATATATATGTGTTAGCATACTGTATTTGTCTTTTTCTTTCTGACTTACTTCACTGTGTATGACAGACTCTAGGTCTATCCACCTCATTACAAATAGCTCAATTTCGTTTCTTTTTATGGCTGAGTAATATTCCATTGTATATATGTGCCACATCTTCTTTATCCATTCATCCGATGATGGGCACTTAGGTTGTTTCCATCTCCGGGCTATTGTAAATAGAGCTGCGATGAACATTTTGGTACATGACTCTTTTTGAATTTCGGTTTTCTCAGGGTATATGCCCAGTAGTGGGATTGCTGGGTCATATGGTAGTTCTATTTGTAGTTTTTTAAGGAACCTCCATACTGTTCTCCATAGTGGCTGAACCAATTCACATTCCCACCAGCAGTGCAAGAGGGTTCCCTTTTCTCCACACCCTCTCCAGCATTTATTGTTTCTAGATTTATTGATGATGGCCATTCTGACTGGTGTGAGATGATATCTCATTGTAGTTTTGATTTGCATTTCTCTAATGATTAATGATGTTGAGCATTCTTTCATGTGTTTGTTGGCAGTCTGTATATCTTCTTTGGAGAAATGTCTATTTAGGTCTTCTGCCCATTTTTGGATTGGGTTGTTTGTTTTTTTGTTGTTGAGCTGCATGAGCTGCTTGTAAATTTTGGAGATTAATCCTTTGTCAGTTGCTTCATTTGCAAATATTTTCTCCCATTCTGAGGGTTGTCTTTTGGTCTTGTTTATGGTTTCCTTTGCTGTGCAAAAGCTTTGAAGTTTCATTAGGTCCCATTTGTTTATTTTTGTTTTTATTTCCATTACTCTAGGGGGTGGGTCAGAAAGAATCTTGCTGTGATTTATGTCATAGAGTGTTCTGCCTATGTTTTCCTCTAATAGTTTGATAGTTTCTGGCCTTATATTTAGGTCTTTAATCCATTTTGAGCTTATTTTTGTGTATGGTGTTAGGGAGTGTTCTAATTTCATTCTTTTACATGTACCTGTCCAGTTTTCCCAGCACCATTTATTGAAGAGGCTGTCCTTTTTCCACTGTACATTCCTGCCACCTTTATCAAAGATAAGGTGTCCATATGTGCGTCGGTTTATCTCTGGGCTTTCTATCCTGTTCCATTGATCTATCTTTCTGTTTTTGTGCCAGTACCATACTGTCTTGATAACTGTAGCTTTGTAGTATAGTCTGAAGTCAGGGAGCCTGATTCCTCCAGTTCCTTTTTTTGTTCTCAAGATTGCTTTGGCTATTCGGGGTCTTTTGTGTTTCCATACAAATTGCGAAATTTTTTGTTCTAGTTCTGTGAAAAATGCCAGTGGTAGTTTGATAGGGATTGCATTGAATCTATAGATTGCTTTGGGTAGTAGAGTCATTTTCACAATGTTGATTCTTCCAATCCAAGAACATGGTATATGTCTCCATCTATTTGTATCATCTTTAATTTCTTTCATCAGTGTCTTATAGTTTTCTGCATACAGGTCTTTTGTCTCCTTAGGTAGGTTTATTCCTAGATATTTTATTCTTTTTGTTGCAATGGTAAATGGGAGTGTTTTCTTGATTTCACTTTCAGATATTTCATCATTAGTATATAGGAATGCCAGAGATTTCTGTGCATTAATTTTGTATCCTGCTACTTTACCAAATTCATTGATTAGCTCTAGTAGTTTTCTGGTAGCATCTTTAGGATTCTCTATGTATAGGATCATGTCATCTGCAAACAGTGACAGCTTTACTTCTTCTTTTCCGATTTGGATTACTTTTATTTCCTTCTCTTCTCTGATTGCTGTGGCTAAAACTTCCAAAACTATGTTGAATAAGAGTGGTGAGAGTGGGCACCCTTGTCTTGTTCCTGATCTTAGTGGAAATGCTTTCAGTTTTTCACCATTGAGGATGATGTTTGCTGTGGGCTTGTCATATACGGCCTTTATTATGTTGAGGAAAGTTCCCTCTATGCCTACTTTCTGCAGGGTTTTTATCATAAATGGGTGTTGAATTTTGTCAAAAGCTTTCTCTGCATCTATTGAGATGATCATATGGTTTTTCTCCTTCAGTTTGTTAATATGGTTTATCACATTGATAGATTTGCGTATATTGAAGAATCCTTGCATTCCTGGAATAAACCCCACTTGATCATGGTGTATGATCCTTTTAATGTGCTGTTGGATTCTGTTTGCTAGTATTTTGTTGAGGATTTTTGCATCTATGTTCATCAGTGATATTGGCCTGTAGTTTTCTTTCTTTGTGACATCCTTGTCTGGTTTTGGTATCAAGGTGATGGTGGCCTCGTAGAAGGAGTTAGGGAGTGGTCCTCCCTCTGCTATATTTTGGAAGAGTTTGAGAAGGATAGGTGTTAGCTCTTCTCTAAATGTTTGATAGAATTCGCCTGTGAAGCCGTCTGGTCCTGGGCTTTTCTTTGTTGGAAGATTTTTAATGACAGTTTCAATTTCAGTGCTTGTGATTGGTCTGTTCATATTTTCTATTTCTTCCTGATTCAGTCTTGGCAGGTTGTGCATTTCTAAGAATTTGTCCATTTCTTCCAGATTGTCCATTTTATTGGCATAGAGTTGCTTGTAGTAATCTCTCATGATCTCTTTTATTTCTGCAGTGTCAGTTGTTACCTCTCCTTTTTCATTTCTAATTCTATTGATTTGAGTCTTCTCCCTTTTTTTCTTGACAAGTCTGGCTAGTGGTTTATCTATTTTGTTTATCTTCTCAAAGAACCAGCTTTTAGTTTTATTGATCTTTGCTATTGTTTCCTTCATTTCTTTTTCATTTATTTCTGATCTGATTTTTATGATTTCTTTCCTTCTGCTAGCTTTGGGGTTTTTTTGTTCTTCTTTCTCTAATTGCTTGAGGTGCAAGGTTAGGTTGTTTATTCTAGATGTTTCCTGCTTCTTAAGGTGGGCTTGTATTGCTATAAACTTCCCCCTTAGAACTGCTTTTGCTGCATCCCACAGGTTTTGGGTCGTTGTGTCTCCATTGTCATTTGTTTCTAGGTATTTTTTGATTTCCTCTTTGATTTCTTCAGTGATCACTTCATTATTAAGTAGTGTATTGTTTAGCCTCCATGTGTTTGTATTTTTTACAGATCTTTTCCTGTAATTGATATCTAGTCTCATGGCGTTGTGGTCAGAAAAGATACTTGATACAATTTCAATTTTCTTAAATTTGCCAAGGCTTGATTTGTGACCCAAGATATGATCTATCCTGGAGAATGTTCCGTGAGCACTTGAGAAAAATGTGTATTCTGTTGTTTTTGGATGGAGTGTCCTATAAATATCAATTAAGTCCATCTTGTTTAATGTATCATTTAAAGCTTGTGTCTCCTTATTTATTTTCATTTTGGATGATCTGTCCATGGGTGAAAGTGGGGTGTTTAAGTCCCCTACTATGAATGTGTTACTGTCAATTTCCCCTTTTATGGCTGTTAGTATTTGCCTTATGTATTGAGGTGCTCCTATGTTGGGTGCATAAATATTTACAATTGTTATATCTTCTTCTTGGATCGATCCCTTGATCATTATGTAGTGTCCTTCTTTGTCTCTTTTAATAGTCCTTATTTTAAAGTCTATTTTGTCTGATATGAGAATTGCTACTCCAGCTTTCTTTTGGTTTCCATTTGCATGGAATATCTTTTTCCATCCCCTTACTTTTAGTCTGTATGTGTCTCTAGGTCTGAAGTGGGTCTCTTGTAGACAACATATGTAAGGGTCTTGTTTTTGTATCCATTCAGCTAATCTGTGTCTTTTGGTGGGAGCATTTAGTCCATTTACATTTAAGGTAATTATCGATATGTATGTTCCTATTCCCATTTTCTATATTGTTTTGGGTTCGTTATTATAGGTCTTTTCCTTCTCTTGTGTTTCTTGCCTAGAGAAGATCCTTTAGCATTTGTTGTAAAGCTGGTTTGGTGGTGCTGAACTCTCTCAGCTTTTGCTTGTCTGTAAAGGTTTTAATTTCTCCATCAAATCTGAATGAGATCCTTGCTGGGTAGAGTAGTCTTGGTTGCAGGTTTTTCTCCTTCATCACTTTCAGTATGTCCTGCCACTCCCTTCTGGCTTGTAGGGTTTCTGCTGAAAGATCAGCTGTTAACCTTATGGGGATTCCCTTATGTGTTATTTGTTGTTTTTCCCTTGCTGCTTTTAATATGCTTTCTTTGTATTTAATTTTTGACAGTTTGATTAATATGTGTCTTGGCGTATTTCTCCTTGTATTTATCCTGTATGGGACTCTCTGTGCTTCCTGGACTTGATTAACTATTTCCTTTCCCATATTAGGGAAGTTTTCAACTATAATCTCTTCAAATATTTTCTCAGTCCCTTTCTTTTTCTCTTCTTCTTCTGGAACCCCTATAATTCGAATGTTGGTGCGTTTAATGTTGTCCCAGAGGTCTCTGAGACTGTCCTCAGTTCTTTTCATTCTTTTTTCTTTATTCTGCTCTGCAGTAGTTATTTCCACTATTTTATCTTCCAGGTCACTTATCCGTTCTTCTGCCTCAGTTATTCTGCTATTGATCCCATCTAGAGTATTTTTAATTTCATTTATTGTGTTGTTCATCGTTGCTTGTTTCATCTTTAGTTCTTCTAGGTCCTTGTTAACTGATTCTTGCATTTTGTCCATTCTATTGTCCATTCTATCTCCGAGATTTCGGATCAACCTTACTATCATTATTCTGAATTCTTTTTCAGGTAGACTGCCTATTTCCTCTTCATTTGTTAGGTCTGGTGCATTTTTATCTTGCTCCTTTATCTGCTGTGTGTTTTTCTGTTTTCTCATTTTGCTTATCTTACTGTGTTTGGGGTCTCCTTTTTGCAGGCTGCAGGTTCGTAGTTCCTCCTGTTTTTGATGTCTGTCTCCAGTGGCTAAGGTTGGTTCAGTGGGTTGTGTAGGCTTCCTGGTGGAGGGGACTAGTGCCTGTGTTGTGGTGGAAGAGGCTGGATCTTGTCTCTCTAGTGGGCAGGTTCACGTCTGGTGGTGTGTTTTGGGGTGTCTGTGGCCTTATTATGCCTTAGGTTTTCAGCACTAGGAAGTGGTTGGGCTGGGCTCTGTCAGACCAGGAAGGTCTGCTCTCTTGTCACATCCTCCAACAAAAGGATGCATAATAGTTGGGGACAACAAAAGGGGCCAGTGTGTTGACAGATTTGCCTGGTTACAGGTAGAATGTATTGGTCTGTTTATTGGGAGAGAAGGCAGTTGGAGAAGATTAAGTGAGATGGAAATATGTGAGGGTTCAAAGAAGGATGGTAAGGAAAAATTAGTGACTTCTGAAAACACAGGATCAGCTATGTGAAATAGAGTGTAGTAGCTAGTCCCCATATTATGTTAATGTTTAGTTATGCATAAGGTTATTTGTACAAAGCCTCCAGTTGCCAATCAGACATATGTGACATCAGTGGGATCACACCTTTTGACCTCCCTACTTTTCCAACCTAATCAAAGGCACTAGTAGTGACCTCAGGGCAGTAGATAAAAGTGACTGAACAAGGGGATCATGATTGTTCTCCCTCCAGTTCAAATCACATTTAGCCAAGATCTGCTGGGCTGCTTCTGGCTGTATTTACAAGTTAAAGACAATAACTTCCCTAAAGCTGTGTATTTAATTAAGTGGGTCTGAATGTCTCCCAAGACAAGGAGTTGAAGTATGTAGAACACACACATTCCAACTCAAAGTCCAAGTGAGTTATTTCCTAGAGCTCAGTTGCAAAATATAATTATAAAATGCCTCAAATTTAGCTGATAGATTTTCCATTGATGTTTAGAAGCACAAAAATGCATTATTTGTATAGCTTCATTCATTTCATACTTTTTAATAGATGGTAAATAAATTGCACCTTTTTGTTAAATGGTAAGAAGTTAAAAATAAAAAGCTGAAGAAAAAATGGCCATTATATTCAGAATTATTCCTCACTATTGCAAGTCAGACACAAACTATCCAACTTGTGTATGAAGAGCATGCATTCAATTCAATTCAATAAATATAACACTACTAATTGAAACGAGGGAGTCAGCTATATGGTAAATACGTAACAACGTAGAAATTGGCAATTACCATGTGATTGGTAGCACACAAATTGAATGCAGGTTAGGAAGGGCTCAGGAGATTTAAGGCAGAAATGAGTCTCCACATTACCTTATTGACAATCCTAGTGATGACTAAAACAAAGGAACCCATAAAACTTACAAGAAGGGATGTGATTTGGTTATGGAGAATAACCAGTTCCAAAGCAGAATGTTGTCACATCTGAATCACATAGCCCTTCCTAATGCCCATTAAATTCTTCATAAACGCTCTTCTCCCCACCCCACCCCACAAAAGACTAAGACAGAGTTTACTCAAAATTTCTATGATGCAGTTTGATGTATGTGTGTGTGTCTATGAATATGTCTCTTAGTCCCTCATGCAATTTAAAAGACCTGCATCCCTAAATTATGGCTTTATTTCTCTATTTTCTTCACTATTGATTTTCTTGGAAAAGCAAACTTGCTAGTCCATACTCACTACCTCCATTTTTTCCCCGTTTCCATTTTAATTCCATTTCTATCACTCTGAAACTCTTTCTGCTTAAACCGTCTAGTCATCTCCAATCCCCAAACTTGGTGGCCCTTCTGCAGTTTCCCACCTACTTAGCCTTGATGCTTCTCTCTCTACATCATTTGTTCTTACAGTTCTTTCCTCTTTGACTTCCTTCATACCGCTGTCCTAAACGCTGACTGTTCTGGCAGTTCCTTAGCCATCTCTTCCATACGTTCTCCCATTGCTCACCTCTTGAATATTGAAAACATGAAGGGCTCTATTTTCAGTCTTCCCATTTGGTGATCCCTTGTTTCTCTTGACGTTAATTGTAACAGATATACCCTGACTTAGGTTACATCTCTAATGTTCAATGTTCATCTGTGTTTAATTCATTCAACAAATTTGACAATATTTATTGACTCTTATGTGCTAGGCACTGTTTCCATTGAAGTGATACAATTATGATCCTGTCCCCACACAAAAAGGACATAGTATTCTCAGAGAACATAGGGTCTACTCAGGTGAATAGACATTAATGAGAGAACCACACAGGTAAATATAAAATTATGCTTGTGGCAACTGCCACAGAGGAGAGGCATATGGTCCTATAAACACTTAAAACTTTATCAGAGAGATCAGCAAATGCTTCCCTGAGGAAGCCTTCAGTTCTTCGGATAAAGACTCAAGGATCACTCCATCACCCAAATGTTACTTTCTTTCCAGGTGACCTGTGCCTTATTGGGGGGTGTAGTTTCCATGTCCTGATGGCTGACGTGCTCAGGAGTATCACCTCTAGATGGGTGAGATTTCAATATTTCCATCTTTAATATAGGATCCCTATACTATATCCCTAGTCTAGGACATGAAGATGCATCAGATAATATGCTACATTGTATTATTGTTTAGCACCCTCAATATAAGAGTCAGGCCATACACACATATCAGATATAGATGGAAATATATTATTGTACTTTTTTCTTTAGATATAATTACATATCACTGAAAATATACTGTATAGTGACTAAAATGTACTATCTTTGCCACTCATATCATGAATGGTTCCTTATGTTTTGTTTTCAAATCTATTCCAATACCTTTTTTATTACTCATTGAAACTCTGATCAAAATATCTACCTAATTGTAATAGATTGCTGATTTGCTGCTTTAACTGGTAAACAAAAGGTATGGGGGCTTTTGATCACAAAGGAGATTTAGTGTTCAGATTCCAAAATTTATAGCTATTTTACCAAATAAATAAATGATCATAATTATGACAAAAAATATTTCTTTGTAATAGGGGACTTTGGATACATCTTGTGAACTTAACTAAAGATCTTGAAGAAAGATGAGAAAGAGTGAGGAAGAATTTCTTTTTCATAAAACTGTCAATGAAAAATTACCATTAATGTGTTAACTTGGCTGATGTGATTTGAAGGATAGTGCCTTTTTGTGACAAAAAATACATACTCACTTAAAAAATATGTGTGACTATTTATGTTTCCAGTAAAAAAAAATATATATCTTATGAGCATTTCAGGTCCTAGGTAATTTTATATCAAGAATTAATATTCAAAGCCACAAGAATTTACTGCATTCCTACTATATACAATATGGGAAGCCATGATATCCCAAGCACATTTTTTGGGAAAGAGCCTTATTTGTTTCCAATTTATTCAAGGAAAAATTAATCAAGAGAAGGAAAATTATCTTTATTATCTTAGATACTCTATATAACTACCTTTTTTAAAAATAGTCTATCATTTGCATTTCAATCAATGGACAAGCAACATTGAGTACCCACTTCACGTTCAATTCTGGGCTATGCATGAGATTACAAAACACATGATTACAAAATATGAGAACACAAAACTTCTCAAATCCTCGACCTTGAGAAGTTTTCCATCTGGTTGGTAAGATAAGGATCGGGCTTAAGACACAATTAAAGAAACACACATCGATTATTGATGCAAGGTCTCCCCTCTTATGCTCAGCCATTCATACTTTAACATTCTTTATTTTCCTCTTTTGACTATTGACTCTAGTCCAGGGCAGAAAGTGTCTATTTTGAGCAATGAAAATATAGGACTTTAGTTTGAAAGAATGTGGACAAAAAACAATTCAAGTATAAAAATCCATATAGAGCCAAGAGATTCCTATAGGGAAAAATAATGTTTTTCCTGCCAAATTTTGAATGTATTCTCTACGGTAAGCTGGACTTTGGTATCTAGAAAAAGTTTTGCTTATTTGAGTTTTAAAACTCTTCTTTTGTCCATGTTTACCTGTAGGCATCTACAATTGCAGAAAACTTTCTTTAGAATTGTGATTAACTCTTGGCATCACGTAGTATGCTTTGCTACAATATTTAATTAGAAAAAATGAAGGATAACATGATAAAACATAAGAGTAAGACAAATTTTTTAACTTACAATTTAATATATACTAAGATGGCAAACCATTTTATTTAGATCCACTGTCTTAATGCTTTCAAAGAATACTTTAATATAAGTTCAGGGAATTATTTAATTCACATTAATATATTCTCTGAAAAAATAAATAGTCATCATTTATAAAATAAATTATAAAAATTACACCAAGGGCTTCCCTGGTGGCGCAGTGGTTGGGAGTCCGCCTGCCGATGTGGGGCACGCAGGTTCGTGCCCCGGTCCGGGAGGATCCCACATGCTGCGGAGCGGCTGGGCCCGTGAGCCATGGCCGCTGAGCCTGCGCGTCCGGAGCCTGTGCTCCGCAACGGGAGAGGCCGCAGCAGTGAGAGGCCCGCGTCCCGCAAAAAAAAAAAAAAAAATTACACCAAAGTATATATTGAGAAGAAGAGATTTGAGAATTATGTTATAAATGGAAACTAAGGCTGTAACTTTTGTTTCTTAGGTTTTGCTAGCCTAAGTTACCACCTAATAGACAGCAGGTATTTCCACTAAATTTAAATTGGCTAAGTGAAAGGACAATCAGAAAAAAATCTTTGCAACTTTCAAATTTCAAATATATTTCTACTGTCTTCATTCTGAAGATTTATTTGAAAAGTACTGTGTTTCTAAAGGAGTTAGTCAACTACGTTTATGATATGGAAATAACCTAATTATGATTAGCAAACATTTTCATCTTTTTAAGCAAATCATCCCATTATTAAAACTAACCTGTATCAAAATAATTTATTATTTAGAGGTTTTATTTTTTAAAATACAAATTTTTAATGGCTCACTGATATTCATATGTATTAATATTTATAAATGAATACAACCAAATAACTTTAAAAAGTCTAATGTAATGGCATTTCAAATCAACATAGGACAAGGTAGGATACTTAAAGGCCCATTTTAAACATTATTAATAATTCGGTGCCACCAGTCTGTATGAGAACTTACTAAGAATATTCAGTTGGCTAACTTCATCTCAGTAATCATAAGATAGATGAATAAGACACAGTCCTTGCCCTTGAGATGATAGCAGTCTAAAAGTTATGATCAGCAAATTTTTTTACATCATCTTTATTTGGATATAATTTACATACCCAATCTGTACATACATAATTTAGATATAATTTACATATACTATTATGTGTAGTTTGATGAGTTTGACAAATATATATATTACTTTTGTAACCATTACCCCATATAAGATATATAATATTACCTTCGCCCTAGAAATTTCCCTTGTGATCCTTTATAGTCACCTCTGGCTCCAAACAATGACTGTTCCAATTTTTTTCCCCACCATAAACTAGTTTTGTCTATTCCAGAAATGTTATATGAATGAACACATATAATGACTAGGAAATATTTCTCCATAAGTCTTTCATGATTCTGCATGTCTCTTGTGAGCAGAGGTACTGACTGTTTTTTCCAAAGGTGTTTGTATAGTGAACAACCTTGGAAGCTAGAGATAATGTCTTCTTCTGAGAAAAGAGCAAGTTTGTTATTGTTCAGTGCATTAGAGATAATGTGTCCGTTTGGGGTAAAGTCAGGCAGACTTACTGCCCATTATAATGGATTCAGGCTCCCGAAGCTCCCAGGTTCCTCTCCTGTAACATAACCCACTGTTTGGGCAGGTGTGGCACTCTAGCTAATCCTATTGCTGTGAGTAACAAAGTCCTTTGTCTGTGACCCAGGAGTCTTGTGTCTTCTGCCTGCATGAATGAAACTTACAAGCTTACACACTGAATAAAATCTCAGATCCTTCACAGTTCTTGGCACCAGTATGTATTCTTTTGTGTCTGGTTTCTTTAGCTTAAAGCTTTTGAGAATTATCCATGTTGTTTTACAAATTAATAATTAGTTCCTTTTCATTGCTGAGTTGTACTAATTGCATGATTATATCAAATTGGTTTATCTGTTCATTTGTTGATGCACATTTGAGTTGGTAGCAGTCTAGAAGTCAAGATCTGCACATTTTCTAAGTAGTAGTTTTTATACCATGTAATCCAATAGAGATATTTATAGAATGCTGTTAGAATACAGAAGAAGCAGTGATTAATCATGCAAAAGAAAACCTCACAGATGGGTTCACATTTGAGCTGGACCTTGAAGAATGAGTCTAATCTTCTTGAGAGTATAGAAGCCTGGCCTGTTGACCTATTAGAAAAAAAAAAAAGTTCTACTCAAGTTTCTTTATGTGCATGCATTTTATATATGTATATCTGTGCGTAAGAATTTTCTCTTTTATTTCCAAAAGTTGTATGCTTCAGTTCATCAGCATGATCAATCACTACAAAGTTTTGAGGGGTTAGTGGGGTGCTGTCCACCCTCCCCCATACTTAATAAATTAACAATAATTTAACTAATATGGGTTATTTATGTTTTCCCAATCTTATGCAGAGAATAAGTAAGAGCATATTTAGGAAGTGTTGCTCTTTTTATTGGTTTAGAACCTACAATCTCAGTAAGTATCCTTGTTTGGCAACTATAGCTTCAAAGCAAGTCTTCTGAATCTCTGGTCTTTTATACAAGCAGAAAGCTGTCCTGCAGCCTCTCCAATGTAGAAATCCCCTAAGCAGCTACTGCCCGGCCCATGCTCCAGTTTCCATCCTCTCAGCGCTCTTGTCACAGACAAGTCCTGATTCAGAGAACTTTGTTGGTGACAGAAGATGTAGTTCTATACATTTTGACTAATCATAATTCTTGGATCTTTGTGTTTATTCTTTGAATAAAATGGTCTCCCTTAGAAAAATTTGTTCTGAGCTAACTGTGTATCTCATATTAAGAAGCCCCTTGAAGAAATAAAATTCTTATAAATAAGTTTTATAATTAAATAGATAAGAGTAGCATATGTGAAATAACTAATAGCTAATTATGTTACTGACAGAGGTATATAGATAGTGGTTGAGTGTAAAATTTGGAACCAAACTGCTGGTTTGAATTCTGACTCTACAATTTACTACCTTTGTGATCTTGCATGAGTTACTTGACTGCTTTAGACCTTCTGTAAAATGAGGATTATTATAATAGTATCTATTTCACAAGGTTATTGTGAGGATTATATAAAAAGTATAATGCACTAATGACATTGCCTGGTGCGTGTTAAGTAATATGCACATTTGCTGTTGATGATAGTGATAATGATGATTACGATGATGAAGAAGAATGATTATTTTAGTTGTAGTAAGTTCCATGAAGGAAGAGGTAAGAATAAGCACTGTGTGTTTGTGTTAAATTGAGACACAGATTTGGACGACTGCTTCATAGGTGCTTATTGGGGGAGTAATGAACAATAAATTGGAAAGGTAAACTCGGTTAGATTATGACACTTTGAAAATGAGGCTAAATTTAAACATAATGTGCTATACAGTTGGAAGCTTTTGAAGGTTCTGGACTGTATAAAATACATGTTTAAGAATGATCAGTCTTGCAGTAGCACTAAGAGAGGGGCCCTTAGAAATATCAAAGAATGAAATCATCATATAGGTGTGAGGCAAAGGGGTGGTGGTGAGAGTAGAACAAAGCTAGTTACGATAGAGAGAATGGGGAGGGAAGATAGGAAAAAAGAATAGTTTAGCTCTGGGAGCAGGAAGAATACTATCATTAACTGTTGGTTTAGCTGGGCAGCAGAAAAATGATGATTGAATCTGGATTATTTAGCGATCTGTTAATGATAAAAATCCTGGTAACTGACCTTTATAGTATTACAAGATTCTGAATGGCAAAGCAAGACTGAATTGTGTTTATTATAGTTTTGATGACAATTATGATTATTTTTCTAATTAATTGGAAATTGGCCATCTGTTCATGTTATAAAAGACATTACTAGACTTCATATTTAATTAACCCGAGTGTTACATTTCACAACCATGTTGGAAAGAAGACTTTTTCTGCAACCATTAAAACATGTTTTATTTTTTCACTCTAAGATTGTAATTGAAGTTGTGCTAATACTTGAATTTTTATAAGTGACCCTTTATGTAATATCTCCATTTTATGTTTAAATTCTTAGACTTCTAAAGCAGCTCTATGAAAAATAAATACTGTTAGAATATTTCCTTAATAGTCTGTTAATTTTGTCTTATACATTTTTTATAACAATATTAAGCTATGATGTAATAAATATTTAAGTGCTCACTCTTTGTTCTGTCATTACAGTGTTTGTCCCTTCAGTTTTGGGGAATGCTAGTAAGTATACAGTGTGGTCTGTGTAAGGTGAGGTTGTAAGTATGAAGCAGTGTAGTTTGGTGGGAAAAAAAGGAAAAAAGAACTTCTTTTAAAAAAGCATCTTCTTAAAAAAATACCTGCTCAGATATTTGCTAGGTTTATGGCTTCAGCAAGTCACCTTAGCCATTTGGTTCCTACATATAACAGGGACATCAGTCCTGCTTTTTAAGGGTTCTGTCAGGAATTATATGGATTATAAGGAATGTATGGAATTCAGATTATATGAAATTTATGAGGAGCCTTATATATAAATACTGGTGATTATTATTATTTTTTGCAAGGTAATATGTCAGACATGTTAAAACATTATGGGTTCTAATTCTTACTGTTGTCACTCCTGGCTTTTCTCTCTCTCAGATAATTCCATTGCCATTTAAAAGTATACTTGCTTAAGTCTTTCAGCTTTGTTTTTTCACCCAACCTAGATCTCATGAGAGGTGAATTTGGGATTAGCATGAGTAATTTTCCAGCGTCTAGGGAGACCTTACTGAGCCAAGCAGGTGACTACAGATATTGGCACCCGCAGTGAGAGAACAGGTGTTAGTCAAGCTGTAATAAAATTTTTAGGACTTATACAACTTTGTACTTTTCCAACTGAAATGACACAGTGCTCCATAGTTTCTTTTTTTAAGGCAAAAAGGAACTTGTCCTTTTCACTGCTAATTTTCTCATAAAGTACCAAGCACACGAGCCTCATTCTTTTTTCCCTGGGTTAAGAGTGTCAAGTGTGCTACAGCACGGTGGGGCTTTATTTGCTGCCCTCTGCAAAGAACAGACAACCAGCAGTTTCTGAGCTTTTCACTTGACTGCTTTCAAGCTGCTGAAGGGGAAAGAGCAACAAGTCAATGTGGCAAAAGGTTCACATGGAAGGGTCTGTCCAGTATTAGAATTTTAAAAGTAAAAACTCAAAATGAAATATATGTGCATAAATATCAAGGTGGTAAGAATATATTAGTGATAGATCTGGAAAATGAGCCTTCTCATGTATATATATATATATATATATATATATATATATATATATATATATATACACACACACACACACACACACACACACACACACACACGTATACATATTTGAAGAACAGAATTTGCTTCTCCTTTGTGTGTGTATATGTATATATACACATAAAACAAATATATATTTATTCTTATGACATAAATAGTTTTATGACTCAGATCACTTTTACTCATGGTCTTATTAAAATGTGTATGCTATTCTATGCTAGAGTTTATTTCTGTGTAATATTTGAGAGGAAATGTAGAATTGTGAGTAAGACACAGTCTCTGCATCCACACTGCCTAGGTTTGAATGCATGGTTGTTTTTAAAGAGCCACTTATTAGAGGTAGGACTGTAAGTACCTTTTGGTACCTTAGTTTCCCTATCTGTAAAGTGGAAATAATAATCATACTTACTTCATAGAATTGTTTTGAGGATTAAATGAGTATATATACACACATAAGCACATATACACAAATACATATGTACACATATATATTGCTTAGAATAATGAGTAAACGCTATATATCAATATTCTTTATTAAACAAGTAAAATCATATTTCTATATAAAATATCATACAGATTTTCAGTGGTAGTTGTTTTTATAGTCTTCTAAATTAAGGCATGACATTTTCAAAAAATAAAATGATAAGATGCTAAAATGGCATAACAATTCAATAAAGAGGGCCGGGAATAGAACAAGACTTCTACTCTATTTACTGTCCTTTTTCCTTTAGAAGTCTTAGCTGTAACTGAACTAGAAAAATTTTCCTACTAATCATGTTACCTCTAGAGGTACAATGCTGTTAAAAGACCATCTCTAAGAATCACAACATTGTAGAATTAACAGAAATCTTAGATATCAAATAGTTCATTCAACCTCTTTATTTTGTGGCTCAGAGGATTGAGACCAAGAGAATCAAAGGCTTTTCTTAAGGTCAGGTAGCTATTTAATTCCAAAACCATGTTTACTAACTTTTAGTGTTGTACCTTTTCTTTTCTTTTAATTTTTATTGGAGTAGAGTTGATTTACAATGTTGTGTTAGTTTCAGGTATACAGCAAAGTGAATCAGTTATACATATACATATATCCACTTTTTTTTTTTTTTAGATTCTTTTCCCATATAGTCCATTACAGAGTATTGAGTAGATTTCCCTATGCTATACGACAGGCTCTTATTAGTTATCTATTTTATATATCGTAGTGTGTATATATCAATCCCAATCTCCCAATTTATTCCTCCCCACCATCCCCTGATAACCATAAGTTTGTTTTCTACATCCATGACTCTACTTCTGTTTTGTAAATAAGTTCATTTGTACCCATTTTTTAAGTTTCCACATGTAAAGAGATATCATATGATATTTGTCTTTCTGTGTCTGACTTACTTCACTCAGTATGAGAATCTATTGGTCCATCCATGTTGCTGCAAATGGCATTATTTTGTTCTTTTTTATGGCTGAGTAATATTCCATTGTGTATATGTGGCATATCTTCTTCATCCATTCCCCTTGATGGACATTTACATGTCCTGGCTATTATAATAGTGTTGCAATGAACATTGGGGTACATGTATCTTTTTGAATTATGGTTTTGTCTGGGTATATGCCTAGGAGTGGGATTGCTGCGTCACATGATGGTTCTATTTTTGGTTTTTAAGGAAACTTCATACTGTTCTCCACAGTGGCTGTACCAATTTACATTCCCACCAACAGTGTAGGAGGGTTCCCTTTTCTCCACACCCTCGCTAGTATTTATTGTTTATAGATTTTTTGATGATGGCCATTCTGACCAGTGTGAGGTGATACCTATTGTAGTTTTGATTTGCATTTCTCTAATAATTAGTGATGTTGAACATCTCTTCATGTGCTTTTTGGCTATCTGTATGTCTTCTTTGGAGAAATGTCTATTTAGATCTTCCCCACATTTTTTGATTGGGTTATTTGTTTTTTAATATTGAACTGTATGGGCTGTTTGTATATTCTGGAGATTAATCCTTTGTCAGTTGCTTCATTTGCAAATATTTTCTCCCATTCTGAGGGTTGTCTTTTTGTTTTGTTTATGGTTTCCTTTGCTGTGCAAAAGCTTTTAAGTTTAACTAGATCTCATTTGTTCATTTTTGTTTTTAATTTTATTACTCTAGGAGGTAGATCAAAAAAAGATCCTGCTGCAATTTATATCAAAGTGTTCTGCCTATGTTTTACTCTTAGAGTTTTATAGTGTCTGACCTTACATTTAGATTTTTAATCCATTTTGAGTTTATTTTTGTGTATGGTGTTAGGGAGTGTTCTAATTTCATTCTTGTACATGTGGCTGTCCAGTTTTCCCAGCACTACTTATTGAAGAGACGGTTTTTTCTCCACTGTATATTCTTGCCTCCTTTGTCATAGATTAGGTGACCATAGGTGCATGGGTTTATCTCTGAGCTTTCAATCTTGTTCCATTGCTCTATATTTCTGTTTTTGTGCCAGTACCATTGTACTGTTTTGATTACTGTAGCTTTGTAGTATAGTCTGAAGTCTGGGAGCCTGATTCCTCCAGCTCCATTTTTCTTTCTCAAGATTGCTTTGCCTATTCAGGGTCTTTTGTATTTTCATACAAATTGTAAGATTATTTTATTCTAATCCTGTGAAAAATGCTGTTGATAATTTGATAGGGATTGCATTGAATCTGTAGAATGCTTTGGTTAGAATAGTCATTTTCACAATATTCACTCTTCCAGTCTAAGAACATGGTATATCTCTCCATCTGTTTGTGTCATCTTTGATTTCTTTCATCAGTATCTTATAGTTTTCTGAGTATAGGGTTTTTGCCCCACTGTAGTACCTTTTCAATTACAGTAACATACTTGAAACTTACTCATGGTGGCCAAATGAAAAACAAATTTTGCTTCTCATTTGAGCCAGCATACAGTGAAGCATATGTGTTGTATAACTTTTTGTTTTGATATACTTTCACATTTACAGAAAAGTTATAAGAATAGTACTAAGAACTTCTAACACCCTTAACCCAGATTCCCAATTATTTACATTCTGTTTCATTTATCATTCATTTATATATGTGTTTATATATATGTCTATTTATGATTTTTTCTGAATTGTTTGAAAATAAATTGAAGACATCTATCTCTTTTAAATACTTGAACGTGTATTTCCTAAAAACAAGTCACATAACTGCCTTGATAACATAATTATCAATGACCAAAATGAGAAAATTTAACACTGATAAAATATTATCTAATCCACAGTTTATATTTAAGTTTTATCAATTTTCCCAATAATGTCCCCTTTCTCTGTTTTGTTTTGGCTCAGAATGCAAGCCGGGGTCAAGCATTCTGTTGAGTTATCATGTCTCTTTAGTGTACTTTCATTTGGAACAGTTCCTTAACCATTTTGTCTTTTTTGACCTTGAGATTTTTGAAGAATGCAGAACAGTTATTTTGTTGAATGTACCTCAATTTTTTGTCTGTGCAATGTTTCCTCATGATTATGTTTAGGTTATGCATTTTTGGCAGGGCCAAAACAGAAGTGATAATGTGTCCTTCTCAGAGCATCCCATCAAGAGGCCCATGATGTCAATTAGTTCCAACATTGATGATGTAAACTCTGGTTGCATCGGGTCTGCCAGGTTTCTTCACAGTAAAGTTACTATTTTACCCTTTCTAAATTAGGATTAATTTTTGGAAAGGTACTTTGAGATTATGTAAATATGTCTTCCCCACCAAACATTTACCCACTAGATTTTGCATTCATTGATAATTTGTAACTTCATTATCACTTCCATATTTATTAGTTGACATTCTACTGAAAGGAAGAGCTTTCTCACATCTTCCATTTGTTTATTTGTTTGCTTGTTTGTTTATTATATCAGTAGAACTCATGTATTCTTGTTTTATTCTATGGGTATGATCTATTACTATCATTATTTATTCTTATCTTCAAATTGTCCCATATTTGTCCAGTGAAAACCACTTCAAACTAGCCTCTGTGTCCTTTCAATATTCTTCCATCTTTCTTGAGAATTTCCTTACTTTCCAGCACATGTTATTCTAGCATCATCTTGTGCTTTTCCTGGTGAGGCCCTGGAATCAATCTTTTTTTATCCAAGTAGCCATGATTCTATTTTCAAGTAAATGGTGTTTAGAAGTCAAGATCTGGATGCTAGGTGTACTCATTCATTGCTCGCTCCTGGTGTGTCATTACTTCAGGGTTCTCTCAGTGAGCAGCATTAGTAAATATATGTCTATATTTATTTCTGTATCTGTGTACCTATCTATTAAAAATCATGAGATGTTGGTTAAAGGGTATAAAGTTGCAGTTAGGCATGATGAATAAATCTAGAGATCTAAGCTACAACATGATGAATATAGTTAATAATACTTTATCAAATACTGGAAATTTGCTAAGAGAGTAGATTTCAGGTGCTCTCATCACACACAAAAAATGATAACCCTGTGAGGAGATGGTATGTTAATAGCTTGACTGTAGTCATCTTTTCACCATGTATATGTATACCAAATCATCATGGTCTACACCATAAATATATATAATTTTTATTAAAAAAATAAAAACCACGAGTTCATGATGATATCTCTAATTCTATCTCAAACACAGGATACATTCTCATCTTTCCATTTCCATGTTTGTAACTTCCTTTTCCAACAGTGAGAAACCTGGCTTCCCATTGCATTCAACATACATATTTATTTACTCAACTTGGAATACTCAGAAGGTAATTTCAGAATTGCTAATCCATTCCACAGCAAAAAGCAATCCCACTAGCTAGAATTCAATATTTTCAGTTTATTTTAGGGATAAGATTTATTAGAACAACATAATTTGTGCATAAATCTCAAATGTACAGTTCATGAGTTTAGACAGATGTCTGTACCCATATAACTCATATCCCATAAAGACATAAGGCATTTCCATCACCTTAGAAAGTTCCCTGTGCCCCTTCCCATCCCCTCCATAGCAGCCATTTTTCTGGTTTCTATCATCATAGACTGGTTGGGCCTAATCTAGAACTTCATATGAATGGAATCATGAAGTGTATATTCTGTATCTGGTTTTGTTTACTCGTTATAATGACTATGGAATTCATCTATGTTGTTATGTATATGTATAGTTTGTTTCTTGTTATTGCTAAGGAGTATTTCACCGTATGATTATGCCATAATTTGTTTATCTACTCACTTGTTGATGGACATCGAGTGTTTTCTACTTGAAGCTAATATAAATAAAACCACCATGGATATTTTCGTTCAAATATTTTTGTGACCATATGGATTCCATTTCTCTTGGTTAAACGTCTTTCATTGGAATTGGTAAAATCATAGGTAAAGATGTGTTTAATTTCATAAGAAATTGCCAAACCTTCTATCAAAGTGGTTGTACCATTTATGCTCTTACCAGCAATGTCTGAAAATTCTGGTTGTTCCATATCCTTCCTCATCAACACTTGGTGTTGTCAACTGTTTTTAACTTTAGCCATTCAAATGTTTATGTAATGTTATCTTACTGTGATTTTAATATACGTTTCTCTGATGACTAATGGTGTTGGGACTTTTCTGTGAGATTATTGGACATTTCTATATCTTCCTTTGTAAAGGCTTTATTTAATTTATTTTCATTTTCTAAACTGTTTTGGGTTTTTTTTTTTTTTTGGTCTGTTTATTAGTGAGTTGTAGAAATCCTTTATATATTATGGATGTATGTCTCTTGGCAGATATATGTTTTGTAAATATTTTCAAACAATGTCTGGCTTGCCTAGTCCTTTTTTTAAATGATGTCTTTTGATGAACAGAAGTTTTTACTTTTAATAATTTCTGAATTATAAAGTTTTATGGTTATTACTTTATATATCCTTTCTAAAAAATAACTTTTTCATCCCCGGTTGTGAATTTATTCTCCTATGTTTTCTTCAGGAAGTGTTAGCTTTTAAATTTAGGTCTAATATACATATTGAATTAATTTTTGTGTATGATGCAAGGTAGGGGAAGCCTAGATTTTCATTATTTTAAAGAAATTTTTAAAGCTTATGTGTTGTAAGCCTAGATTTTCATTATTTTAAAGAAATTTTTCCCACACATAGTTTCATTGTGTTTTTCCTGGATATTAAGAAAAACTTTTTGGGGTAGCAAGTGATTAAAACCAACTCAAGCTAGATTAAGCAAATGGGAATTTATTTGCTCACTTTGCCGGGAAGAGTAAGACATATCTCATAAGATCAAAGGAAGATACACAAAGGCCAGGACTTCAGGAGCTAGAACTAGGATGGATATTCCAGGGCTCTCTCTAGTCTTTTCTCATATCTGCTTATCTCTGCATCACTTCATTGTGCAGACCACTTTCCTCTACAGGCCAGGGGAGATGAATGCTGTCAGCCTCATTCATCACAGATGCTCATTCTTCCAGCATCACTATAGTTGTCCTAAGGAAGGACTCTACTTGGCACTGCTTCAGTCACATGCCCTCTTCCTGGGCTGGTCACTGTTGCTTGAGAACTCAGAACCTAGGTGTAATCAAGTCCAACCCCACCCTATGGCAGTGGGATGGTGCTACCATCAGAAACAACATGGAATGAGGGAGAGAGGGTTCCCAAGGATAGGCTTCTGGACATTCCAAATATTATATGTCCCACCAAATTTCCTATTTTTAAAAAATGGCTTTTTACAATGTATAAAATAAAATATTAAATTAAAAAATGGCTTTTTATATATGGGATTTATTTATCTTTCACGGAACTCTTAATTAAATATATTCAGGTGCAGTAAAGCTAGATTTCTATTCTGCTCATCTAAAACTGAAGTGTAAATTAATTAGATACTTTGAAGAACTAAAATGTATGCAAATTATATGAGAATAATGTACCTCCTAAATGATTAAAGTTTAACACATCAAAGTCCATCATAATGTGAATGATGCTGAATGAAGTGGAAGAGAAGTCAGATTTTTTCATTTTGACCTGTCCCCACTTTCCTCAAATTATAATGAAAAAATTGGATTGTCAATACCTCAATATAATAAATCATTGGGAGAGTAACCGTGGTTCAGTGATTAGGACAAAATTTATATACTTAGAGTGTCCATAATTTTCCAGAGCTTTAAAGCAAGGCTGATGATGTTTAACCCACAGGATTAATTGACAATAAAAGAAGTGGTTCTTATTGGAAATCATTACGCACCTCATGGCTTGCATTTGAAGGAGAAAACTTGAGAGTTCATTGTAGACAAATGACTGTCTCAGCCAAAGTTACCTACTTGTATAATATTTTCTTTGAAGTGTGGTTGAGTAAAAAGCTGGCCCCACAGAGAGCCTTGAAATGATAATGTGATCGACAGCATAACTGACTTTCCTGGGTTGGATTCACTAAAGAAATCTGACATCAAAAGTAGTATTTTATACAGGCTTTTGTCTAAGTATAAAAGTGTGACCATCAGGGGATAGAGATGGAGGACCTCTTTAAATGACAGGCCCAGAGGTTATTTTCCTACTATGAGAGGAGGACCCACCTGGGAAGGTTCTTCCCAACTTAGCCTGACTGTCTTCCTCAGCATTCCACTTGCTTCAGTTTTGCTCTCTTCACTCTGCCCACTGTGTACAAAAACTCCCCTTCATGGCTGCCATTGCTCCCCCATCCTCTAGGTACTATAATCCCATTAATTTTCTTTTTTCCTTGAGACAGCTTTTCAAAATGAAGTTTTACCAATGAAAAATGAACTAGGAGGGAGGGGAAAGACACACAAAAGCTTAAAAATTGAGATGTTTATAAAATCTGCTTTCTGATCCTATTTTTAAGGGTCTAGTCATAGATGGGGTTAATTAATATAGAACAAGGGACATTCAACTCCTATTTCCTTTTCCCTGCTTCAGATCCATTTGCTTTGTTCTTTGTGGCCATATGATGCAATGATAGTTGCCATCTTAGAGCTCTCAGCAAACTATTAGTTTTTTCCATTAAAAGAAGTTGACTTTCCTGCTTGCTTTGGCAGCATGTTTACTAAAATTGGAATACTACAGAGAAGATAAGCATGGCCCCTGCAAATTCGAGAAACGTTTTGTATTTTTATGTGATGTACAGCATGGTGACTATAGTTAATAATACTGTATTGCATATTTGATAGTAGCCAGGAGAGTGGATCTTGATAGTTCTCATCCCAAGAAAATAAATTTGTAACTATATATGGTGATTGATATTAAGTTGACTTCTTGTGGTGATTATATTGCAATATATACAAATATTGATTAATTATTTTGTATACCTGAAACTAATATAATGTTATGTCAATTATACCTCAATTTAAAAGAAAAAAAATAGTTGATTTTCTTTTCTTTTCTCATTTCAAATGGCAGTCTCTCTCGGGGAGCACCTGAGTTTCTATTTTCTGTTGGGGGGGGGGTATTTTCAGTTCTTGGTTTATTTACAGGATCAAAGTAACGAAGAGTCTCTCTCTCCTTTTCATATATGATTGATTTGTTGTGACTGTCTGGAGTGCTGTATTGAGAAGCCATCTGGAGGTACATCTAGGTCCCTCAGGAAGGAGAACTGTGATTAATTAGTAATGGCTGTCATGAGCTTAAGAGTAGCAGCACACTTGCCACATATCTGTCATTTCTCTCAATTCCATCAATGGTAAAACATTTGTTCTGATTTGATTTTTATTTCTACTAAGATTATCAGCCTTGGGAATTCCAGTGATTTTCTTTTTTTTTTTACTAATCCCTCAGATACTGATGTGGTGGTGGGAGAACACATCTAAATATATATTAAAATACTTTTCTCCCTGTTGAATTAAAACCTCCTTAAGAAGGAGCAGGTTCTCTCTACAAAGTCTAAGGCATTAAACATACAACAAAAACAAAGTAAATATTTAAACTTTTTTTCAAATTGTTCATCCCATTAAGTCATTTTGATTTCTTACCAAGTGAATATGGAAATACTGAAGCTTAAAATATAAAATGTAGAGTGACATTCCTGATCCATCCCAACAGGTACATCATTTTCTATTATTGTGTATTCTCTGTTGTTTTCGACAAAATTTCAAATGAATCAAGGAACAGGGTATTTAGTATTTCTTCAGCTAAATAACTGCACATTTACAAAATTATTATGTTAAATTTCCCCCAGGTATGCTCTTCTGGTGACTATTTTAAACTTTACCTTCATGACTGTTGTACATTATTCAGTTCTCCTGTTTTCTTCACACTTAAACTCTTCAGTTTTAAGAAGAAATGTTTCTTTATTTTTAATTCGAGTTATAATCCCAGTGAGACAAATGGGATTTCTCTTTGCTCAACAGTTTCTGAAGTTTGGTTTAGCTTTAAGCCACTAAAATCTTAAAGGGTTGTATTTAGGCGGGAGAATTTGGACTGAAGTCCTTTCATTTGTGTCTATAACATCAAATGGTTTAGGATTTTTGCACTGCACTCTGGGGAACCTTGAGGCCTCTGAGGTCCATTCTCTTAGGCCCCAAAGACCGACTGATGCATTTGCTTATTCATTCATTCCTCATTCCCTTCCATTTATTTAACAAACCTTTGAGTATTTAGTATATGCTGGTGTGGGGGTTCAGGGAGCCCATATCCTCCAAGAGTTTTGGTGTAGAAGACTGAACAGTAATAAGCATATGGCCACATGTGACAAAGGCTATGTTCAGAGTGACATGGGAACTTGTGGAAAGGGAACATCCAGACTGGGGATGGCAGTGGCTCTAGGGAAGACTTCGTAGAGGAGCTGAATAGAAGTTAATCACACAGTGAGAACAACCAAGTGTGGAAAACCCTTTCAAAGTATTTTTAAAAATTTGATTGCTTCCTGAAAACAGATTTGGCCTCCTGGAATTTATCTTGGAGCTAAAACAATCTCCACTAGATCCACTGCAATATGGGATCTAGAGTGCTGATTCCCTTGTAGGTATCACAGTTTGATTCATTCTTCCAGTGGAGAGGTGGTGTGGTAGAGTGTGAGGTACAGAAAGTGCACTGTTTTTCACTCATCAGTTTTCTTTAGTTAGAGGTTACTTAGGCTACTAAGATGTAATTCTTTAAATATTTTTGTGCACACATTTTGTAAATGTACATTGTCTTAGTCTGCTCTGGCTGCATAAAAAAATATCGTAGACTGGATGGCTGAAACAACAGAAATTTATTTTCTCACAGTTCTGGAGGCTGGAACTCTGAGATCAAGGTACTAGCCACGTTCTGGTAAAGCTTTCTTCCTGTCTTGCAGATGGTCACCTTCTCGCTGTGTGTTCATATGGCCTTTCCTTAGTGCCTGCTTGGGGAAAGAGAGAGAGAGAGAAATCAGGCCTGAAATTATTTAAATATTTAGAATTTTAAAAGAGTTTTAAGTTCTAATCAGGTAAATAATTGCAGTTATTAAAGAAATGTTCTGGTAAATAATAAAAATAAAAATATAACTTCATAGGTTGACAGTAGTATACCACAACCAGTTTGTTCAGTGAACCTCGTATGGAAAGCTCTTTTATGTTCTTTGCTTCATCAAAGAATGTCAGATCAGCAGGAATATCCTTACATGTCTGCCAGTGGCGTGGAACTTAGTATTTTAAAAAATGAGAAAAGAATCTTAACAAATATGTTGCCTTTAAGGGTTTTCTTCTCTAGGAAGAAGACACACACAATGTGTATATACCCACATACACACACACATGCATGTTCATATACACATGTATGCATATATGTGTACACACACTTGCATTCACACATATGAATGAATACATACACATATGCACACATACTATATAATTCCCTGTGTGTGTTTTTGTGGTGTGAACCATTACCTATAGAAAGGCTATATGCTAGCATTTAGGCATACAGCTCAATAAAATGTACTACTGCTTGTCAAACCAGCATGTTAGCAACAGATACAGAACAGTTTTTTTTTAATAAGAAAAGTGTTAGAATTCAGATAAATATTGGCCCTCTGTAGTTATACATCATGTACAGTGCAATCACATTCATTTTACAAAGGAGTTAGGCTCCACCGTCAGCACAAAAGGTGACAATTGGATGTGAAAAAAATGACCCTTGATAGTTATACAAATTGCTCACAAATTGCAGTATTTTACCAACTCTGCCAGTTTTATATTTGTTTTCTCTCCTAGCAACAGAACAGACCACTGTTCTTTAAACAACTGGAGTAGTTTATTTGTGTTGAGCAGCCATGTGGTATGAAATCATGTGTACTCTGAAGCTCTGGGATCATGTGTGTACGGTGCGATACTCTCCCCACCAGAGCTGAGGGAGCTGATGCTGGCTGTAAAAATGCACCTCCCGCTGGTCCCACATATGTGGGAGCACATGTTCATTGAGTGTTAAGGAGGCATTGTGGTGGAACGTGGTTTAAGTTGTTCTCTCTCCTCCTCTTTCCCTGTAGCTTCCTCCTCCTTTGCCGTTCTCTTGTGTTTGCTGAACATTGTCATCTTGTAGGTAAATTCGAACACATTGCAGCTCTATAGCATATGGCATTCTATTTAGATACATCTTTGTTTATGTGCCTGTTTATAGGTTCTTTGTTGAAACAAAGTTACAAATAATACCTATGCGTGTGGCTGTTGGACTTCTAGAAAATTCTGTTAAGAGCAGGAATTTCATTTCTGATTGCACCATGTAATACTCGCAGCATGCGTTCCTAGCTCATCTGGTTGCAAAAAAGTACTATACGAGTAGATGTACAAACCAGTTTCCATCCCTGGAAAATAATTTAAATCTGTTAGCCCATCAAATGACGGGACCGTTTTGAGCTCCGGCATAATACAGTAGCTATCATTAAGGCTGTGAATACACAAGTTAACTGAATTCTGCTTTTGTTTTAGTTTAGAGTAACCATTTATTTACGTTACTGTTTTGTTGCTTTGCTAAACACTGAGGTCGATGGCCCTACTGGCATCTCATATACAACCCAGCTGCCACGGCCTGACCACAGGAAAGTACTTTCCCAGTGGAGATTCAGTTAAAACATTCTCTGAGAATCTGAGTGAGTGAACCATACTTTCCTTCAAGCAAAACCAGAATTGATTACATGTATTTCCTGCCAAAGCTAAGAGGTGCAGTTTTGAATTTCTTCAGAAAGGGCAATTTCAGGTTCACTTAAATTTTGTGATTTTAACATTGTGTTTAAGAACAATTTTCATGTTAATTGAAGTGTTCTGTGTCAAAGGAGGAAAAAAAATCAAGTTCTTAAGGTAGACCATCTTCTTTAAGGCATTAAATGGAAATTCACAACTTTCCAAAATATTCTTTGTAGGAATTCTATTGTGATTGTTACATAGCTTCATTCCTTGATTCAACAATTGCTTGCTGAGTACAAAGTAAGCACTGGATATACTGCAGTGAGGAGAAGCAAGTTCTTGACCTGTTGAAGTGTGTGGGATCCTGCAGGGGTGATCAGCAATAAACAGCTAAAGAAACAGCAATTTAGAGAAGTGTCAGGAAGACAGAGGACAGAATTCAGTGATAGAGAATAACAAGAGGGGAACTAATTCACTAGGTGATTTGTAATGGTGGTTGGAGGTAGTAGGTTTTAGGCTGAGACTTAAAGGATGAGAAGAGGTGGGCCATGTAAAGAGCATGAGGCAGAGCAGCCTAGGCAGAGATCAGCAAGCATCAAAACTCCAGGCATTGGAGGGGTGGGATAGGCAGGGTGGGAGGGAGGGAGACGCAAGAGGGAAGAGATATGGGAACATATGTATATGTATAACTGATTCAATTTGTTATGGGGCAGAAACTAACACACCATTGGAAAGCAATTATACCCCAATAAAGATGTTAAAAAAATAATAATAAAAAAATAAAAATAAATAAAAAAAAAACCCTCCAGGCATAAAGGAGCTTGGGTGTTTCCAGAACTGAAAGTAACCTGGTGTTGCTGCATCAGAGCTTTTAAGTGTGTGTGTGTGTGTGTGTGTGTGTGTGTGTGTGTGTGTGTGGCATGCGGGGGAAATGAGGAGGTGATGGTATGAGATTAGATTAGATCAGTAAATGGGTGTCAGATGATTCAGAACCTTGTATGCCATGGTTAAGACTCTAGATTTTAAAATAAGTACAATGGAAACCAATCAAAAATTTAAGAGTAGAGAATCGTTATCTGATTTAATTTTTTAAAGCTCACTTTGGCTATTTTGTGGAGAATGAAACATGTGTGAGCATGTTTCATTGTGTTTGTGGTTAAAAATGGAAGCAATGAGACCAGTTGGAGGGCCATCAGAATCATCCAGTCAAAGACAATGGTGGCTTGGGTAATAGATTGGTGATGGAGATGGAATCAACTGGATAGATTTGAAATATTTTTTGGAGGCATCTTCTGAATTTACAGGTACATTTGATATTCAGGGTGAGGAGGAATCAGGAATCTAAAGTGATCACTTTTTCTTTTTTCCAACTGGTCATATCATGGTAGCCTTTACTAAGATTGGGTGTTGGGCAAGATCAGGTTTCAGATGGAGATCATGTTCACTTTTAGATATCTAGCACCAAACCTATTGCAAAATTTATTAATTCATCAAACATTGATTGAGCTTCACCATATGCCAGATATTGTACTAAGTGTTGAGGATATCTGGTGTCCTTATGCTTATGGAATTACAGAGATGGTAGATTTCAGGGTGCAAGAAGGGACCATAGTTGGAAATCATCCAGTCCAACTTCCTTATTTTAAAGATGAAGGGTAGAATTTGAAGCATTTGGTTTTTGAAGAAATATCAAGACTCCTCTATAAAAATTATGGTTATCTTAGTAAAACTTAACTTTACTCAACCAGCAAAAATTGTGGTATTATTTTCCCTTAGGGATATCATACAATCTCTTTTCATTTCTGTTTTAATGAATTGTTACAATTAGTACTATTAAAACACTTTCTGTTGCATTCTGAAGTCATGAAAATATGGGCATGATAGCCAGCAGTTCAGTGAGTGATGCTGTCATTGGTTTCATTAGGCTTATAAACAACACATGCAAGAAGAATCATAAACCATGTTCAAATGTGCACACATTTTTTTTACTAAGGGTTGATAGTAGACAAATGTGGAATTGGACACTTGTATTTTTTATATTATGGATAGTAGGTTGATATTTACCTTGAAACCTTTTAGAGGAGATTTTTCAAATTTAATGGAAAGAATTAATATGAGAGGGAAAAAAAGAAGGGCTGCAAAGAAAAACTTTGTTGTTGTGCAATGAATTCTAGATTTGTGTGTGTGCAAGTGGATGTATGTTGGATTGTTTTAAGAGCTTATTCAATTTTATAAGTTAATATATTTGGTTAAAGAATAAATAGGTAATGATGAGATAACAAGTTTTGTAGATGTGAACAATTTAAACACCAGGAAACCAAAAAATATTATTTAGAGTGGTCTAGGTAAGCATACTTATTATCTAAATTATGATACAGCATTTATTATTCATTTAAAGTGAGATTTACTTGGCTCTTTATCCTAGGTCAAGTACTGTGAAAGAAAAGAGATGAAAGTTCCTGCCCTAAGGGCATAACAAACTTGAAGCATCAGGCATGATCCAGTCTCATCACACACATGCACACACACGATGGGAGACTGTTTCCTGCAGTGAGCGGTGATTGCCATAGGAATGCCCTATGGAGAGAAGGAAGTTTCAAGATGTTTTGTAGAGATGAGGGCCTGTTCATCAGAAGGATGTTTCAGGATAAGAAAGGAAAAAGTGGACATTGAATGAGATAGATGGCAGTCAAGTGACCTACCTGAAGATTAAAAGTAGGTTGAAGAGGTGACGATAAAAGTAAGGATGGAGCTAGATTAGAATGCATGCCAATGGAAGCGGCAAAACTCCTGAGAGGATGGTTGAAATGGTCAAAATAAGAAATATTTAGCTCTGCTTCTTCCCTGTAAGTGGAAGGGCAGGACTAAATTCAAAGAAACCAGAAGTCCAAGGTTTAACCCTGTACCTTCAAGGAAGAAACGTAACAGCCAAGGGCTGACAGTCGAAACTTCATGGAATTTATAACTAGGATTGTGTACCCATAAATTAATTGAAAAATTAGTAGTGAAAATAAAGACTAGATAGAAAGACAGCTTGTTTTCTGGAATCTTGCTGAAAAAATAGAAGCTTTGTGCA